>NC_091434.1:24985275-25353764 GCF_964237555.1 Oryctolagus cuniculus | reverse complement strand
GACGGTGGCCAGTTAATTCAGTAAAGGGTAGTGAGAAATTACAGAGGTTGGCCAGTGTAAATGATGGCCATTAGGATTCTGCCCTCCAGGGGGAGCCTGGAAAGCTGAAAGGGTGCCCTTCCTGATGATTGCATTTTGAAGAAATGGCTTTTTCCTGTTCTTTGGAGAAAGCACTTCTGAGTTGGAGGAGATATGTACCCATCTAAAAGGGGTTCAAGACGTGTTCATAGTTGTAAGCCCTTTTTGTATATTCTCTAACAAAGATTGGTCAGGGCTCATCAGGTGTTGGCTAGAACAAAGAATGAATGGCAGCTTTTTGGCAGCTTTGAATTAATCTGGCAGGTGCTTTCAAGGGGAGCCTAAAGTCATCCTAAGGATTAGCTCTGAGATTTTGGAAAGAGCTAGTGCTTATATAAGTCTTTTCAGTGAGGAAGGAGGGCAGTGGCTGAACTCATTTGGGTTGTGATTCTGGCTTTTATAGGCCACAGATGAGAATGTGGTGAGAAGTGGGCTCTGAGGAAGATGACTAGAGTTGGTCAGGGAGAGAATCTTTGTCATAACAAATAAATTTGGGCAAGCAGGCAAATTTGCAAATATGAAGTAATGAATAATATGAATTGAGTGCTCTTCACATTGTTGTTAGTTAACATATGTAAATTGCTCAAAATAGCACTGGAAAGTGCCAACTTAACCTATAATGTAAGATGTAGCAACTGTCATAAAGATATTGCTTTGGACTTTATTCAGGTTGCCATTTGGGTAGTTGGTTTTCATTTTATTTTTACTTTTTATTTTCCAGTTTATTGCTATGCTTCTACTTGTGTCCACTATTATTGTTGTACAATCTTCTCACCTATTAAGCCCAGCCCTGCACCCACATGTGTTGCAGAAATGCTTCAATTGACTTTAATGCGGTTGGGTGAGAACTTAGAGACTCACTCAGAGTACCTTTAACTCTATTATAATCATTTTAATCACTCACCTATTGCTTTTATTCCCAAGATCCTATCTGTCTTAAAGGCATTTGAAGTCATTGGGAATCCACCCTTGATGTAAATGGAATTCTGTGACCAGTTGGGGGCAAAACTCAGCCAACATGTTTGTTGTCAGGCATTTTAGTGTGGAACTTTCTTTGCCTAGGAGCTGTGGTCTAGTCATGACCTCATTTAGACCCGTAATATCCACAGAGGCACTCACTGTAGTGAGCGTTACAATAAAGCCTGTGGCAGACTCTGCAGATTTTATTTAAATATCACTCCTTCTACTACAAGTTCAACTGAATTCCAAGGTCACAGAGAGAGGAATTGTGCATGATAAAATATTTTACATTATTTTTGGTAATATAAAACAAATTTTCATTATACCTCGAAGTCAAAATTTGGATGTCACTTTGGGGTTTTGCCTAGCTGAGGTTCAGCATTCTGGTTGAGTTTTAAATAGCTTGTGTATAATTTTTGCAAACAAATTCAAGTTGAAGGAAATCCCTCACTGAAATTGGATGTTGTGAATTGCACTATGAAAATTTAAATGTTTCACTTAAGTTTATGTTGCATTGTTAGATTTAAGTATTCTATAAAGAATTTAAATTTTAGATAAACCCAGGACAAATTTTGTCATTGGATGTTGGTTCAATTATATAAATATCATTTAAAATCCATGTATCATTAAACGTTAATATGGCAGTGAATTCTAACACTCCCATTGAAAATAATGATGCTTTCTAACTATTTCATATTCTCTCAATGCTGCCTTTCTGTAAATGTTCTATTATCCATTAACCTTATTTTGTTAACCTGCATATTCACATATGCCTAAGGTTTTAAAGGTACAATTTCATGTTCAAAATGTATAGCTTAAAAAATACACAAAAGGAAAATCCTAAAATGTGATGCCTGTGTAAAGGAAAACCATGTGTTTAAATGGTATCCTCATAGTTATTGTGTATGATAAATATATTTTAAATGAAATAGACATTTGAAACAGAAATATTCATCATGCGGTTACTAGAATATTAAATCAAAGAAGCAAGAGAACATGAATAGAGAAGACAAAGGGAAATAAAAGTAAACAGGAGTTAAATTTAAACAAAGCTATGGTTTGTAAACTAACTTCCTGCTACAAAATGATAGAAAAACATCAGACAGGGAAACAGAGAAAATTGCATCAAGCGTCAGTGTTTATATTTTTGATGGAAATATACAAATCATTTTCATCCCTTGCAGTGCTGTCATGCTCCATCACTTTAGTCCATTTTCACCTTGCAAAGAATTTTGAATGGGCCTTCCTTCCCTGGCAGCTAATTAATCTCTCACAAGCCTGCTCTTGCAGCCTGCCTGCCTGGGATGCCTCATACCTTAAGCCAGGAACTCCTGAACAGATTTCTTCCCTCTTGAGCAGTTGTTTCACGCCTTTAGCTATGTGAAGACCTAGCTTTTCCATTCTGTTTGGGAGACTATGTGCACTATAATATATCTTTGAAGAATTGCTCTCTCCACCCCATAACCATAAATGACTATACTCCCAAGTAATTGAATTGGGCTTTAATGACAGTAGACAAAGCCTGAATATAAATTGTGAATGTGCACAATATTGTACCAGTAGTGCACATTATATATATAAAACATATGTATCTAAATATATTGATTTCTAGGTTATAAATTTTCTGTGTGTTCTATTATCATTGTGATAAAACAAATATACTCATGTTTGTAATATTACTACATTTGGCTTAAAAATACTACCAAAGGAAGCAAAGAGAAGAATTTTTAGTCTAATTAATGGCAAATTGTGTATGTAAATTTTTGAAGCAAGAGCATAATTCTGTACTGGTTGAAATGTCTCAATTGAGAGAAAAATACAAAAATTTTAATCAGGTTTCTTCTATTTAATAATTGCAGCTTTTTACAAAGTTATCACTAACGAATTGTTTACATATAATAGTGCTTACGTTAGTCACAGTTGGAACTCTGTTTCAATAACAGCTCAAACAAGGTTAGAAATATTAATCATACCTCAATATTTTGCTGATGCTAGCCAGAGATCATCTTTCTTTTTGCCCAATTAACTTATTGCATTTTATTTTATTTCACTTTTTGTTTCCATTACATCTTTTATGGATTTTAAATTTTTCTTTGTGTTACCTTTTTAAATTCCTTTTTAATTAAAACTCAAATATCTCCCAGTAGCTCTGTAATGCGTGCCTTTAGAAAGCAAGAGAGATGAAAGAAGGGATATTCAGCTCTTCGCGGATATACTTTCCAAATATTTGTTGTGTCTTAAATATCAGAGTTAAGGTAGGGGAAAAACTCTGAGAACTGTATCACACACACACACACACACACACACACACGTATATATATATTCTGTGAAACAGGTAGCTATAAAATAGTTCTATGATCAAAGCAAAATCATCCTACATGCTTATCCAATGAAAGTCCCACCTCATAGAAAATACTGTTACAGTTTCTAAAACCATAGCATGTCTACACTTGAATTTCAGATGAATAGTACCATTACATGTAATTATTTTTATGCTTCTTTTGTTTAATGTTCTTAAGATTAAAACATATCATTGCAGTAACCAATGTTTTTTTCTCACCATATAATTGCAATTAATACTGTACCACCTCATAATATGAAGATGTTGGAACAGTATGATTTTGTTTATAGCCTTATCCTTTATGACTTTTACCTTGTATTTTATATCTACATAATATATCCTCTAGAACAGTGTGTCTGTTTTTACTTACTAAGTTTTCTTATAAAAATTAAAGGTATTTTATATTTATACATACATTGGTCATTTCAGATGCTTTTGTTACATATCCAGAAGTTACTATCTGGTGTCATTTCCAGTCAGTCTGAAAAAACTTCTTTTTGATATGTCTTATAAGAAAGATCTTCTGGTCATGACTTGTCTCAGGTTCCATTTATCTGAAAATTTTCTTTTATACTCATGTTTGAATGTATTTTTAGCTGCATATTGAACTTTTCACTCTTGGAAATGCTATTTTGCCTCCATTATTTCTGCAAAAGTCAGCTGCCATGTGTATTGTTACCTTCATGTTTCATTTCTTTTATCTATGTCTACTTTAAGGATATTTTTAATGTTTTACTTTCAGCACTTTGACAGAGATATGCTTACATGGTTTCTGTCTAGCATTAATAATGCTTGAAATGTTCTGAGCTTTTTGGATCCTGCATATTTACATTTTTAATTAAATAGAGGAATTTCTTAGTTATTATTTCTTTAAAAGATGTCCTTGTTCCTTCTCTTCCTGTTTGTTTCTCTGTACTTTTATTGTCTTACAATAGACCATATGATACATTTCCTCAGCTGGATGAGACTCAATCCATGGTTTTTCAATAGTTTGTTGTCTAAATTAGATAATAACTATTGGTTTGCCTTTATTTCCACTAATCCTATTTTTCTGAAGTATTCAATCTGATATTTTTCCCACCCAATGAACCTTTTGTTTTTCTTATCATATTTATTCATTCTTTAACCTGCCTCTTTTTAATAGTTTTCATTTGTCTTCTGAGGTTCTGTATCTATACAGCCATTGTATCTATTTCTTTAAACCCTTAAATGTCCATATCATAGGTCATATGAAGTCTTTGTCTTTGACTTAACATTTGATTAAGGATTATTTCTGTTTCTTTTTTTCTTGATTGTGGCTCACATTTGCAGGAATTTTCACAAATTATGCTGGGTATTATTAATAACAAGTTTTACAGAATCTATAACAGATTGCCTTTATATAAAAGGTAGTGAGTTCTCTCATACTGAGCCATTGAATTATAGGAAGATTATTTTTTCTCCATTTAGGTTTGGTTCAATTCTCTGGTAAGCCAAGTCTACTTTGACTTTTAACTTTTTTTTTTTTTTTTTTTTTTTTTTCCTAAGTGAACCTGACTCTTACTTTATTTCTGCAATCCCAGCTGAAGCCTTAGGTACTCGATGGGTGCCCTCCACTCCGGCTAGGATTTATCTCCAATGTATTTTAGTAGTACTTCATCTCTGCTTTCATGGCTCAGCTCTCAACTCTAGGGGAGGAAATCTCTAGCAGGCCTTGTGGAATGTTCCTCTATGGAAATGAGACCTTGTCCAACATCTCATGCTGAATCCTCACACACACTCCTGCCATTCTTAGTCCAGCTCCCTTTCCTCTCTACCCTACACTGCAAATTCCAAGCAATTTAGCATCCCAAACTTTCCGCGCTGATGCTGGCCTTTTGAGACTTCGCTTCTGCTGGACTCTACTTACGTTTCTGATGGCAGGAAAATGCTTCCAAGCAGAAAGTCAAGAAGGTCATAGAGGTTACATTGAGGTTTTCCTTCTCTTAAGGATGCTGTGTCTAGTTCAATGGGAGGAAGTAGTTGCCTTATATAATGTACATAATTTTTATAATTACTTATCATGGGAGGTAGGTACAGCACTGGCTTCTCTGTCATTGTTGAAGGTACAAAATCCTACCATTTTACCAAAACTGCTGCTGGTATGGCAGGTGGAGGGTGGTCAGGAAGGCAGGAGGATAGAGCCAGCAAAGAGCCAGTGAAGGGGTTTTTAAACAGGTGACATCTATACATTACAAAAATAGAGGAACTTCAGGCATCAAGATAGACACTTGGGGAGAAGCTTTGTAGAAAACAACAAAATCTGAATAGAATTTGGAATCTTTCCTTTGTCTGCCTTTAATTTCTAGCAAATATCTACCCAGATACAAAAATAAGTTAGAATAAAAACCAAAAAAAAAGCCAGGAATTATGAAGAGTTGCAAAAAATAAAGAATGAATGTAAACCAAATTCTATTGAAGAATATATGTTATGTAAGGATAAATATATCAAGAATTAAGAGAAAAGTATTGTGTTTTCAAGATGAAAATATAGAAATTTCATACTTTAATTTGTTCTTATAAAATATCTAAAGAGCTAAAGCTTTTCACTGTTTTATAAGACAATAGATCTAGATGAAAAGCAAGCCAAAAAAGATTAGGAAATAAGTGAAGCAGAAAACTGAATTAAAGCTTTTGATTAACTTTTCCCCACCCAACTCACAAACAGAATAAACATAATTGAGTGTCATAAAGAACAGGTGTGAAAAAATGAAAAAGAACACAAAGCTTATAGAGAAAATGTTAAATGTAGAGGCAAATGAGACACAATAGAACATAGTTAGTGCTCCTAAACAAAATAAATGGAGGAGGAAAAGTAAAGACACTGGGAAAGAAACCTTCCTGGAATAACAAAAGTCTAAGAATAGCAGTTGGAAATAGCTACCCAGATATGAGATGCTAAACATTGTGAATGTCAATGTTTGTAAAAGAAATACAATAGCTCTTGGCTTCCACAAAGAAGTTTGGGCAGGAGGGGAGGAGAGGGTGGGTTGACATTACACTTTGCCAGTGATATGCCAGTGAAACATTTCTCCAAAGATATTTGAGGAGAAGTACAACCAGTCAAAATGGGTGTAGAATGCTGTATAACTGTGAAACTGTATACAAGTACAGATGCTGAGGATTAATTTAAATTTAAGTATATTTTATTTTATTTATTTTTTTGACAGGCAGAGTTAGACAGTGAGAGAGAGAGAGAGACAGAGAGAAAGGTCTTCCTTTTCCGTTGGTTCACCCCCCAGTTGCCGCTATGGCTGGTGCACTGCGCAGATCCAAAGCCAGCAGCCCATTGCTTCCTCCTGGCCTCCCATGCGGATGCAGGGCCCAAGCACTTGGGTCATCCTCCACTGCACTCCTGGACCACAGCAGAGAGCTGGACTGGAAAAGAAGCAACCGGGACAGAATCCGGCACCCCAACCGGGACTAGAACCCCGGATGCCGGTGCCACAGGCAGAGGATTAGCCAAGTGAGCAGTGCTGCCAGCCAATTTAAGTATATTTTAAATAAACACTAAGAGGGTGGGAAGGGAGATAATAAACAACTATGGTATTTGTGATTGCATATCAAAATATGTATGACTTTTTTATATTCTAAAATTAATAATAATTGTTGAAGTTAGGAGATAATTAAAAAGAAAGTAAGAAGAAATATAAATTTGTGTTTTCTTTATCATTTTAATTTCTAGAGAAGAAAATATTATAAAATAGCATGCTTAATTTTAATATTTTTCTTAATTTAAAATATATTGTACAGAGTTATATTTCCTGTGAGAAAATATTAATTTTCAGTAATGGCTTTAATTATATTTTATGGCTAAATTCCATGTAATTTAATGGTTTACTATTTTAATTTAATAAGTATATAATTATCATTTTTTTTTTTTTTTTTTTTTTTTTTTGACAGGCAGAGTGGACAGTGAGAGAGAGAGACAGAGAGAAAGGTCTTCCTTTTGCCGTTGGTTCACCCTCCAATGGCCGCCGCTGCAGCCGGCGCACCGCGCTGATCCTGGCAGGAGCCAGGAGCCAGGTGCTTTTCCTGGTCTCCCATGGGGTGCAGGGCCCAAGCACCTGGGCCATCCTCCACTGCACTCCCTGGCCATAGCAGAGAGCTGGCCTGGAAGAGGGGCGACCGGGACAGAATCCGGTGCCCCAACCGGGACTAGAACCCAGTGTGCCGGCGCCGCAAGGTGGAGGATTAGCCTATTGAGCCACGGCGCCGGCCCTAATTATCATATTTTATGATCTCTCTCTCTCCTCCTTCCCTATCCCTCCATAGAACTCTAAGATGATTATTTAACAATAATGTTCTTTGTAATATAAACTTATAATGCAGATATCGTATTTTTTATAATCATTAGCAGATGAAAATTCTACAGAAAATAGTAATTTTATAAAAAATAGTTTGTGTCTTAGCATCCCACCCCCCAAAAAAATTGTCACAGATAACATGTACATCTGTAAATATTCAATATGTTGGCATGTAACATAGTTCAGCAATATTTTTCATTAAAGGCCATGTATTAGCTTAGGCTGTGACTATATTATCTCTGTTTTAATTATCGCAACTCGGCTTCAGTAGTGAGAAGACATCAATAATCAATGTGTAAAGAAATTGGATGCTCCAATGAAACCTTATTTACAAAAGTAAGCGATGGTTTATTGGTGAACCACAGTATATATCATAACTTTGTCAACTTTGATAATCAAATATTGTCAGTCTGTCTCAGAAATATTGAAGTAAAGGAACTAACAAAATACCTCTAATGAATGAATTAATTGATTTTGCTCCTTTGCAGATATTATTTCATCGCATAACCTTAATGTGTAAAGAGGAATGTTGCTCGGTAACCCCACGTACATGTTCGCATACACAGAAATTGTGTCTCTTGTTTTCTCAAAATAGGCCAAAATTGAGTATACGTTGCTCCTTACAATTCTTAGACACCATGCTTGAGTTGACTTCTCTCCTTCCATTTTACATTTATAGCCTTGGTTAGTGAATCTCAGAATATTGGAGCTGGACTGAATTTCTAAGTGCATCAAATTAAATAATTTCCTTTACACAAGAAGGGAATCTGCCACTGAGATGAAATGACTTATCTACAGTTCTTACACTAGTTCTTGTCATAGCCAGCACCGGAATCCAGTCTGCTGGCTCCCAGTGTAGCATGGTGCCCTCTTCCCCACACTGGAGCATATGTATGGGTGCAACTTAAGCTACTCTCAGCCAGTCAGAAATTAACTGATGATCAAGTGAGGAATGCACATATAGTTGCTCCTCTGCTCTTAGCACTTATTTGTTTTTCTATTTCTATTCTTTATTTAAAAATGCATTTATAAATAATGTTATTTAAAAATAACCAATCTTTACAAATGAGGAATAATTCTGTTCTTTGTATGCTTTGTTTCATTAAGAAACATCCCTTTGATAAAATGGCAAAAGGCAAAGCTATAGATATCTTTCCTTCTCAGTCATCATTTTTAATAGTTTGGATCAGAATGACCTGGAGAGCTTGGTACAACACAGATTGTTGGGCTTTACTCCAGAGTTTCTGATTCAGCATGCTAGTGATGAAGCCACAGAATTTGCATTCTGAACAAACTATCAAGTGATGCTGATACTATTAGTCCTGGAAAAAAAAAAAAAAGAACTTTGAAAATCACTGATTTGGATTCTCAGCCTTAAAGGCAAATTACAATTACCTGGAGAGATGTGAATACACAGGCTCCACTCCAGATCAATTGAAATAGAATATATGAGACTAGAGACTGGGTGTTGGTAGTGTCTTAAATTGTCTCAGATGGTTATAATTTACAGCCAAGACTTACACAAAGAAAAATAATGACCTAAAAATATTCATTTGAACTTTCAGATTAGAACATTTTCTTTGCTTAATGTATTCCTTTATTAGGTTAGTACAATTGTTATGCAATCATTTCATAATATAGAATAAAGGAGATAATATAAAGATGACTTTACCGAGTGATTCTATAAATTGAACATAAATCAAACTTAGTCCATTTTGTGGTACTAATTCTATAAAGTGCTTAGAAGATAAAATATTAGAGAATTTTCCTTTTAAAATGTTGTTATAAAAGTTTTGTCATTTGTAAAATTATTTTATGCCTCTGATCCTTAAATTATCTTTATTAACATTGTATAGAAGGCACTGAGCATTTTGATACTAAGTTCTAAAACATCAGTTCTGATTTCTCTCTATACAGTGAAAGATGCAGAGGTACTTTGTATGGACATACAGATTCTGTGAACAGCATTGAGTTTTTCCCTTTCTCCAACACTCTTCTTACGGCTTCTGCAGACAAGTCCCTGTCTGTATGGGATGCAAGAACGGTAAGCAAATGATCTGCACTCAACCATATCTTTTAAATCTGATTAATCTTAGTCATTCTTCCATATTGATTTCAACTTAGATAGTGATTGTGCAAATTCATATAGGGTAGAATAATGGTAATAACTTTCTAACTCCAAGATCCTGTCTATGTGCTCCTATTTATCCTACCTCACAAATACTAGCACACAAAAATCATATTGCTTCTTTAAACATTAATTCAACAATTACTTTTTGAGATAGAAACTCTGCTGTTGCAGTGATGCAAAATGGAAACATATCATGCCTCCGCATACGAACTTTGTAGTTTGGCAAAAACAGAAATGAGATCATTTGAGTGAAATGAAGTATGCATTTAAATGTAAGAATATGCGGGTACAGGATAAAGCAAGGAAAACTGGTCGTTTGCTGGAAGAGTGTGCTTAGATTCCAAGGGAGGCTAAGCTTGAACTACTAGGAGAATACCTAGAATACCCCCTGAAGTTTGGAGAGGGGTGAATTCTAGGAAAGAGCAGTGCATATGCAAAGTCACAGAGGTTTGACTGCAATGGCGCATCTTCATAGTAATAATATATACAGACGGACCTTAAGAAAGAAGTGTATACAGATAGACAAGGACAAGATCATGAAGGAGCTGTTTCAAACTGTTTCACAGAGAATCTATTCAAGAGTGTTCAGCAAATATGGTAATAAAATATATTTGCCTTGTAGAAATATTGCTGTGATAGTTAGTAAGGGAATCATTCTCAAGTTAAAGCCATTAGAATTGAATATGAATGGATGAGAATTTGACCTGGCAAATTATGTATGAGGATGGGAAAGAGAGAATGGATTAAAGAAAGGAAGTTTACAAGAATCTGAAGAGTGGAGGCAGATATTATGGAAAGAGAGTTTAAAATGAATGACTGTCCCCTTTTGTTTTATACTGAGAATCTTCCTGAGTCATGAGAATTTCAGAGCTAAAATTGGATAGCCCTGTATTATTATGTCTTCAAGAGAAACGACTGAAATCTTTACTTAATGTACACTAAACTGATCTTCTGTAAAAAAAAAAAAAAAAAAAAAAGAAAGAAATTATCAATTCCTAACTTGACTCTCACTGGGATTAAACATGACAATAGGTCTGATCTGATTTCATCATCATTTAAAAAAAATCATCTATTATTTTTCACTTTATGTTTCTGTGTGGGAGCAAACTGTTGAAATACTTACTTAAGGTATACTAAGCTGATCTTCTGTATATTAAGATAATTGAAAATGAATCTTGATGTGAATGGAAGGGGAGAGGGAGTGGGAAGGGGGAGGGTTGTGGGTGGGAGGGACGGTATGGGGGGGGAAGCCATTGTAACACATGAGTTGTACTTTGGAAATTTATATTCATTAAATAAAAGATAAAAAAAAGAGTGAATTTGATATGAAGAAATGGACACATAATGTGGATACTGTACTTTCAAATAGTTGGCTGTGAAGATGAATGGGAGAAAAGACTGTAGCTCTAAGTTCAGCTAAAGCATCTTTCTTTGTTTAGATAGGAGACAACGTGTTGATTAGCTTGGGGATATGAGCAGGGTGAGAAGAAGGAATTAAAAAAACAGAGGAGAGAGAAGAGACAACATAGAAATGTACTTGGCATAGGTTTTCATAATTTAAAAAATGCCAAGATCTGCAATACAAGGTTTCAGTACTCTTCTTAGCAACTTTCAATGAAGATTATGAAGAAATAAGATTCTAGCTATACAAGAAAAGAGGACATAGCCCTAGTTTCTGATTCCTGGCTGATAAGGAAGAAAAAGTTATAATTTCCATTTATCTTCCTATATGTGAAATATGATCAACATAAAAAATATGATGGTGAACATACTGACGGTGTGAAGAGGGATGGAATGTCAATATGTGAGGCACTATTAAGTTCTCTAATGCAAACTTAGGTTGAATGGAGCAAAAGGCATCCTCAGCTACATATATTATAAAAAAAAGCTAATGATAAAATTTCCTGTCAGTTTCTGACTTCTCATGTTGCAGAAGTTAAGGCGGCATTGTGGGAAAAGCGTATGAAATATGACTTAAAATAAAATTAGAATGATTTGTTGTCGAAAACAAACGTCCCTCTCCCTCCTTGTTTTAAAATAGCTCTGAATCTGATGTGACGTGGTTCATTCCTACTAATGAAGCATCAGTGGAGAAGTAAAATTTTCAACACATTTATCCCTTTAAACTTAAATGTGAAGTGCATATAAAAGCAATTGGTAGCAGCAAAACCCATAGAGGAAGTATTAATTTAGCAGTGACCTAAATTTTGTGCTCATTTTCTGTTGACATCAGGTTTTCTCTCTCTCTCAAGCTGTAACTAGATGTTCTCAGAAAATATGTTTCTTATTTATTTTCTCTCATGTGAACTGAAGCACTAATGCTTGGAAGGAACACTGCTCTAATTAAGAAAAGTTGCCCCTCGTATATCTGCCAGAAATGCATAGAGTTATTTATTGGTGGTGACCTTGTTGTCTGATGCTGCAAGCTCTTTGTGTACTGTTCTTATTCCCCTTAGTGTCCGGGGGAAAAAAAGAGGTAAAAAAAAAAATTAACACAACACGGTGCCTCTTACATAGAAATACCATTGCATGTGGATTGAACGTAAGAGCAAACAAAATTTTTAGTAGTCTTAATGGTATGAGTTCAATTAGTAGAAATATTTTGAAATTGACTTAATGGTAAACAAATTTATACCACTATTATTGTAATTTTATTATTTGTACTGATAATAGCAAATGGGCTCTAACATATTTTTGTGTAAATACTATTCATAAGTGCATGAAAAATACATTGTAAATTAGAAATAAAATATATTAAATGAATTTATTGTTGGAAATATTTAAAAAAATAAACTTATGGGTACATATTATGGAAAACTAACATACAAAGCAAGGGTAAATTCACTGAACATAATTAATAATTAAATAATATAAGTTTTAAGGTAAAATATTGATATAATCAACAAATAAAATATGACAGCTCTAGAATTAAACAGAATCCTTTCACTAAAGTTACATTTGGCAGTTCTAGTGATACTGTTTCAGATGTTACTGATTTAAAAAAAAAAAAAAAGAAAACTTTGAATTACCTTGATTTTTAAAAAATTCATGTTATATATGTTTTCTTAGATGTATATGTTGCTGGCTGGCACTGTGGCTCACTAGGCTAATCCTCCGCCTTGCGGCGCTGGCACACTGGGTCTAGTCCCGGTAGGGGCACTGGATTCTGTCCCAGTTGCCCTTCTTCCAGGCCAGCTCTCTGCTGTGGCCAGGGAGTGCAGTGGAGGATGGCCCAAGTGCTTGGGCCCTGCACCCCATGGGAGACCAAGATAAGTACCTGGCTCCTGCCATCGGATCGGCGTGGTACACTGGCTGCAGTGTGCCGGCTGCGGCGGCCATTGGAGGGTGAACCAACGGCAAAGGAAGACCTTTGTCTCTCTCTCTCACTGTCCACTCTGCCTGTCAAAAAAAAAAAAAAAAAAAGTATATGTTGCCTACATAATATGGAATTGTAAGTTGTTTCTTATAATGGTTCATTAAGAAGTTAGAATTAATTTATATTTGTAGTTGAATATTATGATATGCTGAAAAGGATAATCACATAGCTGTAAGTTTTTCTGTGTAATAGTAGCAACTGTGTAACATTGATGTAAATAACATTATTTAACTTGCAGCATCAGCTGCATCCATGGTATACTGGTGTAATTCCTTATAATTTTTAAAATGTTAATATCTCAATAAATTATAGGTTGTCTGGTTATACTGAAGGTCTGAACATAACAGAAGATGAACAACTTCCATATTTGTAAAGCGATAATGATACATTTTAACATCACAATGTGATCAATTACTAGTGAGACAACCTCTGAAATATTTTTTGGTGAAATGTGAAAGTGACCAGTGGATTATATTGCTATAAATTAGTTTTAAACTTCCTTCTACCACTGTCAAACATATACTAGTCTTAAATCTTTAACCTAATCTAACAGTTTATTGTCAATGATAATGAATGTGCGGACCTCTAAGTCAGTCTCTAAGTCAACTGGACAGATCAGCTCTGAATTTTGTGGAGGAAGGGGAGAGGAATATAAATCTTTATAATTACCAAAGGGAGGCTATAAAACAGCTTGCTTTTGGGGAGCTCATGAAATTGCTGTTTTGCAGGACTGCAAGTACTTCTTATTTAGGAAACAGTAAAAATATTTTATAAATTGAAAAATAGGATTCTTTCATTACCAAAAATGATATGTCATGCAGTAAATTTAATGAAAAATTATGATGCCATCTCCAAAGGCAACATGAAAAATCCCAGTGTACACCAGTGATCTGAAAGCCTGTTTAAATGCAATGTGATTCTTTGTCATTCACAAGCCTCATGAAAATATGAAGGTTTTTGCAATGTTTAAAGGCAAGGATGTTCTCACTGTATAGTGAAACAAATTGAGATATGAAACAGGATGAGGTAAGCAATACTTCTATGTATTGTGTCAGAGCTGGGTTGGCCACAGTCAGAGTTGCTAACATTTTGTATCCTGCAGTGAATCAGACAGACATGGAAAGTCCATGACCCGAACTGTCTTTAGCGGCCATGCCTTATTCTGTAGACTAAGTGCTGGCACTTGTCCAGCATATAGTGTTCTCCTAAGTGATGAGTCTATGAAGGACCTAGAAACTGGTCACTTTGAGTTCCTATGAAGTGGAAAAAACTAAGAACATAGGAAAAGAGCTAACCTATTGGTTCCTGCTTGTTGGCTGAATCTTGTGTATGCCAGTTGTACCTGCACCCTGTATTCAGAGCCCCAGATGGAATCTGATGAGCTCTTAGAGGAGCCGGACATTATTCAGTACAGCCCAGAATGCAGAAACAGGCAAAACGTGTGCCTTTCTTCTCTAGGTTGTGTTCCTCAGCCAGGTATGATTTAGTAATATTCACTCAAGATACATGTAAAAGGTAACACCCTAGGTTCTAGAGAGGCAACTGTGACAGGGTCCCTGTCCTAAAACAACACACTGACTTTTAGGGAGAAAGTGTAGAGGTAGTTCATCTCAAAATGATATAGTATTTGCTATATATTCGATATAACTATAAATCCAGTTTTTTGGTAATCTACTTTACTTCCTCAAGAATTGATTTTAAGTCTGGCATTGACTGAATGCTCATTCACTTTTACCTAAAATATCTACCTAATGTTTACTAGAATTACATCATGTGGACACCGTTAATTTCTTTATTTCAGAATTGAGGAAATGGATGCTTGGAGAGAGGAAAATAAATTTCCCCAAATCAGCCAACTGGTCAGTGGCAAGATCATGAAGCAGGCTGCCTCTCCAACCTCAGTCTACCTATTTATATCTCTTGGCCATTCCCATGCCACCTCTAATGAACCTGAACTTCAGATCTCTAAAACAGGCATTCAAAGCATCTTTTCTTTCTTTTGATATTTGGAGTCAACAAGTTCCTCTCTTCCAATTCTTTAGATAATACATTATTGTGGATGACATTTACCCACTGTACAGTGGAATGCTAGAAGTTGCTTCAATCTGTTGTGGTACCTGTTACACAGCCTCCCTCTATTCCCCCTCTTCCATCCTTCCCAGCCTCTAGTAATGACTAATTTAAGTTTAGATTAACTATTATTATGTTTTTTTTAACTTTTATTTAATGAATATAAATTTCCAAAGTACGATTTATGGATTACAATGGCTTCCCCCCCATACCGTCCCTCCCACCCACAACCCTCCCCTTTCCCACTCCCTCTCCCCTTTCATTCACATCAAGATTCATTTTCGATTATCTTAATATACAGAAGATCAGCTTAGTATACATTAAGTAAGGATTTCAGCAGTTTGCTCCCACACAGAAACATAAAGTGAAAAATAATAGATGATTTTTTTTAAATGATGATGAAATCAGATCAGACCTATTGTCATGTTTAATCCCAGTGAGAGTCAAGTTGGGAGTTGATAATTTCTTTCTTTTTTCTTTTTTCTTTTTTTTTTTTTTACAGAGGATCAGTTTAGTATACATTAAGTAGAGATTTCAACAGTTTGCACCCCCATAGAAACACAAAGTGAAATATATTGTTTGAGTACTCGTTATAGCATTAAATCTCAATGCACAGCACATTAAGGACAGTGATCCTACATGAGGGGTAAGTGCACAGTGACTCCTGTTGTTGACTTTACCAATTGACACTCCTGTCTATGGCATCAGTAATCTCCCTATGCTCCAGTCATGAGTTTCCAAGGCTATGGAAGCCCTCTGAGTTCTCCGATTCTTATCTTGTTTAGACAAGGTCATAGTCAAAGTGGAGGTTCTCTCCTCCCTTCAGAGAAAGGTACCTCCTTCTTTGAAGACCTGTTCTTTCCACTGGGATCTCACTCACAGAGATCTTTTGCCAGAGTGTCTTGGCTTTCCATGCCTGAAATACTCTCATGGGCTTTTCAGCCAGATCCGAATGCCTTTAGGGCTGATTATGAGGCCAGAGTGCTGTTTAGGACATCCGCCATTCTATGAGTCTGCTGAGTATCTCACTTGCCATGTTGGATCACTCTCCTTATTTATTCTATCGGTTAGTGTTAGCAGGTACAAGACTTGTTTATGTGCTCCCTTTGACTCTTAGTCCTTTCATTATGATCAATTGTGAACTGAAATTGATCACTTGGAATAGTGAGCTGGCATTGGTACATGCCACCTTGATGGGATCGAATTGGAATCCCCTGGTATGTTTCTAACTCTACCATCTGGGGCATGTCAGCTTGAGCATGTCCCAAATTATACATCTCTTCCCCCTCTTATTCCCACTCTTATGTTTAACAGGGATCACATTTCAGTTAATTTTCAACACTTAAGAATAACTGTGTATTAATTATAGAATTAAAGCAGTCATATTAAGTAGAACAGACAAAAAAAACTACTAAGAGGGATAATGTATTAAGTTGTTCATTAACAGTCAGGGCTATGCTGATCAAGTCACCGTTTCCCATAGTGTCCATTTCACTTCAGGTTGTTTCCTTTTTGGTGTTCAGTCAGTTGTCACCGATCAGGGAGAATATATGGTATTTGTCCCTTTGGGATTGGCTTATTTCACTCAGCATGCTGAGTTCCAGATTCCTCCATTTTGTTGCAAATGACTGGATTTCATTGTTTCTTACTGTGGTATAGTATTCTAAAGAGTACATATCCCATAATTTCTTTATCCAGTCTACCGTTGATGGGCATTTAGGTTGGTTCCAGGTCTTAGCTATTGTGAATTGAGCTGCAATGTTTTTAAACTTGCACATATGAGGATACATGGGTCTGGATTATTTCACTAAACATAAGGGTCTTCAATTCCATCCATTTTGCTGCAGATGATTTCATTCTTCTGTGGCTGAATAAATTTCAGTTATATATTTATATAACACATTTTCTTTATACATTCAAATATCACTGGAGACCTGGGTAGAGTCCATTTCTTGGCTGTTGTGAATAGTGCAATAATAAACATGGGAACACAGGCATCTATTTCATATGCTGATTTAATTTTCTTTGGATATAAACTCCAAATGGGATACCTGCATCATTTGGTTGATGTATTTTTAGATTTTCCAAGAGCCTCCATATTGTTTTCCATAATGACTGCACAAATAAAAAGTGCAAATATAGACTAATTGTCTTGATTGGTGTATGCCATATTTATATACACACATACATATATATATAAAAGATTCAATAGTAAGCATAAAGAAAAGATTCTAAAATGTGCATGAGAGAAACATCAGAGTACTTCAGAGGATTTCCAATTAGACTGACAACTGATTTCTCATCAGAAGTACTACAGGACAGGAGAGAATGGAGAGACATAATGTGGGTCCTTAAATTGTCACCTGAGGATACTGTACCCAGCAAAGCTCTCATTTATAAATGAAGGTGAAATAAAGACCTTCCGTAACAAACAAAAATTGGAAGAATTTGTTATCATTCATTTAGCCTTACAAATGATTTTTAAGGATGTGCTACATACCGAAACACAGAAAGATGGTCATCATTATCAAAGGAGGTAGAGGCAGAAAATCTCCCATTAAAATTACAAGGGAGGCTGGTGCCGCGGCTCACTAGATTAATCCTCCGCCTGTGGCACCGCACCCCAGGTTCTAGTCCCAGTCGGGGTGCCGGATTCTGTCCCGGTTGCTCCTCTTCCAGTCCAGCTCTCTATTGTGGCCCGGGAAGGCAGTGGAGGATGGCCCAGGTGCTTGGGCCCTGTACCCTCATGGGAGACCAGGAGGAAGCACCTGGCTCCTGGCTTTGGATCAGCACAGCACGCTGGCTATAGCAGCCATTTTGGGGGTGAACCAATGGAAGGAAGACCTTTCTCTCTCTCTCTCACTGTCTAGCTCTACCTGTCAAAATAAAAAATGTACAAGAGAAATCAAAACCAAACAATAGGAATATTTATGGAAAAATGGCAGGGCCAAGTAACTCATCAATGTGGAAGACTTAAAGTCTTTAATTAAAATATACAGGCTGGCTAAAAGAATTAAAAAATAAGGTCTATTAGCTGCCTGCAAGAAACAAACCTTACCAACAAAGATACACGTAACTGAAAGTGAAAGGATAGAGAAAGATTCCATGCTAATGGAAAACAAACAAACAAAAAAAAAAGAGCAAGAGTAACCATTCTTGATATCAGACAAAACATACTTTAACACAAAACCTATTGAAAGAGACAAAGGCAGACATTATATAATGATTAAGGGATTAATTCTACAGAAAGATGTGAGTGTAGTGAATGCATATGCATCAAATGCAAGGCCTATTTAAAAGAAATGTTAATGGATCTAAAGAGTCATAGACTTCAATACAATAATAATGGGAGATTTCAACACCCCATTTTTATCAATGGACAGATCAACTAGATAAAAAATCAACAAAGAAACAACAGAGCTAAACTACACTATGAACAAATGGAGCTGATATCTACAACATTTTATCCCACAGCAGAAGAATACAAGTTCTTTTCATCAGTGCAGGTAACTTTCTCTAGGGTGGACCATATGCTAGGCTATAAAACAAGTCTCAATAAGTTAAAAAAGAAAAAAAAAATGAAATCACACCATGTATCTTTTCTGATCAGAATAGAATGAAACTACTAATCAACAACTTAAGAAACTGTAGAAAACATGCAAACACATGGAGGCTGAACAACATCCTGAATGAAGAGTGGGTCACAGAGAAAATCAAAAGGGAAATAAAAAGTTTCTAGAAATGATGAAGATGACAACACAGCATATCAAAACTTACAGGTTAAAGCAAAAGGAGTGATAAGAGGGATGTTAACAGCAATTAGTGCCTATATCAAGAAAATGGAGACAAACAATTGACCTAACAGGGCAAAGGACTTGAATAGGCATTTTTGAAAGGATAAAATACAAATGGCTGTCTTCTACTGCTTTCCCAGGCCAGAGCAGAGAGCTGCATCAGAAGTGTAGCGGCACCCATATGGGATGCTGGCACTGCAGACAGTGGCTTCACCCACCATACATACACTGTGGAGTACTGCTCAAGCATAAAAAAAAAAAAAAAAAAAAGAAATCCTGTCTTTTGCAACAAAATGGATGCAACTGGAAACCATTATGCTTAGTAAAATAACCCAGTCCCCAAAAGAAAAGTATCATATGTTTTCCCTGATCTGTGATAACTAATCGAGTATAAAAAATATAATGTTTATGAGCAAAATTGGCATTTTGAGGTTTGATTATTGTCTATAGTCCTTGTCTCTACTGTTGAGGAATCATGTTTTTAAATTATTTGTTGAATTTTTACTTGGTAGGGGGCTAATCTTAATATTATTAAATAAACTGAAGTAAATCAATGTAAAAATTAAAAGGAGGAGGAAGGAAGATGGGAATCTGGGCAGGAAGGTAGGGTGGGAAGTATAGCTACATTCTTAAATCTGTATATCTGAAACTCATGAAATTGTTCATTTTATCTAAATAAATAAATTTATAAAAAGAACTATTGAGAATAAACAAGATGAAAAATAAGAAGAAATAAATATTTTCACTTATAAATGCTACACTCAGAATCCTGGTTTTATATGTGTAAAAATGTATGTGTATGTATATACACATATATATGAAATAAAAAGAATGACAGGAGCATATAGTTAGCAATATTGCAATCCTATAATTTTATGTTTTCTTAATTTGATTAATTCCAAGTAAAAATAACAGTATTAAAGTGAATATTGCAATAAACTTAAACTTTCAAAAAATCCTGGATTTGCTCTTCTAATAATTATAACCTAGTGATTCAGGCAGTGCTAGGTTTGGATTAGTAATTACAAGAGCAAGAAATGACCTCTCACGAAAGTAGAAAACTCTCAAAGAATAGAGCATGTTCTGTACCTGTCTATCTGCAGACTGGATTTTCAAATTCATCCAATTATACACAGCTATTTTTTGTTAAAAGTCTGCTCTATTTCTATTACCCTGAGGTTAAACAATTGGCCCTGTAATATAATCAAAAGATTTCAAATATTATAAAACATGGTAAAAAATATCATGTTTCCACAATTATTGAAGTTAGCTCTAAGAATTCTTAAAGGTTACTGACCTTACATAGATTTGGCAGGGAAAGACTGTCCGACATCTGTTATCGAATGTTCTATAGCACAAGTTTATTTTGAAAATGGAACCTTGGTTCACTGTTAAAATGTCACCTTTACTTTGATGTGATGATTAACGGTATTATTATTTTCAAAAATATCTGCCTATAGTACATAGTTGGCAAATGTTTGTCATCACATAGAAAGTAACAAATTAAAAAATACTTGTGTTTTTTTTTGGGGGGGTATTATGAGTCATATCTAACATTAACTTTATTTATATGCTTTGTTTAAAAATCTCTTTGAAATTCTTGAGGGGTAGGATACATTTTCTTTGTTACTCCCTTACTTGTTGCAAAACAGCATGCAAACTCTAATCATCAAAGATTAATGGTACAGAATTAATCAACTTAAGTATATGCAAAGTGCTCAAAAATGCAATAATACTTTCATTATAGAAATAAAACAAGTCTTGGGGCATATGCTTGGTGCAGCAGTTACAACACTGCATTGCCCACATTCCATATCACAGTGCCTGCATTGAGTCCCGGCTCGGCTTCTGCTCTACTGATGTGAACCATAGGAGATGGTGGTGGCACCAGACTTGTGTCTTTGCTAACCATCTGGAAGACATGTACTGAGTCTTGAGGTCCTGGCTTATGCTTGGTCCAACCCTGGCTGTCGAGGGCATTTGGGTGTGAAGTAGAAGGTGAAAGACCTGTGTATCTCTCTATCTGCCTTTCAAATATAAGTAAAAAAAAAAAAAAATAAATGGAGAAGTGGCCTTAATGCATTGTTCATGTATGTTGTAATACATCTTTCTTAAGTGATCTTGATTCAGACCTTTACATTTCATAAGACTATGCAAAAATCTTACTGTTCTCAGTGAATAAATCTAACTACTATCAGTTATTACACAGTGCACCCTAATCATGTGAAATTAACCAGTATTTGCAATGGTTTTTCTTTTTTAAAAAGTTTTCTCTTTGCTCTTTCGTTGACCTAGCATCCTTTTCCCCTTTATCAGCCAGAGAATTGGTTTGCAGCCGTGAAGTTTCATGTCAGCTTCCCTCAAGTGCACTCCATTATGTGCCACAAGAAGCTAGCAAGAAAACTCTGTACCATAGAGAATTTTGCTAATTATTTCTTTGTACAGTATTAAAACAATGAACTTGATGAGTGAGGCAATTTTTTCTCACAAAAAGACAAATATTACCAATTTGCTAACATTTTGCATAAAGACTAATGGCTTCAGTAATGTGATATAAGTAGATACATTTGACAAAGTGAATGTACTTAATTGTATTTCTACAGAACCCTGAATTTGAATCTTATGTCATCTTGCATTTATGTCACATAGTACATCACAGTAATAACATACAGCCATTCGGCCTAAATTAAGTCCCAAATATCAGTGCTATTTGGCAGTGCGGTATCAGACAAATTATATAAAAATATTTTTGCCTTAATATCCTCATTTGCAAAATGTGGATATTACTAGTACTTACCACATAGGTTGTAATGGGGATTAAATGTTAAATTAAGTGTTTAGAAGGGTGACAGGAAAGAATTCACCATACTTTTTAAAAGATTATTTACTTGGCCGGCGCCGTGGCTCAATAGGCTAATCCTCCACCTAGCAGCGCCGCCACACACTGGGCTCTAGTCCCGGTTGCCCCTCTTCCAGGCCAGCTCTCTGCTGTGGCCAGGGAGTGCAGTGGAGGATGGCCCAAGTGCTTGGGCCCTGCACCCTATGGGAGACCAGGAGAAGCACCTGGCTCCTGCCAGGTCAGCGCAGTGCGCCGGGCACAGCGCACCAGCCGTGGCTGCCTTTGGAGGGTGAAAACAGCAAAAGGAAGACCTTTCTCCCTGTCTCTCTCTCTCTCACTGTCCATTCTGCTGTCAAAACAAACAAACAAACAAAGAAGATTATTTACTTATATGAAAGGCAGAGTTACAGAGAGAGGGAAATAGAAGGGAGAAAGAGGAGAAAAAGCGAGAGTGAGTGAGAGAAACAGAGAAACACAGAGACTTGTATTATTTTAGGGTTTGTGATGATTAGTACTTTTTATGTAATTGTTGGCCATTTTTATGTTTTCCTTTGAGAATTGTGTGTTTGGATTTATGTCCATTTTTAAATTGCATTGCTAGTTGTTTTGCTGCGTAGCATTTTGAGTTCCTTATATATTTTGAATACCAACCTCTTGTCTGATACATGGTTTAAAAATATTTTTCCCATTCTGTAGGTTGTTTCTCTACACTGTTGATGGTCTCTTTTGCCATGCAAAAGTGCTTGAGTTTTATGAAATCCTGTTTGTTTATTTATGCTTTTATTTCCTTTGTTTTGAGGTCTGAACTGGAAAATCCTTGCCCAATCTAAGGATCCAAACTGTTTTCTATGCATTTTCTTCAAATATTTTATAAATCCCAGGCTCTGTGTTTAGGTCTTGAATCCATTTTGAGTTGGTTATATACATGGTGAGAGATAGGGGTCTAGTTTTATTCTTGTGTATGTGAATGTCAATTTTTTCAGTACCATTTATTAAAAAGACTTTTTTCCAATGCATCTTTTTAGCACTTTTGCTATACATTAGAAGTGTAGATTTGTGACTTTACCTCTAAGGTCTCTGTTGTTCCATTTTTTTAAAATTACTTTATTTATAAGACAGAATTACAGAGAGAGGTAGAGCCAGAGAGAGAGAGGTCTTTCATTCTGCCGGTTCACTCCCCAAATGACTGCAGTGGCCAGAGCTGAGCTGATCTGAAGCCAGGAGCCAGGAGCTTCTTCCAGGTCTCCAGGTGAGTTGAGCCATTGTGTACTGCTTTCCCAGGTCACAACAGAGAACTGGATCTTAAAAGGTGCAGCTGGGACATGAACTGGCACCCATGTGGGATGCCAGTGCTGCAGAATGGGGTTTTAACCCACTGCACCACAGCACCAGTCCCTGTCTCAGCTTTTTTTTAAATTTTATTTAATAAATATAAATTTTGAAAGTACAACTTTTGGATTACAGCGGTTTTTTCCCCCAGTAACCACCATCCCACCCACAAACCATCCCATCTCCTACTCCCACTTTCAACTCATTCTTCATTAAGATTCCTTTTTAATTCATATACAGAAGATCAACTCAGTATATACTAAGTAAAGATATCAAGAGTTTGCACCCACGCAGACACACAAAGTATAAAGTACAGTTTGAATACTAGTTTTACTGTTAATTCACATAACACAACACATTAAGGACAGAGATCCCACATGGGGAGTAAGGGCACAGTGACTCCCATTATTGATTTAACAATTGACCTCTTATTTATGACTTCAGTAATTACCTGAGATTTTCTCATGAGTTGCCAAGACTATGGAAGCCTCTTGAATTCACAGACTCCAACCTGATTTAGACAAGGCCATAATCAGAGTGGAAGTTCTCTCCTCCCTTCAGAGAAACATACCTCCTTCTTTGATGGCCCGTTCTTTCCACTGGGAATTCACTCACAGAGATCTTTGATTTAGGTCATTTTTTTGCCACAGTGTCTTGTCTTTCCATGCCTGAGAAACTCTCCTGGGCTTTATAGCCAGATCCAAATGCCCCAAGGGCTGATTCTGAGGCCAGAGTGCTGGTTAGGACATCTGCCATTCTATGAGTCTGCTGTGTATCCCGCTTCCCATATTGGATCGTTCTCTCCTTTTTAATTATATCAATTATTATTAGCAGACAATAATCTTGTTTATGTGATCCTTTTGAAACTTAATCCTATCTTTATGATCAATTATGAACTTAAACTGATCACTTTTGTAATATGGCATTGGTACTTGCCAACTTAATGGGATTTAGAATACCATGACGTTTCTAGATCTACCATTAGGGGTAATTCCAAGTGAGCGTGTGCTGAACTGGACATCTCCTCCCTCTTTTAGTCCCACTCTTATTTTTAACAGGGATCAATTTTCAGTTAAATTTAAACACCTAAGAATAATTCTGTGTTAATTACAGAGTTCAACCAATGGTATTAAGTAGAACTAGAGAATACTGAAAAGAATAAAATAGAAAGCTGTTCCTTGAGAGTCAGAACAAAGGCTGAGAAGACATTGATTCTCATAGTGTCCATTTCACTTCTACAGGTTTCCTTTTAGGTGCTCAGTTAGTTGTCAGTTAGTTGGCCTATCATTATGATCAATTATGAACTGAAACTGATCACTTTGACTAGTGAGATGGCATTGGTACGTGCCACCTTGATGGATTGAATTGGAATCCCCTGGCACATTTCTAACTCTACCATTAGGGGTAAGTCCGAGTGACCATGTACTAAGCTGTACATCTCCTCCCTCTCTTATTCCCACTCTTATATTTAACAGGGATCAATTTTCAGTTAAATTTAAACACCTAAGAATAATTGTGTTAATTAAAGAGTTAAACCAATGGTATTAAGTAGAAAAAAAAATATTAAAAGGGATAAAGTATTAAGTTTTTCCTCAACAGTCAGGACAAAGGCTGATCAAGTCATTGTTTCTCATAGTGTCCATTTCACTTCAACAGGTTTCCTTTTAGGTGCTAAGTTAATTTCACTGATCAGGGAGAACATATGATATTTGTCCCTTTGGGACTGGCTTATTTCACTCAGCATGATGTTTTCCAGATCCCTCCATTTTGTTGCAAATGACCAGATTTCACTTTTTTTTTTTACTGCTGTATAGTATTCTATAGAGTACATATCCCATAATTTCTTTATCCAGTCTACTGTTGATGGGCATTTAGGCTGATTCCATGTCTTAGCCATTGTGAATTGAGCTGCAATAAATATGGAGGTGCTGATAAAAATTTGATTTCAATTCCCTTTGGTAAATTCCAAGGCATGGGATGGCTAGGTCAAATGGTAAGACTATATTCAGATTTCTGAGGTATCTCCAAACTGTCTTCCATGGTGGTTTTACCAGTTTGCATTCCCACCAGCAGTGGGTTACTGTCCCTTTTTCCCCGCATCCTCACCAGCATCTGTTGTTAGTTGGTTTCTGTATGTAAGCCATTCTAACTGTGGTGAGGTGAAACCTTGTTTTGGTTTTGATTTGCATTTCCCTAATGGCTACTGATCAAGAACATTTTTTCATGTGTCTGTTAGCCCTTTGGATTTCCTCTTTTGAAAAATGTCTATTGAGGCCCTTGGCCCATCTCTTAAGTGGGCTGTTTGTTTTGTTGTTATGAAGTTTCTTGATCTCTTTGTAGATTCTGGTTATTAATCCTTTATCAGTTACATAACTTGCAAATATTTTTGCCATTCTGTTGGTTGCCTCTTCACTTTCCTGACTGTTTCTTTGGCAGTACAGAGACTTCTCAATTTGATATAATCCCAATTGTTAATTTTGGCTATGACTATTTGTGCTTCTGGGGTCTTTTCAAAGAAGTCTTTGCTGGTAACAATATCTTGCAGGGTTTCTCTGATGTTCTCTAATAATTTGATGGTGTCGGGTCATAGTTTTAGATCTTTAATCCATGTTGAGTGGATTTTTGTGTAAGGTGTAAGGTAAGGGTCTTGCTTCATGCTTCTACACGTGGAAATCCAGTTTTCCCAGCACCATTTATTGGATAGACTCTCCTTACTCCTTGATCAAATGCTTGCATTGATTTCTAGTGTTTCTATTCTGTTCCTTTGGTCTATCCATCTGTTTCTGTACCAGTACCATGCTGTTTTGATTATAACTGCCCTGTAGGATGTCCTGAAATCTGGTATTGTGATGCCTCTGGCTTTGTTTCTGTTGTGCAAGATTGCTTCAGCTATTCGAGGTCTCCTGTGTCTCCATATGAATTTCAGCATCATTTTTTCCAGATCTGAGAAGAAGGTCTTCAGTATCTTGATTGGTATTGAATTGAATCTATAAATTGCTTTTGGGAGAATGGACATTTTGATGATATTGATTCTTCCAATCCATGAGCATGGAAGATTTTTCCATTTTTTGGTATCCTCTTCTATTTCTTTCTTCAAGGTTTTGTAATTCTATCATAGGGATAATTGACATCCTTGGTTAAGTTTATTCCAAGGTATTTGATTGTTTTTGTAGCTATTGTGAATGGAATTGAACTTAGAAGTTCATCCTCAGCCATGGCATTGCCTGTGTATACAAAGGCTGTTGATTTTTGTGCATTGTTTTTATATCCTGCTACTTTGCCAAACTCTTCTATGAGTTCCAATAGTCTCTGAGTGGAGTGCTTTGGACCCCCTAAAGACAGAATCATATCATCTGCAAAGAGGGATAGTTTGAGTTCTTCCTTCCCAATTTGTATCCCTTTAATTTCTTTTTCTTGCCTAATAGCTCTGGCTAAAACTTCCAGTACTATATTGAATACAATGGTGAGAGTGGGCATCCCAGTCTGGTACCAGATCTCAGTGGAAATGCTTCCAACTTTTCCCCATTCAATAGGATGCTGGCCATGGTTTTTTCATAAATTGCCTTGATTGTGTTGAGGAATGTTCCTTTTATACCCAATTTGCTTAGAGTTTTGATCACGAAATTGTGTTGTATTTTATCAAATGCTTTCTCTGCATCTATTGAGATAATTATATGTTTTTCTTCTGCAATATGTTAATCTGGTGTATCACTTTGATTGATTTGTGAACATTGAATCATCCTGCATATCACGAATAAATCCTACTTGGTCTTTCTGGATGATCTTTCTGATGTGTTGTTAAATTCTATTTGCAAGAATTTTATTGAGGACTTTTGTAATTATGTTTATCAGGCAAATTGGTCTCTAATTCTTTCTCTTTTGCATCTTTTTCAGGTTTAGGAATTAAGATGAATCATGTTTTGCAGAAAGAATTTGGGAGGATTGCCTTTCTTTCAATTGTTTTTGAATAGTTTGAGATGAATTGAAGTTAGTTCTTCTTTAGATGTCTGGTAGAATTGAGCAGTGAATCCATTCAGTCCTGTGCTTTACTTAGTTGTGAGTACCTTTATTACTGATTCAACTTCTGTCTCAGTTATGGGTCTGTTTAGGTTTTCTTTCTCCTTTTTTTTTTTTTTGGTTAGTTTTGACAATGGTGTGTCAATTTTGTTTATTTTCAAAAAAACCAGCTCTTTGTTTTGCTCATCTTTTGTAATTTTTTTGATTCAATTATGTTGATCTTTAATTTTAATTATTTCTCTTCTACTAGTTTTGGGTTTGGTTTGCTGTAGTTTTTCTAGATACTTGAAATGCATTGATAGTTCACTTATTTGGTGCCTTTCCAATATCTTGATGTAGGCACCTATTGCTATAAACCTTCCTCTTGATACTGCTTTTTCTGTATCCCATAAGTTTTGATATGTGTTGTATCTTCATTTGCTTCCAGAAAGTTTTTGATTTCTCTATTGATTTCTTCTATGACCCACTGTTCATTCAGGAGCATGTTGTTTAGTCTCCCTGTGTTTGCATATGCTTTAGGGATTCCTGAGTTGCTAATTTCCAGCTTCATTCCATTGTGGTCTGAGAAGATGCATTGTATGGTTTCAATTCTTTTTAATTTGCTGAGACTTGCTTTATGGCCTAGTATGTGGTCAATCATAGAGAAAGTTCCATGTACTGTTGAGAAGAATGTGTGTTCTTCAAGTGTAGGATGAAAAGTTTTATAGGTATCTGTTAGATCCATTTGGTCTATAGTGTCAATTAAATCTGCTGTTTCTTGTTGATTTTCTATCAATTTGATCTGTCCATTGCTGAAAGTGGAGTATTGAAGTCCCTCAATACTATTGTATTGGAGTCTAAAGTCTTCCTTTAAGTCTCTTAACATATCTTTTAAATAGCCCAGTGCCCTGTGATAATTAGGTGCATATACGTTTATAATAGTTACATTTTCCTGTTGAATTTATTTCATAATTGTTATATAGTGCCCTGGTTTGTCTCTCTTAACAGTTTTTGTGTTAAAGTCTATTTTGTCTGATATTAAGATGGCCTTGCAGCACCAGCACACCAGGTTCTAGTCCCAGTCAGGGCGCCAGATTCTGTCCTGGTTGCCCCTCTTCCAGGCCAGCTCTCTGCTGTGGCCAGGGAATGCAGTGGAGGATGGCCCAAGTGCTTGGGCCCTGCACCCCATGGGAGACCAGGATAAGTACCTGGCTCCTGCCATCGGATCAGCCTGGTGCGCTGGCCACAGCACGCCAGCCGCAGTGGCCATTGGAAGGTGAACCAACAGCAAAAAGGAAGACCTTTTTCTCTGTCTCTCTCTTTCACTGTCCACTCTGCCTGTCAAAAAAAAAAAAAAAAAAAAAAAAAAAAAAAAAAAAAAAAAGGCTGTACCAGCTCTTTTTTGGTTTTTGTTGCCATGGAATATCTTTTCCCAACCTTTCACTTTCAGTCTGCATGCATCTTTGTTGGAAAGATGTGTTTCTTGTAAGCAGCAAATAGATGAGTTGTTTTTTTTTTTTTTTTTTTTTTTTTTTAATCCATTCAGCCAGTCTTTGTCCTGCCTGGATTTCAGTAGTTCCTGGGTTTGTTTCTGATTATTTCTAAGTATTCTTATCATCAATTTTTTGAGTTCCGTTTCTTGCACTTCTTCTATCTCATTATCTTCTTAATCTTGTATTGGAGTGTCATGTTCTTTTGTGAGTATCATGTTTTCTTCCTTATTCTTGCTTCTTGGATTGTTGCATTTGTTGTATGGCATTTGTGGAGATACTTGTTGGTTTCTTCTTTTGTTTTCTGCTGTGGCAGATTTTCTCGTTGTACTATAACTCTGTAGATAAGTGGATTGTCTGCTTTCAGTGAACCTCTAGAGGCTTGTAGTGGATGTGGCCAGAGAGCTCTGTTCAGTTCTTCAGGGTTAAGTGTGTGCCTAAGGTGACACACCCAGGTTTGGCATGGTAAATCTTTCTCCCTCTCTCTCTCTCTCTCTCTCTCTCTCTATTTTTTTAATCAGAAGGGAAGTAATTCTGTTCAGCTGAGCTCTTCTCCTCGATGGGGATCAGTGCCTGAATGCTAGCCCCAGTGGGTATAATATTCTTTTGCTCTGTCCCAAGGACCGCACAAAGGATCTGTGAAGTCCTCAGTGTAAGTTCAGATTCCCCTGCAATGTCTCTCACAGGGTAGCAGGGCCGCCCGAGCCAAATTCCCCTAAAGTGTCTCTCACTGAGTAGCCAGGGCTGCCGGAGCTTGTGGGGTTTCCCACAGAGACTACTCAAAGTGTCTGCCACACTGTGAGTTCTCCCACACACTCTCAGGTTTTTTTTTTTTCTTTTTTTCTTCTTCACAGTCCCGGTTCAGAAGCTCCTCACAGTTACTAGGTCTTATTCCTGTTTTAGCTCCCAACCAGAGTGAAGTTTCTCTGCTTGGCTGATTGCTGGGCACAGCCTCAAGCTGGCGCAGCTGTTAACATATGTCCAAAATGGTGCCCACTCTATTAGTGCATACACCTTTGTAAAGTGATTGGAGAGAGAATTGTGTCCGTACCATCCCTTTTATTTTTCTCTTTCCTGTAGTTAGGCTAGTGTATTTTCCCCCACGGGGCTTCAAGCCTCGTTCCCTCTAGGCTCTTCCTGCTGCTTTTCCACCAGTGTCTCAGGCTATCATGGTCTCATCTCACCTCACTTTCCGTGCTGGTGTGGAGGCTCTTAGCTGCTGAAGTCCCAAGCTGTGGGCACCCACACCCTCCACGTAGGTCCACTGTGTCCCTCTAATTACGGATGAGTTTCCTGTGCCATTTTTTCCCTAACTCTTCCCTGAGACTACACTATCTCCAATTTTATTAAACTTTCTTCTCCTGGACTAGATCAGTAAGCTCCCTCCCTATTCTGTCATCTTGGAGCCACTCCCTCTCCATTTGTCTTTGAATATTTTTGCCTATACCAAGCTACTTCATTACTGTAGCTTTGTAATATATTTTGAAGTCAGTGTATTGTTTCATGCTTTGTTATTTTTGCTTAGGATTCTTCTGGCCATTCCAGGTTCTTTTTGGTTCCATACAAATTTTAGTAGTGTTTTCTTTTTTTCTGGTTCTGAGAAAAATGTGAATGGAAGTTTGATAAGGATTGCATTGCATCTATAAATCACTTAGTGTAGTAAGCACATTTTAATGATGTTGAATCTTCCAATCCATGAATATGGGATTTTTTTTCATTTCTTCTTCTTCAGCTTCTTTGAGCAGAGATTTACAGTTTTCACTGATGAGATATTTCATCTATGGTTAAATTTATTTCTAGGTGTTGTTTCCTTGATTTCTTTTTTCAGATGATTCACTATTGGTATATAAAAATATTACCATTTTTGTACATTGGTTTGATATATTTCAACGTTGAAAAGTAAGCTTATTAGTTGTAACAGCTTTTCTGTGGAGTCTTTGTATTTTCTATATATAAGATTATGTCATCTGTGAATAGTGACAATTTGATTTCCCTCTTTCCAATTGGGATGTCCTTTATTTTTTTCTTTTGCCTAATTTATCTTGCTAGGAGATTCAGCACTATGTTGAGTAAAAATAGTGAAGGTGATCTTCATTGTCTTGTTCCAGAACTTAGGGGGAAAGACTTCACCTTTCCCCTGTTCAATATGATGTTAGCTATTGTCTTATTACATATAGCCCTTTACTGTGTTGAGGTATGTCAGCTGTGTTCCTAATTCAGAGTTTTTAATATTAAAGGGATTACAGGAAAATGGCAACAGAGAAATTATTATTATTATTACCTTGGTTATTTGTCTCACACAGAAGAAGAATTTCCAAGCAGACAAGCAGAGAGGTTAAAAAATATTTATTACAGCCAAAGACCTCTAGCCAGAGCAGCATGGAAGGGGGGCTTCCAAGAGAGGGAAAAAAAAAACAACAACAACAAAGAACCTTGTAACACTGGGTTTTTTAAAGTATAATTTTGAAGGGATATAAAAATTGGACAGTCAGACTGGTATTTATTTATCAGGCAGGGACAAAACCCATCAAAAGATCTGATTTGCAATTCTCCATCCTGTCTGGCCTGCTGCTGATAAAACAAAAAAACCATCCCTAGGGGTTGGATAGGTAACTTGATTTCTCAATAAGCTTTGAGATTAGGAAGAGCTCCCTAGTTATTTTCATGGTAAATTTGGAGATTCTGAAGGAACGAGGGCAGCCTGTTTGTTCTTGCTAAAGATAACATTTTTGGGGAAAGAAGCATTTATTTTACACCCCGAATTCCGTTGAAACCACCCTACCTATTAACCCATCTGACTCCTCACAAAGGGATGTTGAATTTTATTATATGCCTTCTGCATCCAGTGATCTATTGATCATAGGATTATTGTCTTTCAATCTGTTGATGTGATATAGCACATTTATTGATGTACATGTGTTGGACAATCCTTGCATCCTGGGATAAGCCCCACTTGATTGTCATGAATGATCTTTTCTGTGTGCTGTTGGACTTGACTGCCAAGTATTTTTGTGAGTTTTGCGTCTGTATTCATCAGTATATTGGATAGTCCCTCTCTCTTTTTTTACTATATGCTTGTTTCATTTTGTTGCCCTCCCAAAATGAATTTGGAAGTCTTCCTTCCTCTTCAATTTTTTAAAAAATAATTTAAGAAGTATTGATGTTAGCTATTTAAAAAGTTGAAGAATTCAGCTGTGAAGCCATTTGTTACTGACCTTCCTTTCATGGAAGTTTGATGTTACTGATTCTATCTCACTACACATTGGTCTATTTAGGTATTCTATTTCTACATCATTCAAACTTGGTCAGGTGTATGTATCCAACAGATTGTTCATTTCTATTTATTATTGAATTTGTCATCATATAATCATTCATAACAGTATCTAACAATCCTTTTTATGTTGGTGGTATTAGTCATGATATTTCCATTTTCTTATTCTTTGTATTTGAATCACTCTATTTTCTCTGATTAATTAATTTATTCATTTTAATAATTCATTTATTTGAGAAGCAGAGAATGGGAGAGAGAAGGAGAGAGAGAAAGAGAGACTAGCTCCTATTTAATGGTTCACTCCCACAAATGCCTGCAACGGTCTAAGCTGAGGGAGCAAGAGCCATAAGCCAGGAACTCAATCCAGTTCATCCAAATGGATTTTGGAAATCCAAGTACCTGGGCCATCATCATTGCCTCCCAGGGTCTGCATTAACAGGAAGCTGGGAGTAAGAACCCTCTCTATTTTTCCTTGGTTAGTCTCACTAAAGTTTTATCAATTATGTTTATTTTTTCAAAGAACTAATTCTTCATTTCATTCCCTTTTTCTATTCTTGTATAAGTCTCTGTTATTTATTTGTGCTCTGAATTTTATTATTTGTTTCCTTTTACCAATTTCGAGTTTGATTTGTCCTTATTTTTTCTAGTTCTTTGAGGTATAGTAATAAGTTAATTGAGCAGATATTTCTGTTATTTGATGCAGGCATTGATTGCTATAAACTATCCCCTTAGTATTAATTTTGCTGTATTTCATAGGTTTTAGTATGCTGTGTTTCCATTTTCATTAGTTTCAAGATATTTTTAAGTTTCCTCTTTGACTTCTGTGATACCTTGATTGTTCACAAGTAGGTTAATTTTCATGTATCTTTATAGACACCAAAGTTTTTCTCATTATTGGTTTCTAGGTATTGTGGCCAGAAAAGATGCTCAATATGATTTCTATTCTTTTGAATTAATGAGCTTTGTTTTGTGTCCATTCATGTACTGCTGAGAAAAATGTGTATTCTGCAGTTGTTCTATAAATGCTCTATCGATGTGTTGCATCCAATTATCTAGAATGCAATTTAACTCTGATGTTTTTCAGTTGATCTTCTATCTAGAAGGTTTGTCCGTTTTTGAAAGCAGAGTTAAAATCTACTGTTATTGTATTGAAATCTTTCTCTTTGAGTTTATTAATGTTTGTTTTTAAATTTTTATATTTTCTCCAATGTTGGTTGCTTATATGTTTATAAGTATCATTTCCTCTTGCTGGATTGAGCTCTTTATCATTGTAGAGTGATTTTCCTGGTCTCTTTATACTGCTTTGCTTTTGAGATACATTTATGTGGTATTTTCTTCTTTTCTATTATAGTTTTGAGAATTTGCTTGTTATTTTTAACTTTGTAGAGCTTGACTATATGTCTTTGGTATGCAAATGTTAGATTGCATCTGACTGTGACCTTCCTAGAACTGGGTATTTATATCTTTCCCGAAGTTTGGGAACATTTTTGTCATTATATATTTGAATGTGATTTTTACTCATTTAGCATTCTCAATAATCCAAATATTTTTTCTTTTCATGTGATCCCAAATTTCCCATAAGCTTACTTTCATCCCTTTTGATTCTTTTTTTTCTTTTATATCTTCCAACTATATGTATTCAAACAACCTGTCTTTGAGCTCATCAATTCTTTCTTCTGTTAGATCTATTCTGCTATCGTTGTTGTTTACCATGTTTTTAATTTACTGTATTTTAGTTGAAGGAGTTATGCTTCATTTTATTTAATTAAATTACTCTATCAAATCTTTCTCTTAGAATATTGAATCATTTCTCAAAACAGCCTGCTTTGGAGCGAGGGTGGGGTGATACAAGCCAATCTTTCTTGCTTACTGTCTGCCATGTCACATGTGATAATAACAAGATAAGGTACTGTGGTCTCTCACCTGGCTTCCATTGGTCTTGTGAAGGTGACTTGGCAAATGTATCACTTTTACATTGTTCTTGCTTTGAGGAAGTGGTCACTGGAAACTCTAACTCAACCACTATCTTCTAAACTCCTCTTTACTTTTCCACAAACCTTTTGAATTTTAGATGTTATTACAGCAATTTGTCATTCTATATTTCGTTGTTTGTTTATTAATATTTATCATGAAACCATGATTTATTCTTTCACAATGACTGGCTCAGTAGTGCTCAATAGATGCTGAAGGAGAATTGTTGAGGGGAAATGTCGCTCCCCCTCTTCGTGGAGGAACGACACTAAACCCTGCGCTGTTCTTTCGTCTGCTCGGCCCTCCCCGGGTTTGCTGCTGGTTCTTCCCGGGTTGGCTACTGTCCCTTCCACCTCCGTGGAAGGGCGGTTCCCCCTGGCCACTTTCCCCACTTCCGCAGGGGAGCGGCACACCACCGGCCGGCTCTCTCGGGGGCTGCACAGGTGTTCCCCTTAGATGTTCCCCTTAGATGTTCCTGGTGCATGCCGTCTCTCTCCTCCTTTATAGTCCTCTTCTGCCAATCCTAACTCAGCTGCCCACACGCCGAGTACGCTGCTCTCCTCCAATCAGGAGCAAGTCCTACAGTTTATTGGCTGAACTGGAGGCAGCTGTGTAGAAGCTGTTTTCTCCTCTCCCAGCGCCATATTGTGGGAGAGCAGATGCATAGAATAAGTCTTAATTCCAGTAACTTAGTCTAGTCCGAGTTGCTCCCCACAGGGAAAGGAATGGAAAAGGGAAATGGAAGGAAGGGAAGAGAAGTGGGAAAAGAGGGAGGAGATGGAACGAGGGAAGTAAGGACAAGAATTTGTCTTAGGTTGTTTTCCTCCTAACACAATACCTGTATCATATAATTCATGTATAGATACCTGATTCATTTACATTGATGGTATGGCATAGCACAAAATTGGTACTACGTAAATATTAGAGAAATAAACTCTCTTATTCCTTCTTTTCTGATAACAATACAGACTATCTCCTCTGCTACTATGATTTTATGACATGAACCTTACCAAACACCTCAAGTTATCTTTTTCTTTCTTTAAGATTTATTTTTTCATTTGAAAGAGCTTTCATCCATTGGTTCACTCCCCCAATGCTACAATGGCCAGGACTGAGCCAGGCCTAAGACTGAAACTAATAACTTTATCTGGGTCTTGCACATGGGTGGCAGGGGCCCAAACTTGGACTGTCTTCTGTTGCTTTTCCCAGGCTGTTAGCAAGGAGCTGGATTGACTCTTGAGCAACCAGGACATGAGGTGGCTCCCATATGAAATATGGCATCATAGGAGGCAACCCTATCTGCTGTCACAACATGGCTGCTCAAATTATCTTTCAGTTGTCTCCCAGCATTGCCTCTGACATAATTTAATTTTCCTTTTCCTCAATTATTTTATTATGCCTTCAGTTAAGGAAAATGCACCTTCTCTTCTCACTCCCCCCCCCCATTTTTCTACATTTATCTATGTAGTTTCTAGTATCTTATCACTACTGTTCAACAGTCTTCTGTCTCCAAGTAATTTTTCTCACTTCATTAAAAATATACTGGAAACTGTATTCTAATGAAGATTTCACTGGTATTATGGGCGTTATATCTTTTCCCAGGGTGTAATCAATGAAACTAAAAAATTCTGATTTTCTACAAACATGAACAATTGGCTTGTCCTTCACATTGCTGCCTAGAATAGAATTTGGATAGGAATAAAATTCTGCTTAAGACTTTCATTTGGAAAATTAACTTGTACACATGTTGTAAAATGCATGAGCTTTTCAGAACTTACATTAACTCTTGGGTTTTGATATAAGTGCAGTAATTTTAAACTGTTATAAAGTAAAATTAGATTTTTTCCTTTTTAGGTAAAAGTTTTTATTTGAATAATATAGTGTTTTCTAACATTTAAAAATATTTAATATACAATAAAGCTCTTATGATAGATATATTGATTTAATATCCTGTAGCATTTTGAAACATTATTACTTAGTTATGATAAAATGCTACATTTCTTCCTATTTCTCGTTCACTCCACATAAAACCTTTGTATACATATCACAAATACCATCACACTCTCCTTCTCTTCTTTTGCTGTTAATATAAATAGTATTATGATGCCATCATTGAAAAGACTAGATTTTTGTCTCTAGGTATCAGCCTTTGAAAAAATGCTATGTTTCAACAGTGGAACCATTGATTCATAATCACTGTGTATTTCCAACTGAAACATACAGATAGACAAATTTTATAATATTATTCAATCTGTAAGAGAAATAATTCCCTTCATACTTTATATGCAATCCATTTAACTTTCATGCAATAAAGATGGAGCTTGGGAGGACATAAGAATAAATAAAATTCCTAATCACCTGTTTAGAATAACTTGAATATTCTCAGCAACACTTCTTCACTGTTGTCATAATTAGGACAATCCTTTGTACTGTCTTTTATGTAGAATTCTATGGCTTGGATTACATTTTAGATCTGGAATGGAAAAAAAAAAACTAAAGAAAAATACCAGGTTACTACAAGTCCACCTTCTTCTTTTTTTTTTTTTTTAAAGATTTATTTATTTATTTGAAAGTCAGAGCTACACAGAGAGAGAAGAGGCAGAGAGAAAGAGAGAGAGAGGTCTTCCATCCTCTGGTTCACTCCCCAATTGGCTGCAAAGGCAGGAGCTGCGCCAATCGGAAGCCAGGATCTAGGAGCTTCTTCCGGGTCTCCTACGCAGGTGCAGGGGCCCAAGGACCTGTGCCATCTTCCACTGCTTTCCCAGGCCGTAGCAGAGAGCTGGATTAGAAGTGGAACAGCAGGGTCTTGAACCAGCACCCATATGGGATGCTGGCGCTTCAGGCCAGGGTGTTAACCCACTGCACCACAGCACGGGCCCCAAGTCCACCTTCTTTGTATAAAAGTAACACCAGCAAAATCTTCTCAGAAATTTTTCCAAATATTCTTGCTCAACTGATGTTTATTTCATTGATGAAATGGATTGTTTTATTTATCAATTTGAGAATATTATATAACAGTAGAGAAATGATCATCTAGCAGGGAATGGCATTTGTATACAGACACGGGGGATTCAGTTTCTCTTATGTTCCTTAATAGTATGTGTAATAAAAACAGCCAGTGTTTATTTTATCAGGAACTTTTGACACATGATCTTATTGTCATCATATTCAATACTGCAAGTTATAGAATACTGTAACTATACTATAGATGAAAAGAAAAAAACTCATGATCAGAGGTGGTAAATAGCTTTTTCAGAGATCTGCAGCTGTAAGTGTTGGTCTTGAGATCACACCCTGACCTTCCAGCATTGAAGTCAGTGCTATGTTACTGCAACATGCTATCTGCATTTTACCATGACATGAAGTAAAATCTGAGTACTAAAGGCATTTGTAAGCATTTGCTTATGAAGTTGAGTTTGATCATGTTCTAAGTAAAATTAAAACTCTTCTTGACATTTTCCCCCATGCCATCAAGTATGTTCCTGGTTTTCACCTGCCCACACCTTGGCTATTGTGGCCATTTAGGGGAGTGAACCAGTGGATGGAAGATATTCTCTCTCTCTCTCTCTTACCTTCTCTCTCTCTCTGTAACTCAACTTTTCAAATAAATAAACAAAATAAAACTATTTTTAAAAAGGAATGTTATTCAATACCCAGAAGGTCATAATTCTTTTTCAAAAATAGGAAAAATTATAACACCATGATATTACCAGGAATATGCATTTGTAAGTCAAAAAGGGTCAGTTGCTTTTCTCTTTGTTAGTAAAAGGCAAAAGGTTTATACAATCTGAAGAGAAACCAGGACATTTGTTCTCCTTTACTGGTAGCTGAGAATATGTGTGAGAAGTGTTCTGATAATTTGTACTTCTTCTTCTGGCTGATGGGTTAAATGATGCTTAATGATGCTGAACAATTTAATGGCAGAGTTTTTGGTCCAGAGTTTCGCCTGTTGCTGTCATTCTAGGGAACTCAGTGACTGTAATTCATTGTATCAATTTATAATATCAGAACCTCTGCAGTGTTTATTTGAGCTGTCTTGCTTGTGGTCCATTAATTTCAGTTCAAAATATAAAAATTACTTAGGAATAATTTTGTCACTATTATTTATTCTTTTATGTATTCAACCCACTAAAATTTCCATAACACTGACTTGGCTGTACTTCAAGATAGTCTTAACATTGAATTCATTGTAGCACTACATGTTAATTACAAGTTTTAGGTAATACTGATGAAACTAAAAATTAAATGCAGCATTTTTGAAAATGTTTCTGGCATCCTTATTGTGCCTGGGATCAGTGTAAGGCAAAACTACCCCTTGTGTTATATCGCTCTATAGCTCTAGAAAATTAACAAACGTATTTTAACTGAATTTCTAGTGGATAATCATGGTTGTTCCACTTACTCGTGTTTTCTAATAATTTGATCTTCTCAATCCTTTCATTTGATAAAGAAAATACTGTAGAAAAAAACAAACTTCTTTTTGTACCCTCCAGTTTGTGGTAGTTGTGCTTTCCATGAATAAAGGACGAGGCTCTCATATTTAATCTTATAAAATTAAATTATAGGCAGACACACAAAGGCAAATTCCACATGTTCTCCATTATATGTGGGAACTAAAATTAAAATAAAGTCTGGCGTCGCGGCTCACTAGGCTAATCCTCCACCTGTGGCAGTGGCACCCCAGGTTCTAGTCCCAGTTGGGGTGCCGGTTCTGTCCCGGTTGCTCCTCTTCCAGTCCAGCTCTCTGCTGTGGCCCGGGAAGGCAGTGGAGGAGGGCCCAGGTCTTTGGGCCCTGCACCTGCATGGGAGACCAGGAGGAGGCACCTGGCTCCTGGCTTTGGATCAACGCAGCACCAGCCATAGCGGCCATTTTGGGGGTGAACCAACAGAAGGAAGACCTTTCTGTCTCTAACTCTGCCTATCAAAAAAACTTAAAATATAAAAAAGAGAAAGAAATACACAAATAGTATGTATCACTATTGCTGAAGATAGTTTTCTGAAATTTAACCAATGATTAAGAATGATATACTATTAGAATTTTAATGATATGTAATTACTTTAAAATTTACTATATATGGGTGAAATAGTCATTTATCCACTCAATTATTGTTTATAACTGATGTCTATCTTCCCACTAAACTAGGTTCTTTTTGCTTCTTGTTAAACTTCTTATTTGGTGAAGTATTAAGCCTTTTTACTGTAAGATAAACTTTAATTATGTTATCTAAAAAACTAAAAGAGAAAGAGAAAAGGAGGTGAGAGGGAGAAGGGGGAGTAATGGAGGGAGGAAGGAATATCAGAACTGTGTCTACAAGACCAAATTGAATCAGTTAAAGATAATTAAAAATTTGAAAAGGCAAAGAAAATCTTAAAAAATTATAAGCTTCTATTAAAGATAAACTAAAATGAGTATTTGCTTACCCAGCACTCAAGAAATATTCTCAGTTGGGAAAAAAAACTGACAGTGTTTGAAACTTGATGGGACAGGAAAAAAGTAAATGAAAAATAATATATGAAAATATTAAAAATATATTAAAATATATTAAAACACACATAAACAAGAATAGTGTCTGCAAATACTAGCTGATAGAATCAAAAAGGGAGAGAATGATCCAACATGGGAAGTGAGATACACAGCAGACCCATAGAATGGCAGATGTCCTAAACAGCACTCTGGCCTCAGAATCAGCCCTTAAGGCATGCAGATCCGGCTAAAAAGCCCATGAGAGTATTTCAGGCATGGAAAGCCAAGACACTCTGGGGAGGAAAAAAAAAAAAAAAAAACCTAAATGAAAGATCTCCGCGAGTGAGATCCCAGGTCATCAAAGAAGGAGGTACCTTTCTCTGAAGGGAGGAGAGAACTTCCACTTTGACCATGGCCTTGTCTCAATATGATCAGAGTCAGTGAACTCAGGGGGCTTCCATAGCCTTGGCAGCTCATGACAAGAGCCTAGGGTGATTACTGATGCCATAAACAAGAGTGTCAATTTGTTAAGTCAACAATAGGGGGCACTGTGCACTTACTCCTCATGTAGGATCTCTGTCCTTAGTGTGCTGTACATTGTGATTTAATGCTATAACGAGTACTCAAACAGTATTTTTCACTTTATGTTTCTGTGTGGGAGCAAACTGTTGAAATCTTTACTTAATGTATGCTAAACTGATCTTCTGTATATAAAGAGAATCGAAAATGAATCTTGATGTGAATGGAAGGGGAGAGGGAGTGGGAAAGGGGAGGGTTGTGGGTGGGAGGGATGTTATGGGGTGGGGGAAGCCATTGTAATCCATAAGCTGTACTTTGGAAATTTATATTCATTAAATAAAAGTTAAAAAAAATGAACAAACAAAAAAAAAAACCAGGCTATACAAAGAGATAATAGAAAAAAAAAACACACAATTTAATGAAATAGGAGAAAGTAAAATTTATTTTCTATATAATAATATTATTAATAACAATATTTATTTTCTATATAATGTTCCATGTGAAAAGTCAATAACAAAAGATGCTTGACCTCACTATTATTTATTCATCTTTTCATATTACTTTAATAACTATCTATTAAAACTAATTTTAAAATCATAAAGTAGCCCATTAATATTAGAATAAAAAATAAGTAGCTTTCCTCTTTGGCAAAACAAAAGCAGAAGTTAAAAATGCAATTTAACAACATCAGCAATCAATATACTGTATGACCAAAAATGTCTTAACAATGTAAAATAAATTGACATAATGATAAAAGATGTAAATAAATATTGACACACATGTAAGGATATTAAAGATCCTGTTGTTGAAAAGAACACATCACTTAATTTAATTATAAAATAACATATAGGTGTAAAACGATTTCAAGGAAGATTCCTTTATTTTTGTTTGTGTGATTTTAAAAATGAACAATATGAATCTAGCTTTTATATGAGGTTCGATAAGAGTAATTCATAACTGTGTTACAAAAAAGATTACCAGGCATTAAACTACAAAGTTACTATAAAATAAAACTTTAAATTGTCATGAAGCAGTTTCCTAGTACTATCAGAAGTACATACTATATTTCAAAGAGAAAGTCTCCTTGAGATCCCTTGAAAGAATCATTTTGTTGTTATTTTTTTTTTCAAGCTTTCCCCACTTCTGTTATGTTGCTGATTCTAAAATTCTGTCTATCTTTGGACTTTGGAAACCTGGTTATAATTCTGTGTACTTCAGTGAATCTATGCCACTATTCAATGAGTTTTTGGTTTTTTGTTTTTTATGATTATTATTGCTATTGTTTTATTTTTTACTTTTTTGAGATAGAATATTTTCACATTACATTATAGTCAAGGGATCGATGCTGTATTAGTGCTGCACTAGACAAAGAGTTCAGCAATCAAAAAGCAAAAAGGCCGTAGTTCAGCAGGAATACAGCCATAAACAACAATCAAATGAAAAGGTGTCAACTTCGCCAATATACAGTAAACTTCAAGATAGTCACAGATCATCAAACCATAGTAGTCTATAACTCCTAACAATTTTCCTGACAAAGATTCAGAACAAAGTTTGACAAAACACTATATTTGTAACAAAACTGATACACACAGGCATTTCTTATTATTTTTGCTTTACAGTTTTTAAAATTTATTAGAGAATTAAAATATCATTGAAAGTGGGAAACATGGACTTTTAAAAAATACTTAAAATTAGCACATTAAGCTGGCCAGTGATAACATTTTAGTATCATAATCTTTCAGATATTTATAATCCATAGATGAGTATTATTCACATTAAAATCCATCTGTTCATAACATTATGCTCTATCTTGTGTTACGTAAGCTAGTTTTTCTTGACTTAATGTCTAATAAATTTGTTAAATATTATTGGGTATGCATTATTGTCTTCATTGTCAATGTATCATGGGTGTATTAGAATTAATTATATTGATGGATCAGTATTTACTTGAACAACTTGGATGTTTGAATCGTAATCTTATCCTATAGAAACGACTACCAGAATCACCCTTGCCCCCTCCTTTTTCCATAGTGGTCAGCTTATTTCATTGAAATAAAGTTGTTTTTGGTGTAGTCTACATTTTTTAAAAAAGCATTTCAATCATATTGACAGAGGCCCTATAATACCTTGACCATGCCTAATCATGCAGACCCTTCAGCATTCCACTAGTGTGCCTATTGTCCCATGCTGTTATCACTTTTGTTTTGGCAATTAGGTTAAAATTGGCTTGTCAATGTTTCCACACATAATTATACAATTATTGGGGCTTTTAAAGTGTTTTATATATTCATTAAACATAAGTTTGATATGCAGCCTACCATTGACATTAATTTCTGTACAATCTGTACTTCATGTTAAGATTATTTGACCCAGGATTTTGGACATTTAAATATTGAATGTAGTTACCGGGTTTATTTGTTATTCACTTATTTGAGAGAAGAGGGTGAGTGACCTGCTGGCTCACTCCCCAAATGCTACAGTACTTGAGGGGTCTGGGCTGGGCCAGATATCTCAGTCTCCCACTCGGGTGTAAGGAACTCAGTCACGAGGTATCACTGCTGCCGCCCAGGGTCTGCAGTAGCAGTAAGCTGGAGTGAGGCACCAGAGCAGGAATCCAACCCAGGTACTCTGCCAGGGATGCAGGTGTCTTAACCCACAGGCTAAATGTCTGCTCCCGGTTTATTTGCTTTTAAATTCAAGCTATGTAATTGAATTTTTTGGCTAAATATAATTATTTTTTTTTATCTATTTTGAGAAATTAAATACTCTCCGTAATTTATTGTGATTATGTTAATGATAAAGAGAAGTTTGTTTTATTTTACTTAAGTAATTAAAATGTATGTTATTAGTAATACCACCTTGCATTTTCCCTTCTTTTTGTCCCAGATCCTCTCGGGGGTTTGTGACATCTGTTGGCTATTGGAGGACAATATGAGAGTAAGGGAAGCCAGCACACTCCTGTCCCTAACTTTCTCTCCTTCAGTACTTGGATGGTACTGAACTGGGCATGTTCTCTGTCTTTGTTTTATAGTGGTTCCCTCAGGTTTGCAGTGTCTGGTTGTAGGAAAAGGTGGTAAGTTTATAAACAGTGTGGCATAACATTTCAAGGAACCATAATAGTATAGTCTGCATTTTGTATTGGTTCATGGGATTTGAACAACATTGCTATCAACGTGTTAAATCTGAGAGGCAGCAGGATCAAGGTCAGTGGACAGACAGATCGTAGAGGCTTTTCAAAATCAGATACTACTTTTTGAAGCAAAGTTATAGCTTGACATTTACTAAAATATCAACAGGATTCTTAGCAAAGTTAAGAATTAAAACATCCATTAGTATTTTAATATGTTTGCATACTTTAGTTTCTTTCTGTATCTTTATGGACATGACACATATCCTGATACTCAGTTATAATTTCATATAAAGTACCTCAATAAAAGATTTAAATTTGTTTTTAGTTATTTGAAAGGGTGTCGGGGGGAGAGAGAGAAAGAGAGAGAATGAGTGAGAAAGCACTCCCATCTATCCCATCTACTAGTTCACTCTCCAAATGCCCACAGTGGCTGGTGCTAAGCCAGGGCCAGACTGAAGAGCTGAGAGTTCAGTGCAGGTATCCAATGTGGGTGGCAGGAACCCAATTATTTGAGCAATCAACACTGCTCCCAGGATCTGCATTGGTGGGAAACTGGAGTCAGCTAGGAATGAAGCCTAGGGTACTATCATGTGGGATATCAGCATCTTAGCCATTAGGCTAAATGCTTGTTCCCTTACCCCAGATTCTACTTTTAATATGTATGTAAGGTAATTTTAGTGTATCTTTAGTGTATTGGTTTTTAAAAAAATATTTATTTATTTGAAAGAGTTACAGAGAGGCAGAGGAGAAGAGAGAAAAAGGGTCTTCCATTTGCTGGTTCTCTCCTCAAATGGCCACAATGGCTGGAGCTGAGCTGTTCTGAAGCTAGGTGCCTGGAGATTTTCCAGGTCTCCACACGGGTGCAGGGGCCCGAGGACTTAGGCCATCTTCCTCTGCTTTCCCAGGCCATAGCAAAGATCAGAAGTGGAGCATACAGGACTCAAACTGGTGCCCATATGGGATGCTGGCACTGCAGGCAGTGGCTTTACCCATTATGCCACCATAAGTGCCACAGTACCAGCCCTAAGTGTTTTCTTACAAGAATTCTTTACATCTCTATGAAGTAAATTGGAATTACTTGATTAAGGAACCCATGTGCTTTGCCTATTTAATATATTACATGTGAGATTTTGTTGTTTTTGAACAAGTATGTGTGTGTATGTTTTAAAACCCAAATATCTACTAATAATTTGATGGCATTGGGTCATAGATTTAGGTCTTTAATCCATGTTGAGTGGATTTTTGTGTAAGGTGTAAGGTAGGGGACTTGCCTCATGCTTCTGCACATGGAAATCCAGTTTTCCAAGTACCATTTATTGAATAGACTGTCCTTGCTCCAGGAATTGGTTTTAGATCCTTGATCAAATATAAGTTGGCTGTACATGTTTGGGTTGATTTCTGGTGTTTCTATTCTTTTCCATTAGTCTATCCATCTGTTTCTGTACCAGTACCATGCTGTTTTGATTACAACTGCCCTGTAGTATGTCCTGAAATCTGGTATTGTGATGCCTCTGGCTTTGTTTTTGTTGTATAAGATTGCTTTAGCTATTCGAGGTCTCCTGTGTCTCCATATGAATTTCAACATCATTTTTTTCCAGATCTGAGAAGAATTTCTTTGGTATTTTGATTGGTATCGCATTGAATCTATAAGTTCCTTTGTGAGAATGGACATTTTGATGATATTGATTCTTCCAATCCATGAGCATGGAAGATTTTTCCATTTTTTGGTATCCTCTTCTATTTCTTTCTTTAAGGTTTTGTAATTCTCATCGTAGAGATCTTTAACATCCTTGGTTAATTTTATTCCAAGATATTTGATTGTTTTTTTAGCTATTGTGAATGGAATACAATCAATGAATCACAACACCGAATCCCTAATAGGTACCAGATATGATTCTAAGTTCTATGGATACAACAACTAAAAGAGTAAAAAAGACAGAAGTCTCTGCCTTTGGGGATATTTTTAGTGGAGGAAAGAAAGCTAAAAAGTAGAATAAGAAGAAAAATAAGTACTTTAGATGATGACACATGTTACATTAAAAAAAAGCAAATCAGGAGAATGTTGTCATAAGTCCTTGGTGGTGGGGAGAAAGAGGTCTTCAAGTTTATTATGATCTGTATTTATTGGTGACCTAAAGAAAATCTGCCAGAAAATCCTGTAGCCATCTTGAGGAAGAGTGCTCCAGAAAAAGCAAACTCCAAGTTTAGCAGCCCTAGGGTAGGAGTGTGCCTGGTATATGTCTGAGAAACAAAGAAGAATTGGAGTGGATGAGTGAGTGAAGAGCAGTTGGAAAATATAACAGGAGGCCAGTCAGGTGTTAGTGCATAGGAAGTGTAGGGCGATTCCATTGTATTGCAGGTCATTTTGATGACTTTGGTCTTTACTGCTGGAGATACGGGGAAATATTGGTGCATTGTGGGAGAAGAAGTGACTTTACCTATATTACCTTGTGTCAGACTAGAAGGCAAGAATAAGGGAAATCAAGGTAGAAGTAGAAAATTTGGTGGTGGATGTTATACTTCATCTATGCAAAAGACGACAGAGGTTTGGACCAGAATGACAGCAAAGAGGAGGGCAAAGTGGAAACGAATTAAACATAGGCAACAGAGAAGAACATGGTGAGAAGAAGACAAACAGGGGCTTGTAAAATTGGTGTCATCCACAAAGAAGTCTCACTCAAGCATACCTCTAAGCCTTTCTCTACTAATCCAACCTTGAAAGAGGAAGCACATTTTTCAGTTACTCAGAAAAGAAAAAAATAAAGGAAAATATACATAATTTTATCATTTATTTTTTGACAGTTTTATAAATATATAAAACACTGTGTTCAATGTATACAGTTTGATGACTGAACATATGCATTCGCCTATGCATACTGTCACCACAACTAAGGTAGTAAACTTACTCATCATCTCCAAAAGTTTCTGTGTGTTCTCTTTTCACTCTGTCCATCCTTCATTCATTTGCTCTTTGTTTCTTTGATTTTGTTTTGTTTTGTTTTTTGGCAGTGAGGAGACTTAGCAAGTGAACTGCTCTCCTGAGGAATTTTTCAGCACATGATACTGTGTTGTTAACATAGGCACTCAGTTTTATAGCAGATCTCTAGAATTTAATTTTGAACAATTCCCAGTTGAACAGCTCCCAATATGTTCCTCCATCCTATCCTTAAACTATTCTGTTGTCTGCTTCTGTAAGTTTGACTATTTTTCCCCCTAGAATATGTGCATATTGTGTATTGTGCTTGTATTTCTGTGAATGGCTTATTACTACATCAAAATAGAATTTACCTCTTCTATTTTTCATATGAGGTCAGGCATCATTACAATCATAAAGGCCACACAGTCATGATTGTGGAAGACAATGAACTTTAAAGTGAGATAGATGGAGAACCTTAAATGGACATGAAATATCTCTAAAATAATTCTGTGTGTCTCTTATAAGTGGAGTCATATAGTATTTATCTTTCTGAGACCAGGCCATTTCACTTCATATGTTTCTAGATTTATCTCCTGTGTCTCAAATGGCAGAATTTCCCTGTTGTTTACAGTTGAATAATATTTCACTGTATGTATGTGTGTGTGGAAGGCTTGGTCGGGGAGGACCTGGTAGAGACAGCTGCACTTATATTTTCATTTCAGAATCATTCTCAGTAGTCAAGATACAGAAACAATCCAAACACCTACCAAATTGTGAGAGGATAAACACGATTATTTGTACTTACTGTTTTGGCATTATATATTGACCTTGCAAATAACCATCATCAATTTATGCATTCATAAATATACATTAAAAGTAAAAGTTCTAAATTTTAGTGTTGTAACTAGTAATTTGAGATGCATCTGAAATACACACTAAAAATACAAAGATTTCTGTCAACAATATCTTTAAAATTTTTTGAATTGACACAGTAATTGTACATAGATGGTACTGTGTGGCATTTCAATACATGAGTTCAATGTGTGATGGTCAGATTATGGTAAACATTTCTTTTGTTTAGAATATTCAAAATTCTCTCTTCCAGCAGTTTTGAAATATATAATTAATTGATATCAATTGTTTAGCTTACTGTGGTGTAGAACATCAAAAGTTACTCCTCCTAGCCAACTTCATCCTTGCCTTTGTTACCCATTCTCTCTCCACCCCTCTTTTCTCCCCATCTTTCTCAGGCTCTGGTGATCTCTATTCTAATTTCTGCTTCTATGAGAGCGATGTTTTAGCTTCTACACATGCAGTTTTTGTCTTTCTAGGCCTGATTTATTTCACTTAACATAATGTCCTCCAATTCTATCCATGCTGCTACAAATGACATTTCATTCTTTTTATGGCTGAATAATACTCTATTGTGTACTTGTACCACACTTTTTATCCAGTTATCTATTGATAGACACCTAGATTGATTCCTTGGCTTTGCATGCGTGAACAGATGTCTCTTCAATGTACTGATTTCATTTCCTTTGGATATATACTCTTTGGTGGGATTGCAAGACCACATGTCAGTTCTATTTTTGCTTTTGAGGAACCTTCTTTCTGTAGTCCAAAGTGGCTACACTAATTTAAATTCCCAGTAACAGTATGTGAGAGTTCTCTGTTCTCCCATCCTTGCCAGAGTTTGAGTAACTCTTATATTTCAAGTTAATTCTATTCTGGAAGTCTTTGCTGAGTGGCTCCTTGTTCAGAAAGTTTATCTGGGTCAGCCTCCATAATAGACATAAGGTACTATAGCAGTTACTGCTGATACGTCCCTCCCATTAACACACTCATCTGTAGCTGTGCTGGGCAGTCCCTGGGGCTATTCTCAACTTCCCAGTTCCAGTCCCCACAGGGAACTTTTCTCCAATGCTTCAGCTTTAACAGACACAAAATAATAGGCTTGAGTTGAGGAAGCTGATGCTTCTGGAGACAGATGGAAGTTACTGGGACGGTAGTGGAGCTTGCATTGCATGGTTCCTCCAAAGTTCTACAATGACGCAGTCATTTGTGGTTTGCATAGCATCCCTTTGTTGACTTTTGTCCTTGTTTGTTTCCTGTTTCTCTTCCCAGACACATGGCCTACAAAATCTTGGTCTCAGGGTACTCTTTGGGGGCAACCGAACCAAACCAGGCAGAGGCCCTTTCATCAGGTTGCTCATCTCTGGTCAAAGAAACTAAAGCACAGAAATGCTCCTCAGAAATTAAAACTGATGGGTGGCCTGACTTTCCTCTCCTTCTTTGCCTTTCTTGGTCTCACAGTGTCTAGTGTTTAAGAAACAGAGTCTTAAAGCACTGGCAGAGCTCTTTATCTTTCCTTTCCAAATGCAGTTAATGTTAGCATACGTTTTACAAATGGTGAATCTGGTGCTATTTCTGTAATTAATCATTTTTTTGATCATTAGTTACAATGGAACACAGCCATGGAATGAAGAACGAATAATAAGAAACTGAATATTTATGGACTATTGCACTTCTGTGTGTAACAGACAAGCAGGAATATACCTTCTTGCAGATGGGGCCAGTTTAGAGAATAAAACGAATTCTTTACCAGATCACTATGTATTTCTGTCATTTAGAGTAACGCTAGGAAGAATTGGAATCGTCACAGATTTTTAAGGCACAACTGATTTCATTGTTCAGCTGAATTCTAGGGAAATGATCTTGTACGTCCTTAGTAACAAGGTCTAACAAGGGCTTCTGGTTTGCGAAAGTTAAGATAAAAGGACTGTAGGACAGCAAATATTCAATGGCCCTTTGCTCCTCTCTTCTGGTAAAATCTAAGCCTCAGGAACAGAAATATCCATGATGCAAGAAACACTTTTTCTTTTATGTAAAGAATCAGAAAGACACTACTTGTTTAGAGATCTAAAAAGACTGTTGAAAGAGCACATCTCCTATACCATGAAAAGATTGTCAGATCAATCAGGCAACAGAGAAAGACACAAAGCAGAACTCCAAAGCTGAGAACCCTGTGTAATTTCCTGCATGATAGGATAAGGCGAAACAATTGTGGTCAAAGCAAAACGAACCAAATTCCGTCAGTATTCTGTAATAACTAATATGCTTATAAAACATATGAAATTATAGCAAATGCATGATGATGTATTTTCCTGGAGATTGGTGCTAAGAGATTAAGTTCACAAAACATTGCTGGAATGTTGGTGGTACTCTGATGAGCATAGGGATGTGGGCAAGGGAAAATAAGGCTCACATGAATAAAGTAGAATTGTTTCATAGAGGAATTTGTAGTTTTGTAGCTAAAAAATTATACAGTTTATTTCAGTATATTGTGAAAGGATTACATGTAGAGAAGTGCTAGAATCTAAGTTTTATTTTCAAAATAACGACTCTGGCTGTCCTATTGAGAAGAGATGGAAAGGGGGAAGGGAGACAGTAATCCAGGCTGAAGACCCTGGTGGGTTTTGAATTAGACAGTAGCAGTGGAAGTAATGGGAAGAGATTTTATTTATGTGTTCACTCACTCATGCATTCTTCATACATTTAGATATAGGTCCAGTCTTCCTACAAAGTTATAAGATTAACACAGTCTGTACTTCACCCAGATACTCCAAGTGTTAATATTTTATTCGATTTATTGTTATTCTCTCTCCTGCTGCCTCTATCAATATGCATATAGATGTACCTGCATGTAGACATATACTCTTTTACCCGTAAATATATCAGTATGTCATATGTAAAAGCAAGGACGTTCTCTCAGCTTCAGGGAAATAATCCAAATCAATAAATAAGCATTGGCATGATTACCTAATGTACAGACCATATTTAAGTTTGTTCAACTATGCTTATAACAAAGGAAAATTAAGGACCATGTATTGCATTCAGTTGTCATATCGGTTAATTTTAATGAGGAATAATTCCTCAGTTTATCATTGTGTGCCATGATTGGCATTTATAGAGTGTCTCTCGGTTTAGGTTTGTCTGATATTCCCCCTTGGTTTGATTTAACTTATGTAGTTTTAACAGGGATACCTCAGATGTGGATATCAGGAAGCAAATGATGTTGAAGTATCTTATAAATAGTGATGTTAATTTTAACTGTTTGGTTATGGTAGACTCAACTAAGTCTTTCTGCTTTAAAGCTACTTCCCGGTAGTTAACAAATACCTTGTTACTTGGAGACTAAGTAAATAAATTACTTCTCAAAACCTAACCCTACTAGTTTTAGCATCATTACTCTCCCTTTCATTGATTATTTTGAAAAAAAAAAGTGTTTTATGGAAATTTTATGTGAACAAGAAATTGGAAATATAATCACTTCAAAGAATAAATTGCCATGCCTTTGCTATTTAAACCAGACAGATTTTGTAAGGCAGATTTCAAAAATTGTGAAGTTAGGAAAAGAGAAACACAGTCAACCTACTTCTGAAGGTATAAAAATGTGCAATCATAAATTAATTTCAATGCAGGAGCACTTTTTGCTCACTTTAGTTTCTTAAATCTACTAAAATAAAGTACCAGTTTGTGCTTTCATTTACAGCATACACCATACGCCTATGTAAGCTCTCCAAAATAAAAATTAAAGATTAAGAACAGGATGGCTGGTGGCTTGGCTCAATAGGCTAATCCTCCGCCTGCGGCACCGGCACACTGGGTTCTAGTCCCGGTCGGGGCACCGGATTCTATCCCAGTTGCCCCACTTCCAGTCCAGCTCTCTGCTCTGGCCCGTGAGTGCAGTGGAGGATGGCCCAAGTCCTTGGGCTCTGCACCCACATGGGAGAACAGGAAAAAGCACCTGGCTCCTGGCTTCAGATCAGCGCAGTGTGCTGGCCACAGCACGCCAGCCACAGCGGCCATTTTAGGATGAACCAACGGTAAAGGAAGACCTTTTTCCCTGTCTCTCTCTCACTGTCCACTCTGCCTGTCAAAAAAGAAAAAAAAAATTAAGATCAGGAATTAACAAAGACAGCAATACTAACTTGTTCATACCCCGTGGCATCTGATCTGGGAAGCTGACCAGAGCCAGACATGGTTAGGATTTCACGGGAAGATTGGACAAGGCCCTAGCACCAAAATATTGGGATGCATGAGAACCTTCAATAATTATTATTATAGAGATTTTCTGTGGTGTTTTTAAATTCCATCCTTTCTTCTTTATTCCTTTTTTTCTGCTGAAAGGAAGGAACTTCATTTCTCATTTTGTACCTGTATCCAAGCAGATTAAAGTATTTTTCTATTTTATTCAAAGAGTTACAATTTTTATTGCCAATTTTTTAAAAGATTTATTTATTTATTTGAAGGACAAAGTTACAGAGAGGCAGGCAGAGTGAGTGAGTGAGAGAGAGGTCTTCCATCTGCTGTTTCACTCCCCAGATGGCTGCAATGGCCAGAGCTGGGCCAAACCGAAACCAGGAGCCAGGTGCTTTCCCAGGCCATAGCAGAGAGCTGGATCAGAAGTGGAGCAGCCGGGACTCAAATCAGTGCCCGTATGAGGTGCTGGCACTGCAGGCAGTGGCTTTACCTGCTGCGCCACAGCACCAGCCCCACCAATATTTATTTGAATGCTCAAGTTGTCCTAGTTTTTTGGCCAAGGAAATCCCCTTCTGGGACTCCTGAGTGTCATTTTAACTTCTGTACAACTTTCTGCTCTTCCCTCATAGCTAGCACACAATTTTTCATAGTTGTCTTGTCTCAGACTTTCCTTGCTCTCACGCTGGAATTATTCACTTCTCCTAAAAGCTCTGGTTCCTGTTTAGAGATCAAAATCTGGGTTCTATCTGTTCTCATCACTACGCAGGAGTCATTGCTTCTAGCCGTGGTCAGTGAAGAGAGGTAGAAACGGATAGAAACACATATACGCGAGCCGGCGCCGTGGCTCAATAGGCTAATCCTCCACCTTGCGGCGCCGGCACACCGGGTTCTAGTCCCGGTCGGGGCACCGGATTCTGTCCCGGTTGCCCCTCTTCCAGGCCAGCTCTCTGCTATGGCCAGGGAGTGCAGTGGAGGATGGCCCAGGTGCTTGGGCCCTGCACCCCATGGGAGACCAGGAAAAGCACCTGGATCCTGGCTCCTGCCATCGGATCAGCGCAGTGCGCCGGCCGCAGCGTGCCGGCCGCGGCGGCCATTGGAGGGTGAACCAACGGCAAAGGAAGACCTTTCTCTCTCTGTCTCTCTCTCTCTCACTGTCCACTCTGCCTATCAAAAAAAAAAAACTGGCAAAAAAATTAAAAAAAAAAAAGAAACACATATACGTCTCTGTCTATATCTATTGCTACAACTAACCAGCTGTATTACAACTGTGGACTCACACAGATAGGTCTGATTCCAACCCAACATCCCATTTCTTTCTTTCCACATTTCTAACTTTCCTCTCTGCCAATGACAAATACAGCTCACATTATCTACAATGTGCTTTTTATCTCTAGCTTGAAAACACATTGTCCAATTACTGTGTTCACATTATTTGCGTTAGATCTCTCTGTACTTCTTGTTAGTGTTATTTACTCAAAATATTACTTAAAATATGCCTGATCATTTCTGTCTGTATTCAATTTTAGGATTTTCTACTCTTTTTTGTTTATTTCATTATCTTTTTTGTGGAGTCTGCAAAAATTATATTCTAGAAGTCAGAACTACATTAATTTTGACTTCTATCTAAATTATTTCTTTATGTTTTCTTCTGGGTTTGCTTTTTTATATATTTTGATAGTTTTGAGCAAATAATTGAATTCATTTAGGCATTTTTTTATTTTAGCTGGCAGTATTTAAAGCTATGTAATTTCTTTTTAACACTGGTTTGTCTATCTCAAACACATATATATAAATTTATGTATGTATGAATATATATACATATGTATGTTATGTTAATGGTTTTATTGTCATTCCTTTTTTAAAAATTCCTTAATTTTGTTTCGTATTTCCACATTTACCCATTACTTGCTTAATAAAAGATTCTTTTGTTTTTCAAGTTAAATAACACTTCATAGGTTTATACATCTTATTTTATGTTATTAGAGTTTTTACTCTAATATCTATAATTATTAAATGTGCTATTGTGAATAAATATAAGATTGAATTTTATAAATGCCCAGTGATCGCTTAAAAAGACCTATGTGGGTACTTCAAAAAGTAAGTAGAAATGGAATTTAAAGAAAAGTTTATTTTGAAGCAAAAAGTTTTGAAATCCATGATTAGTTTTTTTCATAATATACACTTTCCATGATCATTTTGAATATGGTTTTTATGCCTGGATTTTTAAAAAAAGTACCAAAATAAACTAATCTGTTAATCCTTTTTCCATGAGCTTTTTGAAGTCCCTCACATTTACTAATATCCAGGTATGAATTTCCTGGGGCAGGCATTTGGCGTATAGGTTGGGACATCATTTAGAAAGCCTGGATTCCATATTGGAGAACAGAAATTTGAGTCACTGCTCTGCTCCCAATTCCAGCTTTTTCCTGGTCTGTGCTCTGATGGCAGCAGGTGATGGCTCAAGTAACTGGATCTCTACTACCCATCAAAGAGATCTAGATTTGGTTCTTGGCACTAATTTAGAGAGAGAGCTTGTGGGTATGAGCACATTCACTCTCACCTACACTCTTTCTCTCTCTCAATCTCACTTTTCTGCCTCCTAAATGAATTTTAAAAAATATTTCCATATCTAGAATATCTACCTTGTTGATGAGGCTTTATAGGACTTCTTTATTATGCCCTGTGTCTACTGGATTGATCTCATATTAATCTTGATGTGTTAAAGCATCTCTGTATCTCTTGTAGTTTTTGCTTTATAAAGCTGTTAGGTATGTTATTTTGATAATAGGTATTGGTAATTATTGTATCTTTATTATGAATTGAGGCCTTCAGCATTAAAAAGAACAATCTTTGGGGTGAGAATTGTGATGCAGCAGATTAAGTCCCCATTGGGAAGCCAGCCATATTGGAATTCTAGTTTGAGTTTGGGCTACTCAGTGCTTCTCATCAGCTTCCTACCAATGCTCACCCTGAGAAGCAGGAGATGATTGCCCAGTTGCAACTTGGGTTCCTACAATCCACCTGAGAGCACTGGTTGGAGCTTCTGGTTCCCAACCTTGGCCAGATCCGGCCTTTGCTATTGTGAGTATTTGGGGGTTGAACTAATTGATAAAAATTCCTTTGTGTTCTCTTCCTCCCACCCTCACCTTTTAAATAAATAACTAAATCTTAAATATCATATAATCTTTGCCACATTCACTGCTTCTTAGTTTGAAATCTACCGTTTTTTTCAGATCAATACTGCCATTGCTTTATTGTTCTCAGAAACCTGTCATCTCTCTACCCATCTCTTTCCATTTAGGCTTTCTGAATTATTTTGTGTGTATCTTCTATAAAGAACACATTTTGATTTTGCCTTGTAAGACAAATTGAAAATCATTTCCTTTTCAGAGAAGAGCTAAGCCAACTCATTCAAACTTATTGATCAGTATTAAATGTTTGATGGAAACTCTGTCATGTTATTTTTTTAAAGATTTATTTATTTATTTGAAAGTCAGAGTTACACAGAGAGAGGAGAGGCAGAGAGAAAGAGAGAAAGAGAGGTCTTCCATCCAATGGTTCACTCCCCAGATGGCCACACGGCCGGAGCTGTGCCCATCCGAATCCAGGAGCCAGGAGCTTCATCCGGGTCTCCCATGTTGGTGCTGGGGCCCAAGGATTTGGGCCATCTTCTACTGCCTTCCTGGGCCATAGCAGACAGCTGAACAGGAAGCGGAGCAGCCAGGTCTTGAACCAGCACCCAAATGAGATGCCAGAGCTTTAGGCCAGGGTGTTAACTCACTGTACCACCGCGCCAGCCTCTGTCATATTTTTGTAAGAATTATGTGTATTATGATTACTGTGTTTATCTATATAAAGTGTTTTCTTAGCTTTATTTTTAAACATGTTGCTGTTATTTGTAGCTTTCAAAGACAAACTTTATTACCTACACAGCAACTCCCCTCTTTCCTCCTTTAAAATGTTCTTTTCTACTTGTATTGTTGTAATTATTTTCTTTACAGCTTCAATTATAATAAATTAGATCTACTTTGCATATCTCTCACTGTAAGTACTTGTTTCTGGCCTTTTTTTTTTCTTATGTTCAATTTCTTTGCTATTTTCCTATTTTATAAATCAGTGTTTGGGTCAAAAACCATATTTTTGTGTTATATATTCACTGGGCTCCATGCCAGGTAGCTGGGACTAGTGGGCTACCCCACAGCTAGTTTCTTACAAGACAGCTGGCAGCAGCGCTGAAGACTTGTGAGAGCAGAATCTCAGGAGGACAGGATGGTCCAACCTGGATTTAATTGTTGAATAATGCTTGCATAACATATGTCAAAATCTGAGACAATAGAAAATATAAACTTTTTTAAGAAAATCATATTTGTTAGCATATATAGAAACATTCTTTGAACTATACAAGATAAAGTTTCTGATTAAGAAGTAGAATTCATGGAAAACAAAAATATGTAGAAGTTAGATTTTATTAGTATTTATGACATACAGAATTCTTTATTCTGGAAGGGAATTGGCAAAGCAACTATACTTCATATTTTCAAAACATGTACTAATTACATTATAGTATTTTATCCTTTTGGTAAGAGCTTTCATTTTAAATGTGACTTTATGCTTTCAGAGATGATGAAATTGGTTGGCCAAGTCTCATTAGAGACCATGTGAAGACAGCCCTTGCCCTCTACTGTTGAGGAACAGTGTTTTTTTCTTCATACTATTTGTTGAACTCTTTACTTAGTGTAGGGTTAATTTTATGAGTTTAATATAAAATAAAAGTAGATCATTATAAAAATTGAAAGGAATAGGAGAGGAAGGAGGAGGAAGGGTGGAAGCCAGTCAGGAGGGAGGGTAGGGTTGGAAGTATCACTGTGTTCCTAAATCTGTATACATAAAGTATGTGTGATTTGTATACAATTAAATAAAGTGTCTTAAAATGTTTAAAAAAATACTCAGCAGTGAGCTCCAGATATTGGGAGGAGGCGAGAACTAAAGCCCTAGAGGCAGGGCTCTAGAGGGAGGGCTGCCTTCCTTAGGGATAAGGTATGGTCTCAATCATGAAGACCGAGAGGCGAAGGCTAGCCCAGTTATTCCTGAGTTCACTGTGCCCAAAAAAATATCTTACAACTTTGTGTTTAAATGCAGAGTTCTGGGCCCCAGCTCAAGAAATTCTAATGCAGTCTGTCTTGATGATCACAGGAAGGTGAATATAACATTTCCCAAGTAGTTCTGATTCAGGTGATTCTCTGAGCACACTTTGAGAATCACTGACTTGGCCTTTTCTGTGTCAGCACCTGCACATCTAAACGTCTAACCTGAAAATCACAAATGCAGGACTGTCACGTCTTCTGGAGGGCAAAGCCATGGCTTTCATTATTATTGAAATTCTGTCTTATTTAATTGATCCATACACATTCTACCTGACCCCTATTCTTCCTATCATACCCAGTGTTTCCAGAATGCATTCTGATTTTGTAGATCCATTCCTCTTTTTAATTCCACACTTTCCAATGTAAGAATCATGAATTACTTCACTTTGCTTTTAAGGAAAATCAAAATTCCTTAACAAGATCTATAAGATCTAAAATGATCAGGTCACCACTCTCCACCTTTATCTCCTATCACATTGATCTCTTTTGGTTTTCTTATAGTCCCCCTACCCACCATGTTCATCCACTGCAGGGCTTTTACATGTATTGTTCTCTGGTTATAATGATTTTCCCACCTCCCTAAGCCAAGTTATCATCCATCAATCCTTTTGATCACAGCATTAAAATTATTTGCTTCGTGAAGCCAGACTATACAGAATTCCACTGTTACCGTCACTTTTGGAACTGAAAATTCTTCTTTACCTTACTCTATAATCTCCATAAAGACAGGCACTATGTCTGTGTGCACTCACATTCCCATTTTTGCAGATTAGACACTAACTCTGAATATTTTTAATAATTGCATCCATGCATGCATGAATGAATGAACATCCCAAAGAGAATATAATTTGGGGTTGTTATTACTGTCTGTATTAATTCTGACTGTGTAGGTTTGGTTAATAATAATTTTTAAAAACCCACATAAATTAGGAAAGGTTTGGTAAATTTAAACCTTGCCTCACACTTTCAGCAAATAGAAACAAATCCATTTCCCAAAGATAAAGCAATCAGTGTAAATGCCATTTTCTGAAAACAGCAGGGAACATCATCTTCTCCTGATATGTACTTGAAGGTTGATGCTTTTCCCTACTAAGCATTGTTACCCCTTTCCCATCATCTCTTTCCCCTCTCTGTATTTCTTCTCCTGATTTATTCAATTAAATTTTTTCTCCCACAATTTTTTCTTCCCATTATTTATGGGAAAAAATCAATCTGTGAAACAGACTGTAGGGTAGAAGCCGCACTGTAACAGTCAGTGGTAGAACATTTGTGCTAAAACATCACTGTTGAGGAGACCCTGGGTGCAGAAAGTGGGGTTGCTTGTTTTTCAGGGGACAAGTTAGGACTGTATCAAAACATGCAATCTTGGCACTGTCTTGGATTTGTTTCATTTGAATTTCACTCTAAGAATATTTTTCGCAGTTTATCATTACGTCTCTGGTGGCCTCCACCAGAAGTTATGCTTTCAAGGATCACGTGTACTCAGATCTTGCCAATGCTAGAGTTTTGTATGTCGATCTCTTATCCAACTTGTGGATTTTTCCCCTCTTGGAAAACGTTTTAACAGAGAAATACTATCTCAAAAAGAAAAATTCTTGTCAAATTAGGGGTAGAAATAGGGAGACTAAGAAAAATTGCCAAGAAAATCTTTTACTGATGTTCCATATACTTGTTCTGTGAATGATGAAATGGACAAGTTTGGGGAACTCCAAAACCATTTAGAGAGTAAATATATATGAAAAATCATTTGCTCTCTTATTTTCTATTTTCTTCTCCATGTCGTATACTTCAAAGATTACGTTTTCCTTTTCCTTGAGGGTGTTAACTTTCTTCTTGTTCTAAATTATGTACTGTACCTGCCATAACATTTTAATTGGGCCTTTACCATTTTTACATGGAATACTGTAAAATACCTACATCCAGCTGCTACTGCACCTAGAGTCGGTGACCCATGATGAGGAAGTTCAGATAGAGCAGTTTAACAGAGTCCACGAGAGAATGTTGCCGTACCATGGGGGATCTGCTTTGCAGAGGCTGACGGATGAGAGCCCTGCAAAGGATCAGCCTTAAGGGCAGAGGTGCAACAGCATCCCTTTACTGGGTAATCTGATGTCAAGCAATTGCACATCAGAGAAGTTTTATCTTACATCATTAGATGCACTTGGTAAGTTTTGCCCAGGAGGCAGACTTAATTTTAACACATCTCTATTTATTAAGTGAAAAACACACTTTCCTTTTTGCCTTATGACTTTTAATATGGCATATTAATAGTTACTGAATAGAAAATGTTTATGTATTATTTCTGAACATAGATTTGCTATGTGTGGGACCATTTTTGTGGGCATTGTTAATTGTGAAATTATTTTTATTGCTCAGACTATTTGCATGAAGAGTAGTCAATCTGAATAATTTTTTCCATCAACATCAGCATTGTTCTCTACCTGGTACCTCCTATACTACTGTCTGAATTAAATGGTGTCACCTAGGTTAGAAATATGTGACTGAGTTTATTTTAGCTATCAGGTGATTTTCTTTGAAGTAAAAGTAGGCCCTTTAGAAGTATTACTACTTTTGTCTTAGTTATACCGCTTTCAATGTTTTCTGGTTTAACTTTGGATATGGCAGAGTAATCCAAGGGAAGGAAATACTACTCCCCTTCATTTCTGGATAATTCACACCTGGAAAATTCTGACTTGCCTGCACCAACCAGACACCCCAAAGCTGAATACAGTGCTTGCACCAATTCTCTGGAGACAAAGTCAGGCAAATCTAGTGTAATACTTCAAGAGTTAGTTTGGGGGAATTTTTGCTCTTTATATCATGTATTATAATAAGAGTGTGAATTCAATCTGGAAGACCTATTATGCTTTTTAACACTAAACTGGAAATTTCTCTCTGTCAATTTTAATTATACTTTGGTTCACCTGAATATGCTGATACTCTATTGCCATGCAAGACTGACTTTTCTTCTCATATTTCCCTTTTGCTCATTCTGTATAGAAAAGTTCCATTTAAAAAAAAAAAGTATGAAGTGAACTTAAATAAAAAGGTGTTACTCTGCAACTTGGCTGATTTTGTATAAAATTTCCTTCAAGCTATAGCTTTGTCGTTAAGGCACAGACGGGTGCAGACAGGTAAAAACTAAAAGTTTCGTCTCTAAAATGACAGAAGCTCTTTTGCCTACCCTCAACCTGGGTAGGCCTTCATGATTTTTTGTTAGTTTGTTTTCTATTTGAGACCTCAACTCAAATAATCCATGTAGTTCAGATGAGATAGAAAAAAGTGATTAAAGACGAAAATCAGAACTTTTGAAGAAAAGCTAAAGAAAATGAGATTATTTTTCCTGGAGGAGATGGACAAATGGGGAATACAATGCAAGCCTGGGCAGAAATCCTGCACAAAATATAGAAAACAGTAATTCCATTTGGTTCATTTAATATTTTTATTCACAAAAAAATTTTAGCATACACATAAACATTCAGCGTATTTTTGGGGTGCCATGTCATGTTTCAGTATATAAATATAGAATCTAATGTCCGATTCCATCTGAACCAGGGATTCAAATTCAGTTATATTTGGGTTATAATTAAATTTATTTTTAATTTATACTGGGAGGAATTGTAATTCTTACTAAATCATCTTAATTAGATTACAATAAAGGAAAATTTTTAAAAAATATTATTTAGTTATCATTAAGAATGGACCAAAAGTTGTCTTTGTTGAAAGCTGTCTGAAGGTAAAGATGTGAAGTGAGAATGAGTTGTGATTATGGGTCTAGTACCCACCATGTGTCAGGCCCTTCAAGGCTGAGCGAGCTCTACAGCAGTATCATGACCCCTCATGGTTCACTGTCTTTAACCTCCACTTTTTTTTTTTTTTTTGACAGGCAGAGTAGACAGTGAGAGAGAGAAACAGAGAGGAAGGTCTTCCTTTGCCGTTGGTTCACCGATGGCAGGAGCCAGGTGCTTCTCCTGGTCTCCCATGGGGTGCAGGGCCCAAGCACTTGGGCCATCCTCCACTGCACTCCCTGGCCACAGCAGAGAGCTGGCCTGGAAGAGGGGCAACTGGGACAGAATCCGGCGCCCCGACCGGGACTAGAACCCAGTACGCCGGCGCCGCAAGGCAGAGGATTAGCCTAGTGAGCCGCTATGCTGGCCATTAACCTCCACTTTTCTAATTCAGAGTGTGGCCAAGAAATAACAAAGTAGGAGGAAGACTTCTCCTGGTACACAACCACTTCAGTTACAGATACGTCATAGCTGGAAAGCTGATTTCGTGGCGCCAGAGCACTGGTGCTGGTTTCAGTGGTACACGTGAACTGTCAGTAGTCTAGGTCCAGGCTGACACAAGTTTGCTCATGTGAGGATCACCACTGTACAGTGATAAAGTGCAGGGAAGTAACTTGACCAGAATCCCAAAACCACTGATGTGACAAGCTCAAACGACAGACTATCAGGGCTGAAACTTCTATTCTTTTCCTGATTCTACACTATACAACTAGGGGAAGTGTAAAAGTCCTTTTCAAACTTCAGGTTTTCACTAATCCGTGTCACTAGTGATAGAGTTGGATGTTTTGGTTTTGTTTAGTGTGCTAAGTGGAATTCAAAGGATAATAATGAGATAGCTTCATACTTCCCTTGTGTCCTTCTAAAACCTTTTATCTCTTTGGAGCTAAACCCAAATGAATGAGTAAAAAATTCGGAGAATTCCTAATTCAAGTAGGTATTTATTAGTTGTTCTCATCAGCAGTTCTTAAAGCACTTTTTAGAGCACTAAAGAACATGAAAGAGAAAGTAGGAGAATAATACATTTCTTTGCAAAGTTCAGTTATGTTTTTGGGGTCTGGCATAGCCCAGTAAAGAAAATATTCACCAACTTATTAACTACACCCATGAGAATGAGAACATAAGCATGTAATGTGCTATTTCTATAATTTTCTGCCACCTGTGACCTCCTTTGATTAACTGTTGCTTTGTCCTCTTCACAATGAATGTGTGTCTCTGAGAATATTATGATTTCCTCTGAGCGGATTTAGATACCTATATCATCTCAGTCCAAGGAGATTTCCTGGTTGCAAATTAAGGTAATTGAAATGGTTTGTAACAGTAGTAATTTTGCAGTTCTAATTACAGTGTTTATTATCATGTGGATTTAATATAAAGATATGACAATTAGCAGAGTTATATTGTGGGAAGCTGAAAATAATTTGTCCTAATCTGGGAATTTTCTGAGATCCATAAAATGCCTACTAACTCCTTTCCCTAACAACACCACTCTAGGAAGTATCTCTGGATATTTAAAAGGATTAAACTGACAGTCACAGCAGGAGAGTGGCAGTACACAATGGACACCTAAATTCTGCTGCACGTTAGCAAGGTTTCCCCTCCCTAATTAAATCACAGTTGTGTAAAATTAAAGAAGAAAGATCATTTCAGTATATTATGAGAAGAAAAACTCCCCATATTCTTCTCATGCCCTACTCTGAGATCCAATGAGAACTTTTATTTATATATTGATTTTCCCACTTTTTAATGTAATTTTTAATTGCTACCTAAAATTGTAAATAGTTAAGGGGTAATCTGTGATGTTCTGTTATACATATGCATTTTGAAATGTTGAAAGCCACTAGGTAGAGAACTTTAAAAATATCAATCCTGCAGAATAATCCTACTGAATGAGCAGGAGGTTACCCATTAGCTCATCCTGCATTCCTAAATGGATTTTTTTTTCTTAACTAACCTAGATCTTCTCAGTATATAAATAAGAAAACAAAAATGATTTTAAAATATTTCTGGTTTTCAAGCCTTTAACCACTTCCTCATTTTTAACCTTCCAAAAATGAAACAAATGTCTATGGAAAAAGTAATTACTTTTCTCCTCTTTAACATCTTCTTAATTAACTTTTAATCTATGATGTTACACAATGAGCATCTCTTAATACTAAATGTGTCTAAAATGTAGGAGATAGAGATTTAACTGATTTAGATAAACATCTGCCTTGCACAGAGGCATAAAAATTACAAAATTAATTGCTAAGTACCAACAGTGGCTGCCAGCAAAATCAAAATGTAAAATGTTGCCTTCATTTTTCAATCTTTTGGTTACAAACAAACCAACTTAAGAAATATTTTGTGATCACACATCCCTACAGTGAAGCATGTTTTTTGCTTTATCTACATAAAATCATAAAAATTTTTGAATGAGAAATTATAGAAAACAACCATGACATCACTTATGAAAGACATGCTATATTAGAGAAAGATCAATACATTGGGAAATTCAGTATGAAGTGAAGCACTATTGTTTTATTTAGTTGGAGTGGATTCTGTCAACAGCAATATAAAATAATCAGTTCAATAACATGATCCCTGGTAGGTGTTCAGATAATTACTTATGTCTTGTAATTTTCAGCTATTAGATGGAGTACAGAATGGCAAGTAAAGACAGGAAGCCTTGGCTCTTAATATCCCCTTTACTGTATGTGTGTAATTTAATAACTGAAAGAACATGACAACAAACTCCTTATATACAAAATGAAAATAATGCTACTTTCTTTATGCATGCTTCATTATTTAAAATAACTTGAATTTTCCTTGCACAGACACTGTAGAAATACACACGCACACACACACACACACATATGTGTATACACACACACATACACACACACACAGGGAAGTTAGAGAAAGAGAAGAGCAGGCATTTATCTCTCCCTCTCCACGTCTCAATGAAATAAAGGAAGAAAATCAAACAAACAAAAAGGATACATTCATGAAAGCACTGAGTGTAGAAGGGGATATCATAGACCAGAGATTTCCATAAACTTCTGAAATATAAAAGAATGCAAAAGGTAAATAGGCCCTATTACATGAATAACGCAAGTAAAGAGCACTCCAGGAAACTGTTCCACTGATGCTGGGAGATAGGATTTGGGAATCAAAGCCCTTTTCTTTCAACAGTTTATGTGTTCCACTGCCTGTATTCTTCTAATAGAATATGGAAAAATCTGATATCAGTATAATGTTCTGACCTTTTAAAATATTGTGCTCTTTATGTTGATATATCCTTGGAATTTCACCAAGAGTTGTTTTTTTTTTTTTTAATTCACTCAAAGACTTCTGAAAAAAGGAAGTGTTTTTATTTTTTTGGTTTATGGAATATTCTGTTTGATTATAATTTCATCTCTATTTTTTTCTGCTGAAATAATTATGACGGGCATGCTAGTCTCTAGGATCTGTCCTCTACTTTTTCTCTTTCCTTTGTGATTCTTATATCATTGTGTCTTTTCTTTGTTATGTGTTACTTCATCCACTTGATCTTATTACAAATAAAACTTTGAGTCATATCTGGCCTTTTCTCTTTTCAGTTCAACTTTTGTTTTATAGCTTATGAATCACTCAGTTTTAGAAGATTCTCTAACTATATCCCTTGGATCGTTCTCATTTATTTCACGTTAATACTTTCTTTGACTCCTTTATTGGTTCTTCTTTCTTGGAAAATGCCTCTTAACACAATTTTGGCTCAATCACTACTTCTCAAGTTACTTCTTAAGTGTTTGTTTCTTTGCCAGATTTTCATTATGTGCACCCTTGGCTTTCATATTCATGGAGGCATTATGAATTTTGAGTCATGGAAAGCTTTCAGTAGGGGGAAGCAGAATAAAATGAAAGGCACAATCGTTTTTGCTGTTGCAGCCAGGATGTATCATCTGTCAAAAGCACAATTCTATCATGATGTGTGGGACTACAGTAGTCACAGTTCTTATTTAACTCTGCTGTGATAAAAATCCCCCAACAGTCATAGACTGAGGGCAATGCAGCCTACTAGCATAGGTGTGTGCTGGGTGGCAGGGTTTCCTCTGAGTCTAGCAGAAAGACTGGGAATAGGCAGACCTTTGAAAGACTTTTGTGAGGATGTTTGTCGGTTTTTTTCAGTTGTTTCTCATTGGAGGGAGTTTTTTCTTACCCTACAGAATATTAGATTTGTCCTCAAACTCTGCACTGGTTCCACCATCTTGTATAACCCATGTTTTCAGTTATTCTGTAGAGAATTAAGATGGAAGAGGAGCCAGAGATGAGAAATCAAGTTCAGAAGTGTTCTTTATCTTGAAAAGAAGGAGATAAACATATTGTTTATTAGGGACAATGTGCTTATATACCTCTAAAACCCAAGAGAAGAAAATTAAATGTTTTTCCTTTTTTTTAAGTAATAAGAAAGACTGACTTTGGCCTACTAGTTAAGATGCCAGTTAAAATACAACCCATATCAGATGCTTGTGTTTGAGTCGCAGCTCTGCTCCCTGCTAATGCAGACAAGTAGGCAACAGGTAGTGGCTCAAGGAATTGGACCCCTGCCACCCATGTGGAAGATCTCGATTGAGTTCCTGGCTTCTGACCTCAGCCTGACCGCGTGTCAGCCATTGCATACTCTTGGGGAGTGAACCAGTAAGTGGGACTTTGTTCTTTCTGTGTGTCTCTCTCTACCTCTCAGAAGAATAAATGGAAAAAAAATAAGAGAATTAATGTAGATAACAGGTTACTAAACATCCAGAAATCAAACAGGATACAACAAAACAAGAATTATTTATAATATCAGCAAAAACATGAAGCTTTCAGAATGGAATGAATGTGTAATTCTTATAATAATAAAACTATAAGGCCCTCTAGAGAAATGATGAAGACTTCAGTAAAAGGAGAAATTTTGTTTGTTTCAGACTGGCATGTCAACACTGAGATCAAATCTCCCAAAAATATGTTTATCCAATCAAAACAATTTTTCAGAATTCTAATGCTTTTTTCAGGCAGCTGGACTAAGGCAGACAGATTGACACAACAAAAGATGAATCTCAAGTTTCTGATACATAATATATAAAAAGAGTCAGAAAATTTCTTATAAAAATGTTTATTAAGTCTCCAGTTAAAATGTAAGTGAGGGGATATATGACAGAAACAATGGTTTTCAAGATGTTGGACACCAGGCAATGTAGAACAGTGATGTCTGAGTGATAGGAACAAAGTAGGGGGGATCCCCTGAAAAGACTTTATACCTTCAGAGAGCTTTCAGGAAATGGCATATGGCAGACCCCCTGAGTTGAACAAGAGGAATAAAAAGAGGCTGGAATTTGCAAGACATAGTAGTAGAGAGGCAAGTTTTGCACAGAGAAACTTGACTTCTTTCAAGTGGCTTCTTAAGCATTTAGTGGAAGAACTAGCTATGCAAATGTATGAGAAAACTGCTTAGGACTGGGAAAATACTCATAAGAGATTAGAGGAAACTATGCCTAAAACTTTTTGGTGCTGGAAGTATTGCTTATTCCAACCAGATAGGGCAATAACTCATGCGGCCATTGAGTTAAGTACTCAGGAAAGAAGATCTTATTAGTGTATTATTAAGGGTTATCTTGAAAAACAGAATCGAATCGATAGGATGCACATGCATTTGTGTGTTTCTGTGAATTTGTATACTTTAAGGAACTGGCTCAGTTAACTGAGGGGGAGGGAGGACTGGCAGTTCTGAAATTTGCCGGGCAGTCTGGTCAGCTAGAGACACAGGGAAGAGTCACTATTGCAACTCAAGTTCAAAAGCAGTCTAAGAACAGAACTTCCTTTTCCTTCTTTAATAAAGAAAAAATAACTATTATTTATTTGAAAGGCTGAGTTACAGAGGGAGAGTGAGATAGAGATATCTTCTATCCACTGGCTCACTCCCCTAGTGGTCACAATGGCCAGGCATTGGTCAGGCCAATGCCAGGAACCTGGAACTCCATTCAGGTCTTCCATGTGGGTACAGTGGATCAAGTACTTGGGATATCTTCTGCTGTTTTCCCAGACACATTAGTAGGTAGTTGGATTGCAAGTAGAACAGCAGGGACTAGAATCTGCCAGTGTTACAGGTATTGACTTAACTCACTGCACCACAGTGCTGCCCTCCTACTTCTTCTTTTAATGCAGTCAGCTAGTTGCATGAAGCCTACCTGCATTATAGACAGCAATCAGCTTTACTTGAAGGGTACATTAAAATGCTAAGCCAGCTAAAGAATACCTGCACAGAAACATCCAGGCTGATGTTTGACCAGAAAAGGAAGCCATGATCTAATAAGGTTGACATGTAAATTAATCATGACACAGTATTTTCAGTATTTGTTAATTGCTTTAGGAAAGTGGTGACGGGACAGAGGGGCAGGGAGACACAACCCTAAATTGAGCATTGATTTGTGCCTATCTGACAACTGTGAAAGCAAATCCAGAAAGAAAGCTACTTACAAACAGCCTTACTGCACCCCAGTGTTTATCACCCCATCAAAAATTATCACTCATTTATAAAAATAGGAGAATGCCATATGTCATGGAGAAGAAAGGCACAAATACACAGTATATGGAATTCAGAGGAAAGATTGGATGTATTTATCTCTCCTCTGAATTCTATACTGATGGATCCAAGATTCTCTGCACTCTTTCATTTTTGATACTTAAGCATTTCTAACTTAATACCCAAAAGCAAGCTTCTGGTGTTCATTTCCACGTCTTCAAACCTGTGTTTCCTTCTGTACCACCATTTCAATTGATGGCAACTCCTTACTTCCAGATAGTAAGACCAAAAACCTTGGGGCTTTTGTCTCATGCACATTTCAGAATCTTTATTTTATGCTTTGCTATGGAAAGTTTGACTACAGTGTGCCATTGTGAAAATCTTTTCTGGTCATATCTGTTAGGAGTTCTATGTGCTTCGTGTACTTGGGCATTCCTTTCTTTCTCCATGTCACAGATGTTTTCTGTAATTATTTCACTAAGTAAGCTGTCTAGTCCCTTCTCTCTTTCCACACTTCAGTCACTCACAAGACTCGTTTGTTGGATCTTTTGATAGTCTCCTGTATATCTCCAATGCTGGTTTTTGTTTTTTGTTTTTTTTTTTTTGACAGGTAGAATGGACAGTGATAGAGAGAGACATAGAGAAAGGTCTTCCTTTACCGTTGGTTCACCCTCCAATGGCCGCTGCATCTGGCGTACCATGCTGATCCGAAGCTAGGAGCCAGGTGCTTCTCCTGGTCTCCCATGGGGTGCAGGGCCCAAGCACTTGGGCCATCCTCCACTGCACTCCTAGGCCAGAGCAGAGAGCTGGACTGGAAGAGGGGTAACCGGGACAGAATCTGGCGCCCCGACTGGGACTAGAACCCGGTGTGCCGGCACCGCAGGCGGAGGATTAGCCTATTGAGCCATGGTGCCGGCCTCCAATGCTATTTTTAACTTTTCTAATTTCTTCTTGTTGTTTTTGCTCTGACTGTAAAATTTCCAGATTTGTCTTCTACCTCAGATTTTCGTTCTTCTGCCTCACAAACTCTGTTGTTACGACTTTCCACTGCATTTTATTTGATCTACTGGCTTCATCATATCTAATATTTCATTTTGATTTATCTTTAAGATCTCAATTTCATGGGAAAAAATTTCATTCATATCATATGCAGTTTTCTTTAGTTCATAGATTTGCTTCTGATTGCTTTTGAGCAATCTGATAGTTTTCTGAATTCCATTTCTGGCATTTCCTCAATCTCTTCATCTTCATATTCTAATATTTAAATGTCATAGTCTGCTTTTGGGGGGCTCATAGTGTTGTCTTTATTCTTGTTTCTTGAATTTTTATTTCTATTTTTATTTTGGGACATTTGTATTTTTTTTTCTGATGGCTTTTGTCTTTGATCTGTGCCTCTGTGGCTTATTGGGATGTCTACACTTTCAGTGAATACCAAGAGGTGTGTGGTGTGCTGTGGATGAGGCCAGGGAGCTCAGTTCAGTGCTCCAGGATGGAGTGAGTATCCAGGAAAACACCCAGGTTGGGCGTGGTAGCTCTCCTCTGGTTAACTGGATGGAGAGGAATGATCACCTCTGGTGGTCTGACCACTCCTTCTTCTCCCAACTGAAGAATGCCCAGGTGTTAGTCCTCAGTCTGCTTGTCACTCACCTGCACTGCTGTATGAACTGCACATATGATCTGTGGAATATTTCCTGTGAGCTTGGTTCCCTCTGGTATGAGTTGCTCTTGGCAACCAAGGAGCTCAGAAAGTGTGAAGAAGCACTCTGTGGTTTCCCAGAACCCAGCCACACTTGGCCTCCTCTCATGCCGTCACAATGTTTTCTCAGTCTCAGCTCCCAGGGCTCTCAGAATCAAGGAGTGACAGTGGGACCACTCTGCCCTGCTAGCCCATCCTGTCCGCAAGGAAACTAAGATCTTCCCAGAGCTGTTTTTTGGTATGTGTTCCAGCCCGCTGGATTGAATCTAGTCCACCCCACCAGTTTTGATGTCAGTGGGGAATGTGGGTTTTTTCTCTCTGGTTAGACCTGTGGTTCACAGGCAGGCAAATTACCTGCCTGCCACAGCCCTGCTCCCCTCAGAATTGTGCTGGGCATGTAGGAGATTCCCACAGGTGGCACTTCCCTTCCATAGGGATGACTCCCTCTTCTCTCCCCTCCCATTGCCAGGTGGATGCAACTAGCATACTGGAGGCCTTCTCCCTTGGTTTCTCCTAAATTGGTGAGGTTGCCCTCCCTGGCTGGGTGGAGGATGACCCCAGTAATTGCTGGGTATGCACACAAGAGCTGGGATACCTGCTACTTGCCTGTGTCCAAAAATGGTGCCAAGCCTTCCACTTCTGGCTGCAGGTCTCTGTTGTAGCAGGGAGGGTGGGAAGGAGAGAGATGTGCTGCTTTGCTTTTTTTCCCCCACCTCTGGGGAAGTGCCTCTGGGTGAGCAGTCACCCTGCTGTCTTGGGGGATCCAGGTAGGACTCTAAAAGGTGCAGTTCACTAAGCTCTCCCTCCCGCTGTATCAGCAGCACCTTGGGCCCGAGGAGTCTCCTCTCACCTGGTTTGCAGGGGCCGGTGCCTTCCTCCCTAGATCCAAGCTGGTGGGTCTTTTACTGAGTGTCTGCACTTTCAGTGCATGGTCCAAACTATTTCTGCTGCTTTCGTAGGATCTCCCACTATAGTTCCCCTGTGGCTTTACCCTAAGAGTTACTTCCTCCCATTTTTAAATATTTATTTCGCCTAGCTAAAATCAGACCATCCTGTCACTATTCTGCCATCTTGGAACCCATATATGCAATTTTTAAGTTTCTATTAGCATCTTTACTTAATGTATACTAAACTGATCTTCTGTATGTTAAGAGAAAAAAAAGAAAAATAAACTGCTTTCAAATAAAAAAAAGTTTCTATTAGCACATTTTTAAAATGTTAAGACAAGTGACTAAACAACATTCTATAAGGGTTCTTGAAAAAGTTCCTCGAAAACATGTATGTTGGAAAAAATTATTCATGGATTTCAAATTTTTTGCGCTAAAATAACTTATCTGTAAAGTGCATTTTGCTTAACATTTGAAGATCCATTGTGATTAACCCAATATATCACAAACATTAATCACTTCAGCATGTACCAAATTTGATAATTCAGCATGGAATCAATATTAGAATATTTTCAGTGCTTTTTCATACACAGCCTTCTAAATCAGCAATGTTTCTTACATTTATAGCATATCAAATTGGGTTAGCTCAGTAGCCACATGTGAGTGGTGGACAGCATACTGGGAGCTCATTCCTCTCTAAAGTGGTTTCCTTGTTATTCCCAGAACATATCAGCCTTACTTTTGCTTTACAACCCATCATACTCTGTGCTTCCATAACAAAATGCCACAGCCTGGGGAATTTATTAAGAAAAAAAATCATTTCTTCATATTAAGATGAATGTGCTGTCAAGATTGTTGTCCGTGAAGGCCACTCTCTCTGCTTCCAAGATGGCACCCTGTTGCTGTATCCTCTGGAGGGAAGGAGTGGTATGGGTGTGACACCAAGGAAGGAATGGAGGGACAAAACAGATGGTTGAAGACTCTATCCTGATGACTTAATCACCTCCTAGAAACCCACCTCTTGAAATTATTGTAGTAGCAGTTAAATTTCTTTTTTTTCTTTTTTTATTTATTTTTTATTTAGTAAATATAAATTTTCAAAGTACAGTTAATGGATTACAATGGCTTCCCCCTCTCCATAATTTCCCTCCCACTCACACCCCTCCCATCTCCCGCTCCCTCTCCCATTCCGTTCACATCAAGATTCATTTTCAATTATCTTTATATACAGAAGATCGATTCAATATATATTAAGTAAAGATGTCATCACTTTGCACCCACACAGAAACACAAAGTGTTTTAGTACTAGTTATAGCATTACTTCACATTGGACAACACATTAAGGACAGATCCCGCATGAGAAGTAAGTACACAGTGACTCCTATTGTTGACTTAACAATTTGACACTCTTGTTTATGGCGTCAGTAATCTCCCTAGGCTCTAGTCATGAGTTGCCAAGGCTATGGAAGCCTTTCGGGTTCCCCGACTTCGATCTTATTCCGACAGGGTCGTTAAAGTGGAAGTTCTCTCCTCCCTTCAGAGAAAGGTACCTCCTTCTTTGGACTTGAGGCATTCATACTATAGCGCAGACAGCATTAGCTGTTTCTTTTTCCTGGAATGGCTTCCCCTGATGAATACTTTACATGCTTGTTCTAATAGTCCCTTCTCATCTCACATGTTACCCTCTCATTGAGCTCAGACCAGACTGTATTTTAATACACCCCCATTTCTCCCTAACTTTACATATCCTGCTTCTCTTGCCCTAGTCAATTTTAAAATATCATTTATAACCCATTAATAATATAAAAATTTCCTTCTGTCATGTATGTTCTCTTTCTGCTCACTAGAATATCTTATATGAGGGCAGGCATTTTGAATATTTATGTGCCCCAGCTTCTCAAATAATATCTAGTTTAGAGTAGTTCAATAAATACTTGTTGAAAGAATGCAATAAAATATTATGCAGTCATTTAACAAAGTAAGGTCATGTGTATTGATTTTGAAAGATACTCAAGATAAAGGAAAAAAACTATGTCAAAGAACTGCATTAACATATATCCTTTTATTGCTTGAATTTATAAGTCTATGGTTATTAGCGTAGCTCTTTATAAGATGATGTATCATATTTATATAGAAACATATAAGGTCTTCATTAATTGTATCTGTACAAGCATGAAATCAATGGAGAGGAGGGAGGCAAAATCATAATTTGTGTGTGTGTGTGTGTGTGTGTAGCTTGACCTTTGGTAATAAGCATACTATTTTGTGGTTATTTAAAAATACTTACAGGTTTCGAGGCAGGGAATGCTATAAAATATGAGCACTTATTCCCTTGTTCTCCAAGGTAACTCATTAAGGGCACTAAAATCCATTTTGCAGAGTTTACCGTTGCATAACCATATTCTATTTGTATGGTAATATTCTTAGACCTCTACACTGTACATATATTGTTCTGAAGCCTTTTTTGCATAAATAGGTCCATCTGCGTTTATTATTTTAATTCCCAGGAGTGATTTTATAAGCCATTTCTCAGTTCATGATCTTTGCAATTAAATTGTAAGTTGACCTACTAACTGAATTCCAGAAATCAGATATAAACAGATGAATAAATCTTAGCTGTCCAAATGATGAGCCCATGACAGTTTTTATAAGCCCGATGGCAGTTTTCTGGTATATAATTGCTATTATAAAGAATTCTGTAAATTCACTGAAAATGTTTAAATAATCTGTGTAGCAATACAAATTATATTTTCATAAAAGTTATTTAAAAAGCAGAGAGGGAGAGGGAGAGGTGTGGGGGGGAGAGAGAGAGAGAGAGAGAGAGAGAGAGAGAGAGAGAGAGAGAGAGAGAGAAAGAGAATGAGTCTTCTGAGGGTACTCTCCAGTGGCTGCAATAGCCAGTGCTGGCCAGACTGAAACCAGGAGCCTGGAATCCCAAGTGTGTATCCCACATGGGTGGCAGGGTCACAGTTCTTGGGCCATCTTCTGCTGCTTTTCCAGGCACATTAGCAGGGAGCAGGATTGGAAGTGGAGCAGCCAGGACTTGAAGTTCCCTCTTACTTATGGGATGCCAGTGTTGCAAGTGGCAGCTTTATCTGTGTTTTGTTTTTCTTTTATATATATATAGTTTTTTTACTTTAAATTTTAATTAATTTTTAAGACATTCAGTGTGATTCGTAGATACACTTCTAAGAACATAATAATATCCCCTCCCTCCCTCTCTCCCGCCTCTACCTCCCACCCTCTTTCCTTCTGCTTTTTGTTGTTGTTGTTGTTTTTTGAGTTAACTTATTTTAAAATTACATTAGAGAAAAAAATCTTTATACTTCACCAAATAGGAAGTTTGAAGAGTAAATAACAAAAAAACCCTAGTTTAGTGGGACTACAGACAACGGCTATAAACAACAATTGAATGGAGAAATGACCATGTCACAGAAATACAGTAAATTTCAAAGTAGTCACAGCTTCTCTCTGTTTTGTGCAGTAACTATAGATTGAATTAAAAGGAAATGCAACCCCAAGAAGGAAAGGACTACCAATGCAGTTTTTATTTAATAACTTTAAAAGATGAATGTGTTTAATATAATTTTCTTCTGAAAAATTTAATATTGATAATAGTAACTAGTATTGCCACTATAATAAGAGCTTTAAATATGTTATCTCATGTGATTCTTAAACCCATATAATTGATACTTCCATTAAACCTGGATGAAAAGTTGAAGTTTAAGGAAATGAAGTAACTTTTCCGTGCCCACAGAGCTAGTAAGATTTGAATCAATGACTTAAATATTACATTTATTTGATTTCACTATAAAACCATGTTACTAAGCAAAATGTAACTAATATATGAAGTTACTTAAAAGTTTGAGGAAATTGAATTAAGTTTATTTTGATATAAAATATATAGAAATTTATGCATAGCTTTTTCATTCTATAAATTTTTATAAACATTTTTGAAAATTCCTCATATTAACCTTAGTGTCATCAAAGACTTCAAATTATCTTCTTTTTAAAAAGTCCTGGGGGTGGTGCTGTGTTATAGTGGATTAGGCCTCTGCCTGCAGTGCAGGCATCCCATATGGGCACCAGTTCAAGTTCTGGCAGCTCTACTTCCCATTTAGCTCCCTGCTACTAGTAGATCTGGGAAAGCAGTGGGCAATGGTCCAAATGCTTGGGTCGCTATACCCATGTGTGAAACCAGGAGGAAGCTCCTGACTCCTGGCTCTGGCCTGGTCCAGCTATTAAGACCATTTGGGGAGTGAACCAACAGATGGAAGACCTTTCTCTTTCTCTCCCTCTCTCTGTCGGTAACTCTGCCTCTCACTAAATAAATAAGTCTTTAAAAGTAAATAAAAAATAAACAAAAAGTCCAAAAAGTATGAAAGTATTTCATTCTAAAAATCATCATAAAAATTATATGAATAAATATAATATTATATCACAACAGTGACTGGAGCATAGTAAATGCACAATGAATAATTTTGAATTAATGAAATTGGGAAAAAATTTGCCTACTGTAACACTCTAAAAGCTTAAAGTAAATGGAAAAACTATAAAAAGGGAGTAGAAGTGAATGCCAAGTGAATGGAATAGTCAAGTAAAGGGAATTTAAATTCACATGACTAGAAACTGTTAGAAATGATGCAAAGCTAGAAATACATATACCATAGTGTGCCTACTGTCTCTTATAGATTGCCAGTGTAAATGATAGGGACATATCTATTTCTTCTGTTAATTTATGCATATTGGAATATCCTACTGAAATATCTTATTGAAACTGTCTCTGAATAACAGATATAATGAGTTCCCCATTCTTCTCCATTAAATTAGGAGAACTTGCTTAGCCTTTTAAAAATCACTCTGGCCTAGTCAAGCAACCAAATAATATTTCAATTTGTCCTTCGCCCACTCCTCTCCTGAAACTTGCTAGCTTCTTTGAAAATAGTGTGTATCCTAAAGATTCTACATGTACTATGATTCTCCAATGTCCTTCATCTTTTCATTGTCTCTGCCACTTCATTAGTGCAGATCATTATCTGTTTCTAGAATGAATGACATCACCTTCGAATTTATTCTCCTTGTATTAGAAGTTTACCTTCAGGGCCAGCATTGTGGCGTAGTGGGTTGAGCCTCTGCCTATGGCTGCCAGTTGGAGTCCCGGCTGTACACTTCTGATCCAGATCCTTGCCAATGCGCTTGGGAAAGCAGAGGAGGATAACCCAAGTGCTTGGGCCCCTGCACCCAAGTGGGAGACATGGAAGAAGCTCCTGGTACTGACTTCTGCCTGGCCCAGCCCTGGCCACTGCAGCCATTTAGGGAGTGAATCAGTGATGGAAAGTTTTCTCTCTCTTTCCCTCCCTCCCTTTCTTTCTCTCTCTCTCTCTCTCTCACTGTGTGTGCTTGTGTGTATGTCTTCCTCTCTATATATGTCTGCCTTTTAATTAAATAAAAATAAATCTTAAAATAAAAAAAAAAATACATTCACCTTCACAATCTCCCATTCCATCTCAGCATTTGCCTTCCTAGAATGTGGATGTTTTAAAATCATGTTTATTCCATCAATAAAACCAAGATCTAACATCCCATCATGAAATAAAATAAGCTTTCCTCAGCCACCTTTCCTGTCTCACCTTCCCATAAGACTCCGATATGCCTGAACTACAATCATAAGGTGCACCTTGCAGTGACTCGGAATCACCAAGCAGCATCTCATGCCGAATCCTATTTCTGAACTAGAGCAACTCTTCCTTTGTCAGCCAAAACCCTCCTTCAGTGTCAAGGCTCAGAAAAAAATTGTCATCTCTTCTTCATGATACTTTCCTAGTCTATTCCATTCCCCAATTTAGAATTAAGCATTCCCATCAAACTCTGGTTATTTCTATTTACTGCATTTATTATGACTATCCTGGTTCTTTCTTTGTTGATATGGAACTGTTATGGACAAACACGTTGGCTTACTTAATGTTTTCTCCCCCAGTGCCTAGGATAGGCCAATATTTCCAGTCAAAATAAAGAAACATAATTAATGTATGCTGCTTACTGAAAAAAAAATTATCAAACATGCTAAGAAACTTCAGTAAATCAATAAAACAATTTTAAAATATACAGAACCAGAGTAGGAAAAATAATCTATATTACAGAAATGGAGCATGATAAAAACTTGTCTTGATAACTGGATGAATTGAGATGGATGTCTTATTGAGAAAGGAAAATAGAAGAGCAGAAAGGAAAATAAATCAAAATTATTCTTTGATTTCAGGTTTTCAGGGAAAAATTATTTTTAGGTACTAAGTTTGCTTGCATTGGTAAGGAATGATTTCATAATTTCCAGAACTGTCATCCTTTGTTACACTGTTGTCTTTCACCCACTGTGCTCTCGGGGGTTTGCTGGGGATCACACACCAGGAGGATTGGACTCAATGGGGCTGAAGTTCTGCAGTGCAGAAAGGCTTGGTAATCAATTCCCCCACTCTCCAGGTGGTGCTGTTTGGCTCCATTCACATAAACTTTTCAGTCTCCCATGTGAAGAAAACCTCCAGACGCTGCAGAGGGATGGAGAGCAGTGAGACCAGTGATTACAAATCAGTCATTTTTATTGCTGCCAGCTCCAGTAGCAGAACATAGATGACAGACAAAGCAATGGTTTTGTTCAGTAATTGAGTTCTTTCTTAGAACGGCAAAGAAGAATTTTCAATAGTCCACCCCTATTTTTAGCAAATATGTATATTGTTTAAAACATCGGATAGCACACAATAGAAATGAAGGTTTTGTGTTGGTTATTATGGGAAACATTGCCTGTTACAGGGCAGCTTTGGTTAGACTTGGGGAGGATTTGCTCTACTGCAGATTTACATCCAAAATATGTGGGACACCTGTGAACCTGAAAAATAGAAAGGCATATTCCTTAAATTAACTGTGATTCAGGTAAGATATTATTATTGAGTAAATTTTTGAAACACACTAAAAACTTAGATGATATTGAAAAATAATTTTATGCTCATAATTATTTGTATGTATTCCTTTCTGAAAAATATGAACCTAAATTTATAAGGTTGCTATCAGAAAGATATACAGACAAAGTAGCCTGGATTTGCATACATCAGGATCACTTCAAGATGGCTCTTGCTATGATTCCATTGAAAAAACAACTTTATGCCACAAAATATCCTAAATAGATGGCATTGTGGTTCTTTTGTTTGTTTGATCTTTGGGCCTGTACTTTCTCCCTTGTCTCTAACACTGTTATCATCTAATATAGCACCCACATTAGCTATAACCAGGGCAGGAAATATTATAAAACATTAAGTGTTTAGAGAGACAGTTTTTAGTCAGGGAAGAGGATGGAAAACTATTTTAAACATGTGTATATTTGTAAGTGGAATTCAAATTAGCATTTAACCATTACATTTTTAGGAAAGTGATAAAAAATATTGAATTTCCATAGAGACCATACAGTACAACAGAAAATGACCTGCGGTACAAGGATGGCACAGAGAATTTATTCCCACAACTCTCATTGATTTGTATGACTTTAAAGCTAGTCACTTCATTGCTAGTGCCTTCCAGTAGTATTCTTAAAAATAGAAACAATGAGACAGATTATAAACAATAGTTCCCAAAAATATTAGGATGAGAAATAACTTGTGACTTTATTTTCATTTCCTAGTACGCTATTTTTGTTATTATTTTCCTGAAAAGATCCACTCCCAAAAGCAAACTATAGAAAAGAAGCACTAGTAGTGTGCACTGTACTATTCAATATTTTCATACAAACCATTAAGCTGAACTCCAAAAAAAGCATATTTTAACAGGATGTGGAGCTTTGATTTGTTCTAATAAAATCCTAATTTTCCCAAGTTCTATCAGTAACCATGGTTTCTGCACAGTACTCAGAGAAGTGGTTTTAGTTTTTATTTCCTATTAAGACTCACTGTGGTACAAGATCTGACTCAGACCTTTTCCTGGGAATACAAAAGGGATAAATAAAAGTGTAAAAGAAAAATTATTAAACTGTCCATTGACAAGTAAATGGTTGATCATAAATTGAAGTGTCTATGCAAATGAAGTAAATAATTAAAAACTCTAAGAACAGCATTGACTAGGTGGTTGATGACTGGCAATTATAAAAGCTGAATTTTTAATATGCATACATCTAAGGAGCCAGTAAAAATTAGCTCCCAGACTAATGGACTTGCCTTTCTTCTGAAGCAGAATTTTAATGAGAGCATTATTCATAACAGAGAGCCCAAGAACCAGGGTATTCTTGCTTAGTCTCATTTTTTTAATTCCCTGACACCTTATCCATTAAACTATGAACTTCCTTCTACAAGAATAATACTTTATTCTCTGGGAAGTAAAGGTCAAAATGACCTCGGAAATTAGTTGCAGTATATATACTCTGAAGACGTGCCATTTAAGACAAAAGAAATCAGAAAGCCTATGCATGTAAATACCCAAGATATATGTGCCTTTTTACAAATATATTCTGTATGATCCAGTTTCATTGCAGGTAGTTTTCTTCTTAATGTTGCTAAATTGTTACCCTTCCACACACTTTCTATGTGATTATTTCTACATAAAATAAAATGTAAAACCCTTGATGACATTTAAATCTTTTTGTATGTATTTTTTAATGATTTATTTATTTGAAAGGCAGAGTTGCAAATGTAGAGGCAGAGGCAGAGGGAGGGAGAGAGAGAGAGAGAGAGAGGTCTTCCATCTGCTGTTTCACTTCCCAAATGGCTGCAATGGACAGAGCTGCGCCTATCTGAAGCCAGGAGCCTGGAGCTTCTTCTGGGTCTCCCAAGTAGGTCCAGGGGCCCAAGGACTTGGGCCATCTTCTACTGCTTTCCCAGGCTATATATCAGAGAGCTGGATTGGAAGTGGAACAGCCAGATTTTGAACCAGAGCCCGTATGGGATGCTAGCACTGCAGGCAATGGCTTTACCCTTCACCCACAGCCCCGGCCCCTGTATGCACTTTACAATGCTTAAGAAGTATTTTTAATATTTTTTAGATTTTTTTATTCAGTTGAAAAGTAGATCTAGAGAGCTAGAGAGAGAGAGAGATAGAATCTTCCACCTGCTGATTCATTCCCAAATTGCTGCAATAGCCAAGGTTAAGCAAACTGAAGTATGAGCCAGGAGCTTCTTCTGGGTCTCCCATGTGGGTGCAGGAGCCCCACCACTTGGGCCATCTTCCATTGCTTTCCCCGGGCCTCTAGCAGGGAGCTGGATCAGCAGTGGAACAGCTGGGACTCAAACTGGCATCCATAGGGAATGCTGGCATCTCAAGCACTGACTTTACCTACGACAGCACAATGCGGGCCCCTCAGAATGATTTTAACGATTCTGGTATAGTTTAGTTTAGTTTAGTTTGTCATTTGTTGAAGGCCACTGAGAGTGCTCATTTTTCTGTGCGCACCATTTAGTTATTGGCAATCTGTATTACAAGCATCACAGGGTCCTCTGGTGTTGTCATTCTTAAATTAGATTGCTAACTTTCCTGTTGAGAATTCAACCAGCGTGATATCTGGTCTTGCTTCTTCCTTACATAGCTATGACTAAGCAAGGGACCTTTTGGCAGACAGTATCCGAGGAGGTTTTATTGTCTGGATGACATTCCCCGTAAACTGTGAGTCAGACAGAGGCTCAGTCCAAAGATGAGTCAGAAGAGTGGTTTCATCATAGTTGCTTTAAGCAGAAATTCAGCGGTCCTCTTCCAGTTCCAGCCCTTGACTTTCACATTCAGTGAGCGAAAATCACAGGATCACGCAAAAGGAACAGCAGAAGCATTATCAGGAACAACGTGATAAATGAGCTCTCGTTCGTCCAGGCTTGTCCTGTTCTGTTTTCTCTTAAGTCCCAGGCATTTTTTTTATAAAATTTTGAATCCACCCATAAATGATGAATTTGGACTTTCTAAGAAGTCTTATGCTTTATTTTAAAATCTCAGGACTTAGGCCTGTCTTGGCTGGCCGACAGCAAGCAAATGCCCTTAATAACTTAGATCCTTTTCCTCAACCAAGACAAAGCTGAGATATTTCACAAGGACTCTGTTTAACAAGATGGAGATTGTAAGGTTTCTTAATAACATTAGACTGTGAATGCAATAGAGGTCTTTTTTATATGTGTTTTGGAAATTTTGTTTCTTTTTTTTCTTTTTTGTTCTTTGCATATTTTCCTATTGGGGAATTTTAAAATTGATTTAAAAAGGACACTATGCATTAAGACTTCTTTCCTTGCTACAAATATTTTTTTCTGCTTTGTCGTTTGCCTTTTAACTTTTATATTCTTCATGCATAGATATGCTTTACTCTTCTCTATGCTCAATAATGTTTTCTTCTGTATTTTTAATGTTAGAAAAAGTTGCATATATTTTGATAACTTATTTACTTGTATTTTTCAGTTGTTCTAGTTTGTATTTTACAACAACTATAAAATTTATTTTAATATATGCGATAAGAAATTTATTGTTTTCCAAACTAGACCAATTGTCAAAATTGGTCATTTATCAAATGATGTTCTCTCTCTAGCTCTTTGAATTATGTTGTTTATAAATAGTAAATGACTATTCATAACAGAAGCAAATTTACTCTAGTCAATTATTTACTCCAATTTTAAGAATGTTCTAATAATAATGGAATCTGTAATATTTTCTCCAATATTGACTATTTAGATTTTAGTTGTCTTTTTAGCATCAGTTGAGCTGATTGAATCATTTTTCTTATTTGATATGTCGTACAATGATATAATTATATAATTGCAGGAATATGGATTCTAACATTTGATCATCCTTGCTGTCCTATATTAAATCCTATTTGATAATAGTCCAATAATGTATTACTAACATTCTATGAGTTTCTATAAATATACTCTAATTGAAAATGTGCTATATTTTTTTAAATTTTTATTTAATAAATATAAATTTCCAAAATACAACTTTTGGATTATAGCAGCTTTTCCCCCCATAACCTTCCTCCCACCCACAACCATCTCATCTCCCACTCCCTCTCCCATCCCATTCTCATCAAGGTTCATTTTCAATTATCTTTATATACAGAAGATTAATTTAGTATATACTAAGTAAAGATTTCAACAGTATGCACCCACACAGAAACACAAAGTATAAAGTACTGTTTGAGTACTAGTTATACCGTTAATTCACATAGTACAACACATTAAAGACAGCCATCCTACATGGGGAGTAAGTGCACAGTGACTCCTGTTGTTGACTTAACAATTAACACTCTTGTTTATGATGTCAGTAATCACCCGAGGCTCTTGTCATGAGCTGCCAAGGCTATGGAAGCCTCAGGAGTTCACCAACTCTGGTCTTACTTAGACAAAGCCATAGTCAAAGTGGAAGTTCTCTCCTCCATTCAGAGAAAGATACCTCCTTCTTTGATGGCCCGTTCTTTCAGCTGAGATCTCACTCACAGAGTGAGCTTATGTGTTTAGGGATCCTATTTAAGTGATCCCTTTGATTCTTAATCCTATCATTATGATCAATTATGAACTGAAACTTATCACTTTGACTAGTGAGTTGGCATTGGTACATGCCACCTTGATGGATTGAACTGGAATACCCTGGCACATTTCTAACTCTACAATTAGGGGTAAGTCGAAGTGACCATGTATTAAGCTGTACATCTCCTCCCTCTCTTATTCCCACCCTTATACTTAACAGGGATCAATTTTCAGTTAAATTTAAACACCTAAGAATAATTGTGTTAATTAAAGAGTTCAACCAATAGTATTAAGTAGAACAAAAAATATTAAAAGGGGTAAAGTATTAAGTTGTTCCTCGACAGTCGGGACAAAGGCTGATCAAGTCACTGTTTCTCATAGTGTCCATTTCACTTCAACAGGTTTCCTTTTAGGTGCTAAGTTAGTTGTCACCGATCAGGGAGAACACATGATATTTGTCACTTTGGGACTGGCTTATTTCACTCAGCAGGATGTTTTCCAGATCCCTCCATTTTGTTGCAAATGACCAGATTTCATTTTTTTACTGCTGTATAGTATTCTATAGAGTACATATCCCATAATTTCTTTATCCAGTCTATTGTTGATGGGCATTTAGGCTGATTCCATGTCTTAGCTATTGTGAATTGAGCTGCAGACAACTCTTTTATTTGCTAATTTAATTTCCTTTGGGTAAATTCAAGGATTGGAATGGCTGGGTTGTATGGTAGGGTTATATTCAGGTTTCTGAGGAATCCCAATCCAAACTGACTTCCATAGTGGCTTTACCAGTTTGCATTCCTACCAACAGTGGGTTAGTGTCCCTTTTTCCCCTCATCCTCACCAGCATGTGTTGTTGGTAGATTTCTGTATGTAAGTCATTCTAACCAGGTGAGGTGAAACCTTGTTTTGGTTTTGATTTGCATTTCCCTGATGGCTAGTGATCCTGAACATTTTTTCATGTGTCTGTTGGCCATTTGGATTTCCTCTCTTGAAAAATGTCAATTGAGGTCCTTGGCTCATCTCTTAAGTGGGCTGTTTGTTTTATTGTTGTGGAGTTTCTTGATCTCTTTGTAGATTCTGGTTATTAATCCTTTATCAGTTGAATAGTTTGCAAATATTTTTTCCCATTCTGTCGGTTGTCTCTTCACTTTTCTGACTGTTTCTTTTGCAGTACAGAAACTTCTCAATTTGATGCAATCCCAATAGTTAATTTTGGCTTTGACTGCCTGTGCCTCCGGGGTCTTTTCCAAGAAGTCTTTGCCTGTGCCTATAACTTGCAGGGTTTCTCCAATGTTCTCTAATAATTTGATGTTGTCGGGTCATAGATTTAGATCTTTAATCCATGTTGAGTGGATTTTTGTAATGTCCCAGAAGGTACTCTGACAGACAAAATTATAACAAAGTAAAAAAAAAAGCAAAAATTTTTCAGTCTTTTGTGAAAAACATAGAATTTGTAATGATATGAGGAAAGTTTTAGCTATTTATGGTCTGTGATTATAATGATCAAATAGTGTTCTATTGTCTCAAAGTGTCAATTCCATCAAAGAAAACTGCTGGAATATATGTTCTTATTAAACATATCACATCATACCTTGCTTTGATCCCCAACTCAAATCACCTCTAATACAGATCTTTCTCAAATTATAATTTTTCAGAAATTTTCTAGTTACATATATAAGGCTGACATTAAGGAGAAATATTAAATCAGGGTATGTTTCTAGGGAAATCTATTGAATAAAATTTGATCTCTTTAAAAATAGAGGTGTGTTTGAAGGTAGAAATATAGGCATTTGCTATAAATTTAGATGACAGAAATGAAGGTGAAGATAGACATTTAAGCTATTTAAAAGTAGAATCCAAAATGATTTCATAAAAGCTGTTTTTGGGGACTGATGTAGTGGGTAAAGCTGCTGCCTGCACTGCCAGCATCCCAAATGGGTGCCAATTTGAATCCCAGCTGCTACAGTTCCAATCCAGCTCCCTACTCATGTGCCTGGGAAAGCAGTGGAAGGTGGCCCAGCACCTTCCACTTGGGTCCCTGCACCCATGTGGGGAACTTGGAGGAAGCTCCTGGCTCATGGCTCCACATGAGCCCAGCTCTAGCCGTTAAAGCCATTTGAGGAATGGGCCAGTGGATGGAAGACCTCTCTTTCTCTGTCTTTCCCTCTCTCACTCTCTGTAACTCTGCCATTCAAATAAATAATAAGTTTTTTAAAAAATACAAAACTTTCTCAGAAAAGCTGGAAGAAAATATATTTTAATTTAGGAAGGCTAGGATTTTCTTAAAATTTTCATAAATTCACACATAGTGCATTTTTAAAAGATTTATTTATTTGAAAGTCAGAGGTACAGAGAGAGTGCAAGACACAGAGACAGAGATCTTCCATCCACTTTTCACCCCCCAGATGGCTGCAATGGCCAGGACTTGGTGAGGCCAAGGCCAGGAGATTCTTCCAACTATCTCCCATGGGTGGCAGGGGTCCACACACTTGAGCCAAACTCCGTTGCTCTTCCCAGGACATTAGCAGAGAGGGAGCTGTATTAAAAATGGAGCAGCTGGGACACAGTTGACACCATATGGGATGTTTGTGTCACAGGCTGCGGTTTAACCCACTATGTCACAAGGCTGACCTCTACAAATAGTATATTTTTAACAATAAGACACGGAAAGGCCCAATTTTCTATAATAACCTAATTTGAATTAATTTCTATAATATGTTATGTATTTGTATTTCTGAAATATTCATAGGCATACAACTATTCAGCATACATGTGAATTTGAACACAAAATTAAGTTATTATAACTTTTCATAATAAAAATTCTAATAATTACTGACCCCTTATCCCTTTTAGAAAAGCTGCTGGATATAAAGTCAATATATAAAATAGAGTTCTATATACTTAAAACAGACAACTAGAAAATTAAGTTGAAGTAACATATCATTTAAAGTATCATAAAAATCAAATATCTATCAAAGAAATCAATAAATGATGAGAAAACCCTCTATAGTACAAACTAAAATAATATAAGTGAGGGAACTTTATAAAGATCTAAATATATGTGGGAAAATACCATGTATATCCATTGGTATTACTCAATATCATAACGATGTCAATTCTTTCTGAATTTATTTATAAATTTAGTATAATATCAATAAAAATAAATCTCAGAAGTATTTACTTTTTAAAAATTTCACTTAACATGTAATACTTCTACATTTTATAGGATACCATGCAGTTTTTAAACATGCAAACATAGCACAAAATTATTAAATCATACAGTTATCATTTCATTTTCCTTATCTTTTCAGTATGTTTGGAGCCTACTAGCTGTTATCTTCTGGTTTTTTATACAATGTATAATTCATGAGCGTGAACTGTAGTCATCCATTGTGCTATGGAAAACCAGAATCTATCACTACTATCTGTGTTTTGGTTCCCCTTATCCAACCTCCTCCTGTCCCTCACTCCAGCTCTCCCATCCTCTAGTAAATACACTTCTACAGTCAGATCAAATTTCTTTTAATTCTCACATATGAGACAGATCATGCAGGTCTGTCTTTGTGGCTGGCTTATTTCACTTAACTCGGTGACTTCTAGTTCCATCCATTTTCCCCCAAAAGTCAGGGTTTCATTCTTTTTATGGCTGAATAATATTCCATTGTGCATATATACCACCTTTTCTTTACCATCTATCTATCAGTGGACACCTATGTCAATTCTGTAGCTTGGCTTTTGTGAATATCCCTCAACAAACATGGGAGTGCACTAACTCCTAGATAGGCTAAATTAATTTCCTTCCAAGTCATATGGAAGATCTATGTTTAGTTTTCTGTTTAGTGTTTTAACATTTTGATACTAATTAGCATCCCCACAAACAGTAAATAAGGATTCCCTTCACTCCACATCTTTGCCAGTATTTGTTATATTTTTTGTCTTTTTGATGGTGGTTCTCATGAGTGAAATGACAGATCATCATCCTTTTGATCTGCAGTTCCCTGCTGGCTAGTGATACTGAATATTTCTTCATATATTTATTGGCCATTTGTGTATCTATTTTTGAGAAAATTCTACTAAATCTTGTATCCATTTCTTAATGTGATTACTTGCTTTTTGTTTCTGAATTTTTGCATCCCTTGAGTATTCTGTATAATAATCCTTTATCAGATAAATAATTTGTAAACTATTTGTTGTTGGTTGTCTGCTCACCATGTTGGTTGTCTGTGCACTCTGTTCTTCCTTTGCTATGCAGAAGATTCTTAGATTGGCTTAATCTCCTTGTCTATTTTTGCTTTTGTTGCCTGTGTTTCTGGGACCTTATCCAAAAATTATTGTAGATTCTGATGTTTCAAGGCTCTAGGACAAACCAAACTTTAAGTTAGTAGAGGGAAAGAAATAACAAAAATCATAGCAGAGATACCGAATAAACTAACAATGCAAAAGCTCAGGAAAATAAAGAGGTGTTTTTTGAAAAGATAAACAATATTGGTAAACCTTTGCCTAGATAACTAAAAAAATAGTGAAAATTCAAATAAATAACATCAGAAAAAGGACTTATTACAACTGATAAAGCAGTAATACAAAAGATAATGAGGAAGTATTTTGAACAATATGCCACCAGTTGGAAAAACTAGGAAAAAGCAATACATTTCTGGACAAGTACAACTTACTATGCTGACATAGAAAATCTGAACAGATCAATAATGAATAATAAAGTTGAATCAATTTAACAAGAAGTCTGCCAACAAAGAAAAGCACAAGAGCAAATGGCCTCACTGCTGAATTCTACCAAACTTTTAAGGAAAAACCACCACTAGCTTTTCTCACACTAATCAAAAAAACTGAAAGAAGAGGAACTCTTCCAAACCCCTTCTCTGAAGCCAGCATTACTTTGATTCCAAAACCAGACAAGAACAGGAAAGAGAGGGAGAGAGGGGGAGGAGGGAGAGAGGGGGAGAGAGGAAAGAAAGGAAAAGGAAAGGAGAAAAGAAAGAAAACTATAGGCCAATATCCTTGATGAAATTAGATACAAAGATTTTTAAAAATACTAGCAATTTGAATCCAATAACAAAGCAAAAAGATAATTCACTGTGATCACAAGGGATTGATTCCAAAGATGCAGAGATGGTTCAACACATGCAGATCAATAAATGTAGTACATCACATCAGCAGAATGAAGAATAAAAATTACATGATCATCTCAATAAATGCAGGGAAATACTCCCATAAAATCCACTATCCATTCATAAAAAAACTAAATAAATTTAGAAGGAACATATCTCAACATAATAAATATTATGTATGAAAAATCAATAGCCTACGTAATTTGAATGGTGAAGAGATGAAAGTATTTCCTCTAAGATCTTAAGCCTAACAAGGATGCCTTCTCCCACTGCTAATATTAAATATAATATTAGAAATGTAGCCACAGTAATTGAGAGAAGGAAATATAGTCATACAAATAGGATAGAAAAATTTCAAACTGTACTTGCTTGCAGATCACATGATTCTATAAATCAAAAAATCCAAAACTCTGTCTCAACACATTTGGAACTGATGTATCAATTCTGCAAATTTGCAGGATACAAAAGCAACACACAAAAATCGGTAGCATTTTTAATGCTAACAATGAACTCAGTGAGAAATTGTAAGTACAATATCATTTACAATTTCCACAAAAATCTTTGTAATCAGATTTTTCATATTTTCATAATTTATTATTTATCTAATCATCTGGTTTACATCACAAGATACTGGCAGTGACCTGGGTCCAAAGCCAGGAACATGGACTCAATTCAGATCTCCCACATGGGTGGCAATATAACAACTGTTTGTGCCTTCACTGTTGTCTCCCAGGTTCTACATCAGCAGGAGGCTGGAATCAGGAGCCAGACCCAGGGGTCAAACCCAGGCATGCTAATGTGGGATGTGGGCATCCTAAATGGCATCTGAATCACTAGACAAAATCCTCACTCCCTTAGATTAAATTTAATCAATATGAAAGCTCTCTACAATGAAAATTATAAAACACTAATGAAAGAAGTTGAAGAAGGCACAAAGACCTCCCATGTTCATGCATTGCAAGATTTAAAATTATTAAAATGTTCATATACCCAAGGTAGTTCACAGACTCAATCCAAACCCCATGAAAATACCAATGTTCTTTGAAGAACTAGAAAAAAAATCCTAAACTTAATATGGAAGTACAAAAGATCCTTGAGTCAAAGCAATCTTGAGTAAAAAGAACAAAGCTGAAGGCAACATAATACCAGATTTCAAGACATATTACCGAGTTACTGTAACCAAAACAGCATGCTACTGGCATAAAAGCAAACATATAGATCAATGGAACAGAGTAGGCATCCTAAACATGAATGCATGCTTTCATAGCAAACTGAACCTTGACGAGGGTATCAAATACATACACTGAACAAAAGATAGTCTCTTTAATTAAAGTGCTGGGAAAAATGGATACCAAATGCAAAAGATTGAAATTAGATTTTGCCTTCTTCCCCCTCCATCACCCTGTACAAAAATCAACTCAAAGTGGATCAAAAATCTAAATATAAGTCTTGAAACCACCAAACTACTGAAAGAAAACATAAGGAAAACACTCTTGAAGTTTATTTTATGGAAAGACAAGTGGATTCTGAAATGCAAAGGGAAATGCAAAGAATCAAGTATAGTCAAGATAATCTTAAAGGAAACCAAAGTTGGAAGATTTCTAATATCCCTTTAATAATAACACTGTTGGTATTGGCTCAGAAATAAACAAATAGGGTGAAAGAACGAAACAGAATGTGTATGTCCGTGTACATGTTGTCAACAGGTTTTCAACAAAGGGACACTAATTGCAATGGATTGAATGTTTGTGCCCTCTCTAAAATTAGTATGTTGAAATCCTGATCCCCAGTGGAGTTTTATTAGGAGGTAGGACCCTTGGAAGGTAATTAAGTCTTGAAGGCAGTTTTAGGCCTTCTTAAATCAATGCTCTTGGAAAAAGAAACATAGAGAGCTATTAGGCTCTTTATGCTATGTGAAAATACAGTATGGCAATGGACATCTAAAATCCAAAGAGACCCATTGTCAAAACCCAGTCACACTGGCACCTTCATCTCAGACTTCCAGCCTCAAGAACTACAAGAAATAATCTTTTATTTCTTATAAACCACCCATCCTATGGTGTTCTATTACAGCCATCTGAACTAAATCAGAAATATTTTGGAGAACTAATGTGTTTAGAAATGATACAAAATAGGCCGGTGCCGCGGCTCACTAGGCTAATCCTCTGCCTAGCGGTGCCAGCACACCGGGTTCTAGTCCCGGTTGGGGCGCCGGATTCTGTCCCGGTTGCCCCTCTTCCAGGCCAGCTCTCTGCTGTGGCCAGGGAGTGCAGTGGAGGATGACCCAGGTGCTTGGGCCCTGCACCCCATGGGAGACCAGGATAAGCACCTGGCTCCTGGCTCCTGCCATCGGATCAGCGCAGTGCGCCGGCCGCAGCGTGCCGGCCGCGGCGGCCATTGGAGGGTGAACCAACGGTAAAGGAAGACCTTTCTCTCTGTCTCTCTCTCTCACTGTCCACTCTGCCTGTCAAAAAAAAAAAAAAAAAAAAAAAAAAAGAAATGATACAAAATAAATTTCAAATCTATATGGAAAATAATATACCATTACTCCAAACTTACCTAATAATCAGAAGTTAATGCCAGATCTAATAATGAAATGTAAATAAGCAATTTTTCTAGAAGACAATAGATGAGGATATTCTAATCATCTTTTACCTTTAGATAGGTGAGAATTTATAAATTAGGCCTCAAAATGCATTGTGACTAAAAAAAGTGATTAATTAGTATTAAAATCAAGAAATTCTGTTTATTAAAAAATTATAGCGGGGCCGGCACTGTGGCTCACTTGGTTAATCCTCCGCCTGTGGTGCCGGCATCCCATATGGGCACTGGGTTCTAGTCCCGGTTACTCCACTTCCAGTCTAGCTCTTTGCTGTGGCCTGGGAGCGCAGTGGAGGATGGCCCAAGTGCTTGGGTGCCTGCACCTACGTGGGAGACCAGGAGAAAGCACCTGCCTCCTGGCTTCAGATCAGTGTAGTTCCAGACATAGCGGCCATTTGGGGGAGAGCCAACGGAAGGAAGACTTTTCTCTCTGTCTCTCTCTCTCTCACTGTCTAACTCTGTCAAATAATTTAAAAAAAAAAATTATAGCACTGAAAAGACAGAGTGGAACAAACTACCTAAAGAAAAGCTAGGGTACAGAATTGTAAAGAACTCATATACATAATTTAAAAAAAAAGTTACAAATGAAAGAAGTAGGCAAGAGATTTGAATTGAACATTTGGAAAATGGAAGAGTTACAGAGAGAATGAGAGACAGAAAGAGAGAGATCTTCCATCTGCTTGTTCACTCCCCAAATAGCTTCAATGACCAAGGCTGGGCCGGGCTGGAGCCAGGAGCTTCTTCTGGGTTTCCCATGTGTGTCCAGGAGCCCAGGCATGTCATCCATCTTCCATTGCTTTTCCAGATGCATTAGCAAGGAGCTGGATCAGAAGTGGAGTGGCTGGGACTCAAACTGTTGCCCATATGGGATTCTGAAAATATATTCAATGTCAATAATTATTAGGGTGGCCGGCACTGTGGCGTAGTGGGTAAAGCTGCCACCTGTAGTGCCAACATCCCATATGAGTGCTGGTTCGAGTCCCAGCTGCTCCACTTCCAGTCCAGCTCTCTGCTATGGCATGGGAAAGCAGTGGAAGATGGCCCAAGTCCTTGGGCCCCTGCACCTGTGTGGGAGACCCAGAAGGAATTCCTGGCTTCGGATTGGCATAGCTCTGGCCTTTGTGGTCACTGGGGGAATGAACCAGCGGATGGAAGACCTCTCTCTCTTTCTCTCTCTCTCTCTATGCCTCTCCTCCTCTCTCTTTCAAATAAATCTTTAAAAAACTGAATCATTAGGGAAATGCCAACTAAAAACACAATAGGACACTCTTATATACCCACAAAAATGCCTGTAAATAAAAATGATGGGGATTATCAACTTTTGTCAAGGATATAGAGTGAGAAAATAATATTAACAATAGCATTATTTTGTACTAGGCAAGCCCTAAAGCAACTTTACATGTCCATCATCAGTAGAATCAAGTAATAAGTAGGATAGCTTTATATGTTGATATACTGTAGAAATAGGGAATATAATGAAATATTACCATATATAGCATATGAATCTTACATGCATACATTGAATCAGAAAAGCATACCTGGTTACTGTTTCTATTGATAGAAAATTCAAAGCTGAAATTTTAATCTGTATTGTCAAAAATCAAAATAGTGATTACTTTCTGGGAAATAGTGCTTGGGCGGGCCATGAGGAACATTCTGGGTGCTGTAATGGTCTGTCTAGAGGTTGACCTAGGTGTTTTCATTTGGCATCCACTCATTATTTTAGCACTTTATTGTATTCACATCATATATTCCAATAAATATATTTTCTTAGAAAATAAAATAGAAATATATAGAGAAAAACGGTAAAGGAGGAAAATAAAACATACATTTTTGACAGATGCAAATTCTAAAACAGCTCCACTCATTAATTCCAAGACAAGGAACTATAAACATGATGATAACTAAGTGCAATTGATTTGTTTTTATCTCAGTATTCATCATCATGTCTTCTTATGTCTTGATACATTATACTTAAGGAAAAAATACATTCTGATGTCTGCAGTAAGAAAGAACAGATTGCAAATTCAAGTACTGTGCTTGAGTTTAAGACTTTTCAATAGTAATTGTTAATTTTCTTAAGTGAAGGTTTCTGCCTTGATTACAACTGATTAGCAAAAGAAAATTTCTTTTAGTCATATCCCCTTGGTGAAATCAAAACCTTATTAAAATAATTTAAGTATATGTCTATATTGGAATGTATTTTATATTGAACATATGCTTTTTATTTAAATTTGTATTTTATATAGCAGAGTATATATTTAAAGACAGCAACACGCAAATACATATTTATTTAAGTTTTAAATGAATGAAAACCAGTAGCATGGATAACCCAAGAAAAATTTCTGTTTGATTTTAGAATGCCTTGCATGATTTTTGAGGCATATTATCTTCTTGATGAGAGCTTATTTATATCTATATTAAAATTAGTCTGCATTACTTAAAAATGCAACATCTGATCTTGAAGAATTATTTACAAAACATACTGGTTAACAGAAAGAAGCTCTCTGGGGATAAGGGTTTCATCCAAAAAGATCAGCAACAAACTGATAAATAAAGATTAGCTGTGAATTAAAATCAATGATGATTAAAATAAGGACATGCCTAAAAGTTAAACAAAATAAGAAACTTGCGTAAAGTGAAAGTTAGGGGATCTCATTAATTTTATTCCTTTTTAGTATATTCCACTATGTGTGTGTTAGAGAAATAGTATATGCGGTAGCAAGAACAACAACAAACAGGCTTGAGATTTTGGCCAACTTGTCCAATTCTGTTACTTTTAAGATGTTTTAGAAAGTTGCTTGACCTATTGTAGTTCTTAAAATAACATTTTCCATGGGCTGTGATTTTGTGAATTAACTACAGTGGCCTATAATGATTTGCTTCTGGTTAGGTGATGTCAGTAACTAAACATAGGCCAGATCACATTTTGCTGGAAGATGGTGAATCCCTTTTAGAATACAGGAGCACAACAAAGAGTTTGTAGGAAAAAATGCAATGAAAAGATTAATTTATTTTTCTGCAGGAAATACTTTGAAATCCCATGTATAATTTTTTGGATAATACAAATTTCCCATAAGCTCTTTAAAGACCCCTTACATAAGAGACACCCACTTCTCCCGTCATCACTGGCTAGTATAGTTGAATTTGAAAGGTCTGAGCTATAAATGTAGTCACAGAGTCATCAGAAATATATGTGGCATGGAAGCCCATGAAGAACTAGGGTCCCAATATGTGTGTGCAGTGTAAGAATAAAGCAGAGCATGGAACTTAATACCTAAGAACAATGACATTTAAGGATAGTCAAGTAGAGATTCATCTTGGGTCTTACAATATGATGATATGGATTTTAGTTTGTTATGACTTACTAGTAAAACAAATAAATATGAACAAGTAGAGAAAAATTATTTAAGTACCAAAGCCTCTGAGCACCTAACAGCAAGCATATAACTACATCTTGTAAAGAACTGGAAGTGAGAATAAAAAGCCTTCATAGGTTCCTGGAGTCTGTTCTCTCACTATTGTCCCTGCTTCAGTTGACATAGCTTCTTTATTATTCTTGGGTAGGCTATCTGTTCTATTGAGCATGTGTTAAAAAATGTTTACACCAGAGATTCTGGGTTTTATTTATCATTCGTTGGAGAAAAGCAATTCTTGCAGATTCAAACACATTCAATAGCATGCATTTTCTTAAGATTTAGTGATTGATATTGAAAGGCAGAATGATAGAAAGGAAGAGACAGAGTGAGAGATTTTCCATCCACTCCCCAGATGGCGGTAATGGTCAGAGGTGCTGAAGCCAAGAGCTCAGAACTCCATCTAGGCATCTCATGTAGGTGGCAGGAACCCAAACACTTGGACCAACTTCAGCTACTTTCCAAAGAAGATAGATAAGAAGCAGAACAATCAGGACTCAAATCAGTAGTCTGATAGGAGACGACATTATTGCATGCAGCAGCTTACTAACTGTGCCAAAACTCTGGCCTCAATCGTATACATTTACACTAATTGCCTCAGCACTACCACAACCAGTGTCATCCAGTCCCTTATCCTAGGAGTTTTGTGCTCCCAGTGCACACAGGCTGAGGAGCTATGTGCCAACAGTTCAGTTAAATGAAATACTATGCTGCGGCCCACACTGTGGCATAGCAGGTAAAGCTGCTGCCTGCAGTGCAGGCATCACATAAGGGCATCGCTTCGAGTCCCGGCTGCTCCACTTCTGATCCAGCTCTCTGCTATGACCTGGGAAAGCAGTGGTAGATGGCCCAAGACCCACATGGGAGCCTGAAAGAAGCTCTAGGCTCCTGGTTTCGGATCAGTGCAGCACTGGCTATTGCTGCCAACTGGGGAGTGAACCAGCAGATGGAAGACTCTGACTCTCTCTCTCTCTCTCTCTCTCTCTCTCTCTGCCTCTCCTTCTCTGTGTAACTCTGATTTTCAAATCTTAAAAAAAAATATGCTAGAGATTATGTAACTAGGTATGCGGTACAACTGCCAAAGAACCCAGATAATGCCCCTTATATGTGGGGGGATATTTGATTTTCAAGAAACAAACTTTAACTATGTGCTACTCCTTTCCTCGCATGGATTATTAAGTTTACGTGTTTGTTTATTTGTTTCATCCTGTCCACAGAGACCTGCATATCAAGGGTTGTAACTGCTAAGCAATTAGCTATGCCTTTTTTTGGTCACAGCCTCATTTTCCATGTACCTCTGCCTTTCTGTCTTTTCTGAACTTAGCAGCCTATGAGAGGTGTGAGGGTGGCTTGTTATCTAGATGGGTTCTGGAGCCATCTTTGGCTTAGATGGAATGGGGAGCTTGCTCCCAGATGAAAAGGAAGCACTATTATCAGGAGAGATATCTCAGAAGTTATCTGACTAATTAAAAATGTATTCTTAATCAGGGACCAGCATTATGACCTGTGATGCCAGCATCCCATGTGAGTGCTGGTTTGAGTCCTGGCCTCTTCACTGCCATGCTGGCTTCCTGCTAATGTGCCTGGGGAAGCAATGTAAGATGGTCCAACTCCTAGGGTACCTGCAACCATGTGGGAGTCCTAGATAGAGTTCAGGCTCCTAACTTCAGCCTAGCCTGGCCCGAGCTGTTGTGGCTGTTTGGGGAGTGAACCAGTGGATGGAAGATATCTCTCTCTCTCTCTCTCTCTCTCTCCCTCTCCCTCTCCCTCTCCCTCTCCCTCTCCCTCTCCCTCTTCCTCTTCCTCTTCCTCTTCCTCTTTATCTCTCTCTCATTGTGCCTTTCAAATTAATGAAATGTATGGGTCTGATCATTGCAAGCGTTCCCATTTTATGGTGTCTCTCTTTAAACAGTTGAATGATTCTAATGTGATGAAAGATAACTACAAATATGGTATATTTCTGTTAGAAAGTAATCCTCTTGGGTAATTTATTGTAACTGATCATTTGTGTAGATTGAGATGATAACATGGTATATATTTATTAGCTTTTACAAAGATATTTCTTTATGAAAACTTTTTAAAGCTTTCAAAGGTAAGTCTATGTCCTTAGAAAAATGATTTCCTAACAAAGAGTAGAGTATTTTGGGGATTTCCTTAAACCTTGTACTCATTGATCCGATTCAGTTGACTAAAGTGAGATAGATACCATACTGGCACAATTGACCCCTGTGCCATAATTGAAGTCAGCCACAGCCAGTGAGATGATGGGGCGGGTCTTAGAACTCATTCATCGGCCTGTGAAATCCATCTTTGTATCTTTCAGGGCAGCTCAAATCTCTCTCCTCCCATTCCTTTTTATAAGTCTAAGGCATATCTAAGCATAGTCAAGACTAAAGATATTCACAGCAAGACAGAAAAACACAAAATACCTCAAAATTAGATCTTTGAACCACTGAGAAAAGAAAAATAGCTTTTCCCCAGTTCCCACATCACCATCAGAAGACACTATTTGGCTTTCTTCTTTTCCCTTTCATGCATTCAGCAAATAGTGTGAAGCTATGTAGGGCACCACAGAAAGCTATAAATACTAAGCAACTTGTATATCACTGCCCTTGAGAATAATAATCTCACAATGCGGTAAAGAAATCACTTTAAGTAATTAATTTTTCGTGTTCTAAAATCATTCTGTGTAAAATACTAAGTTTTACTACCGTTAAAATGTTTTCTTACACATAACAATTCTGAAATAAACCAGGTTAGAATGTTAGAATTCCAGATAAGGCATTAATGCAAAAGCAATCATTATATTAAATTTTGCACTAAATTTCAAGCAAGACCCAGAATCTGGAAACTCCTATTGAAATAGCAATGCTTAGGGAAAATTAGGAAAAACAGCTATGAAGTTTTCTATTAGCTAGATGAAAGAGAACTGTGATGCCATGCGAATCATAGGCTTCTGTTATCTCTCTTGCTGGTTGCCTTATTCTTGGAATGGAATTTTTGTCTCAGAAGAATCTCTAAGCCAGAAACCAGACTTTTCCAGCCCTTTATATATCCAGAGTGTTTTAACAAAGAGAATTTTACAAATAAACTAATTCTTATTGGTTTAAGTAGATATTTATGTCTCCGAAAGAAGCCAAGTGTATAGTTGAAGCAATATGGACTGTACAGTCAGGCAAACTGGATTTTCTCTCTCTTTTTTGCACTCCTCACTGTATGAATGTGGGCAATGTACTTAACCTCTTGGTATCTCCATTTCTTCATTCTTTTTTTTTAATAAAGATTTATTTATTTATTTATTTATTTATTGACAGGCAGAGTGGAGAGTGAAAGAGAGAGACAGAGAGAAAAGTCTTCCTTTTGCCGTTGGTTCACCCTCCAATGGCCGCCGCGGCTGGCACACTGCGCTGATCCGATGGCAGGAGCCAGGTACTTATCCTGGTCTCCCATGGTATGCAGGGCCCAAGGACTTGGGCCATCCTCCACTGCACTCCCTGGCCACAGCAGAGAGCTGGCCTGGAAGAGGGGCAACCGGGACAGAATCCGGTGCCCCAACCGGGACTAGAACCCGGTGTGCCGGCACCGCAAGGCAGAGGATTAGCCTAGTGAGCCGCGGCGCTGGCTTCATTTCTTCATTCTTTAAAGGATGATACTAATATCTGTGTTAAGATTTTTGTAAGAATTCCACTCTGTCACTTCATGTGTGATATACATAGGGCTCCTGGAATACAGTAAACAAACATGAGGCCAAGACTCGAAGCATTAAAATTGTCAGCTGACTTCAGTAAGGGAGTCTGGTCCCAGGAATTCCTCAAATAACAAACTCTGTAAGACCTTCCATGACCTCTTAAAAGCTGCTAACCACATAAAAGTTATTTTAACATTTTAATAGATAACACAGTTATTACTTTATCAATCAAATTCTTGAAGACATAAGCTGTTTAAACAAAAGTGCCACAAGCAAAACAAACCCAACCCTCACTGAGCTGCTCTTTTCCAGAAATGCAGGCATGGTTCTAAACAAAGAAATCATTTAGTTCTGTAATCAGACTCTAAAGGAAGGCCCATGTTTCTTTTTTATTAAATTAATTTATTTATTTGAAAGCGTTACACAGAGAGAGAAGAAGTACAAAGAAAGAGAGAGAGATCTTTCATCTGCTGGTTCACTCCCCAGTTGGCCGCAGTGGCTGGAGCTGGGCTGATCTGAAGCCAGGAGCCAGGAGACCTCAGGGTCTTCCCACATGGGCCATCTTCTCCTGTTCTCCCAGGCCGTGGCAGAGAGCTAGATTGGAAGTGGAACAGCCAGGACTTGAACTGGCACCCATATGGGTTACCCAGCACAGCAGGTGGTGGCTTTACCTGCTATGCCATAGCGCTGGTCCCAAAAGGAAGGCTCATGAAAATAGAGGGATGTGCCTTGCCCCTGAATTTGATTTCAGTACATCCAGGGTATATTCCTCTCCAGTTCTTTGGTGTCATTGATGTGCCCGGTGAAGGGAAACATTGTTTGAAAACACTCCTATTAATAAATAATATCCCAGGTATTTTCAGATATAAGGCTATAGAGCCCCAGGCATTTTCAGACATAAGGCTGTAGAGCAGTGTAAAATAGTCATATATGTATATGTTTACAGAGGGTGGGAGAGAGAATAATCTGTTTCTCTTCCTTCATTAAAAACCGTAATTCAGTTAGGTACCATCCGAGGTTAGATCCTTCCAAGGATAGGATCATATCAAGACTCCAGGATGCATAGTACTTTAAATCCTTTCATTCACCAATTTTTTTTTAACTTTTATTTAATGAATATAAATTTCCAAAGTACAGAATATGGATTACAATGGCTTCCCCCAATTTTACCCAACATTAAACTCTCTGTTGGTTGAATTGTGTCTTCCCACCAAAAAGAAAATTAGACATGTTCAAATCCTCATCCCCAGTACTTGTGTCTGTTTCCAGAGTTACTGGATGTCCTAAGTAATCAGTTAAAATGAGATCATACCGGAACGGGATCAGCCCTACTTTAGTATGACTGGTGTGCTGATAAGACGAAAAGCCAGGGCCATCGGGAGAGAATGCTGTGTGAACACAGGCAGAGATCAGGATGAACATTGAGATCAAAGATCACTGAGCACAGCCAGCCATCACCAGAAGTTAAGAGAGCGAGAAATACAACAAATTCCTCCCTCAGAGCCTTCACAACACTGCAGACACTTTGAGCACAGACTTCTGGTCTCCACCACTCACAGCGATTGCATTTCCATTGTTTCACATTACCCGGTTTGTGATGTTTGGTTATGGCAGCCCTGGGTAGCTAAGATAGCTTCCTTCCCACAGCACATCAGGCTTCTCAGCCTACCTCTCCAGTTGTCTAAAATTTGAACATTTTACGTGTTTCCTTTACTCATTGTCCTCCTTAGGAGGATTTTTTTTTTTTTAAACAGAGGATGGGTCAGGTAGAAGAATGTAGGCAGAATATGCCCATCTCTGCCTGTAACCAGTAGAACTCAAGGAAGCCGGACCAGGGTGGATCATGCTTCTGGCCATTTCCCTCTAGCTCCACACCAGGTTTCTTAAGATCTTAAGATCTGCTTCAGCAGTCCGCCCTGGGTGCTAGAATTTGGCTCTCTCACTGAAGCCTGGCTATCTTCCTGACTCTTCGCGCCCTTTGCTCTTGACTCTGTCACTCCCAAAGCGTCCTGCTGCTGGGTCAGGTAAAACTTTACATTTGCCCTTCAGTTTTGGTTCTTGCCATTTTAATGGGTCTGATTCTCCCCCATCTGTTGCTGAGCCTACTCTGAATGTGGTAGTCTCCTCTGTTAAAACATCCACTCAGACTTGTTTTTCCATAAATAAATTTCTCTTCATCAGTCTTCTTTTGTTAAATGAATCTGCCTGTATCCTGAAGACACAAGATCTTTTATATCATTGCCTCCTTCATTCACCTTCTCTCAGACCCTTAACTTTTGAGGCTCTGTTTAGTTGACTCATTTCTAGTCTGTTGTTACCATCGCTTCTACCTTTGTTATTATTATTGCCTTTTTAACTTCAGGACGTCATCCCACATGCAAAGCGGTTTTCTCATACCTGTTTCACCCAGTTCTTCATTTCATCATTCCCGGATATAGTTGTTCTCAACTCTGGCTGCACATCTGAATCACCTGAAGAAAACCAAATCTCCTGTGGTTCTATCCCAGAAATTCTACTTTTGTTAGGGACTAAGCATCACATTTCTTAAAATCATTTTCCAGCTAATAATGACTGGTCAGCCAATGTGCTCAGCAGTTTCAACATCTATGAAACAGATTTGCCTTACTTCTTAGCCTTTTCCTTCCTCACTTTTTCTCACTCACCCAATCAACCAGACATGCCTCACCACTCATTATAGTTTGGAAGAATTCTACCAGCATAATCTCAAAACTCTGATGTTGGACTAATTACCCTCTTGTATCTTACCTGTCCCACTTCCAGAATAAGTTCACCAAAACTTTTATCATGGCTCAATTTTGTTTCTCGCCTTTTTCCAATTCACCATATTCCCAATGACTTTACTTTCAAGTCTATTCTAACAAATATGTGGCCAACCCTTTCAGTTATACTTCCTTCCTAAAAGTGTGTTCTATGTTTATTAATTGGCCACAGAGGGGAGGGAATTCATGCTTCCTGGAAGAGAAGCATTGGAAAGTTTTTGCACCTTCTCCATTTCTACCACTCCCTACCCCACAAAACCATTTTTAATGGAGGATGTGATTGGCGATCATCTGATTGGTGAGCTAGGGGAAGAATCTGGGCAGGGATGGGTCAGTCTTCACCCCTCTCCTGAATTAAGGGTACCATTTTTTCCATTACCACATGCAACCAGGTCAGTTTTCCAGTAGTTATGTAAGTTTATTTCAGTGGGAAAAATACTATTTACAACTCTCTGATCTACATTCTCTAGTTCAGCTGCATCAGTGACAAATCTTTTCTGTTTCTTATCTGGCTGATTACAGTGATTTGATTTTTTTTAAATCTTTGGCTCTCAATTTAGGAGACAAAGAGCCTCAACTATAGATTCAACTAATTAACATCCCTTCATTCTCCTTTTGTTAATCTGGGAACCCATCAAACAGGATTTTTCTCCCCAGCCACTCTTGTGGCTGCTAACTGTTAGAGAAATGCACTAATGTTACTGGATCACTGCGGTTCTTCAGAGTTAAACCAAGCTAGACTTCATTGTTGTATCTTTTAAAAATTTCCTTATGTGTGCTTACTATTTTCCCTGTTTCCTATAACTATTCCAACCTCCTCTATTCTACAGAGCACTAATAATGTATCATCTCTCACCCAGAATTTTCAGCGAATAACCTGAGGTCATGAATTTTTGTGGAAACCACACAACATTTACACACTTTACTTTCTTCTTTCTCACTTTAAGATTTTTCTTTATCTTAATTACTCTCTTTCTTTTTGCTTTTCCGTTAGGACTAACTTTCTTTTTTCTCTTGATAATCCTTTACAACATTCTCACTCTCCTTGCTGTAAGGCTTCATTCCATCACATCTTTCCATTTGTTTACATCATGTGTCTTCTCCCTCTCTGCAAAATATTTTCCTCTGCCTGAGAACATGGATAAAACAAACAAGGCCGTGAGCTGAAATCAAAATCCTCAATCCTGATCTCCTTGAATGATTTTTTTTTTCAGTTTTCCACCCTTCAGCACATACTTCTTTAAAGAACTATCTAGATTCTATGACTTTTTAATTTTTCTCACACCTTGCATTATAATTCATCAATGCAATCATATAGATCTGCCTCTGCCTTTTGAAAGATTATCTGTTTTTTTTTTTTTTTTTTTTTTTTTTTTTGACAGGCAGAGTGGACAGTGAGAGAGAGAGACAGAGAGAAAGGTCTTCCTTTGCCGTTGGTTCACCCTCCAATGGCCGCCGTGGCCGGAGCGCTGTAGCCAGCACACCACGCTGATCCAATGGCAGGAGCCAGGTACTTATCCTGGTCTCCCATGGGGTGCAGGGCCCAAGCACCTGGGCCATCCTCCACTGCACTCCCTGGCCACAGCAGAGAGCTGGCCTGGAAGAGGGGCAACCGGGACAGAATCCAGCACCCCAACAGGGACTAGAACCCGGTGTGCCGGCGCCGCTAGGCAGAGGATTAGCCTAGTGAGCCATGGCACCGGCACTGATTATCTGTTCTTAAAAATATGTTGGCTGGTGCTGAGGCTCACTTGGCTAATCCTCTGCCTGTGGCGCCGGCACCCTGGGTTCTAGTCCCAGTCAGGGCACCGGATTCTGTCCTGGTTGCTCCTCTTCCAGTCCAGCTCTCTGCTGTGGTCCAGGAAGGAGGTGGAGGATGGCCCAACTACTTGTGCCCTGCACCCTCATGGGAAACCAGGAGGAAGGACCCGGCTCCTGGCTTCAGATCAGTGCAGCGCGCCAGCTGTAACAGCCATTTGTGGGGTGAACCAACAGAAGGAAGACCTTTCTCTCTGTCTCTCTCTCTCACTGTCTAACTCTACCTGTCAAAAAAATGTTTAAAATATATTTCCTTTTGTAAGGTTTATTTTGTTTATTTGAAAGGCAGCATTTTAGAGAGTCAGAGAGCGAGAGAGAGAGACAGAGAGCAAGCGAGAGTGTTTCCACCTGATAGTTCACTCCCCAAATGGCTGCAATGGCCAGAGCTGGGCCAATCTGAAGCCAGGAGCTTCTTCTGGTTCTTCCATGTGGGTACAGAGGCCCAAGGACTTGGACGATCTTCCACTGCTTTCCCAGGTGCATTGGCAGGGAGCTTGATTGGAAACGGAGCATCCAGAACTCAAACTGGCATCCATATGGGATGCCAGGACTGCAGGCAGCAGCTTTACCTGGTATGCCACAGTGCTGGCCCCAATATATCTCCTTTCAAGATTGTATTTTAAATTCCAAATATATTTTAGTATCTTTTTTTTGTTTTCATTAAACATCCTCCCTTTAATAATGTGACTTAATGCTGGATCTAATACAATTACCCCCAACTCCCACTCCAATTTACTATAAATTTTTTAAATTTTATTTAAGTTATACAAGTTTTATGTATTTCATATGTACAGATTTAGGAACATAGTGATACATCCCTCCCTACCTTCTCTCCCACCAACATTCTAACCCTTCTTCTACCTTCCTCTCCCATTCCCACTATTAATTTTTACAAAGATCTATTTTAAGTTTATTTAAATATTGTAAAGTTAACCCCACACTAAGTAAAAGAGTTAAATAAACAGTATGAAAAAAAACACTATTTCTCAATAGTAGAGACTAGGGCTGTAAACAATCATTGAATATCAAAATGTCCATTTCACTCCAATACAGTACATTTTAGGCAACCTATTAGTTACCTCAAATCAGGGAAAACATGATATCTTGTCTTTTGGATACTAGCTTATTTCACTAAGTATAATGGTTTCCAGTTGCATCCATATTATTACAAAAGACAGGATTTCATTTTTGTTTAAAACTGAGTAGTACTTCATGGTGTATATATACCATAATTTCTTTTTTTTATTTTATTTTTTTAATTTTTTGACAGGCAGAGTGGACAGTGAGAGAGAGAGACAGAGAGAAAGGTCTTCCTTTGCCGTTGGTTCACCCTCCAACGCCGCGGCCGGCGCGCTGCGGCCGGTGCACCGCGCTGATCCAATGGCAGGAGCCAGGAGCCACGTGCTTTTCCTGGTCTCCCATGGGGTGCAGGGCCCAAGCACCTGGGCCATCCTCCACTGCACTCCCTGGCCACAGCAGAGAGCTGGCCTGGAAGAGGGGCAACCGGGACAGAATCCGGCGCCCCAACCGGGACTAGAACCCGGTGTGCTGGCGCCACTAGGCGGAGGATTAGCCTAGTGAGCCGCGGCGCTGGCCCCATAATTTCTTTATCCAGTCAACAGTTAATGGACATCTGTATTGATTCCATATCTAATCTATTGTGAATTGTACTGCAATGAACTTGGGGGTACAGACAACTCTTTCATTTGTTGATTTCTTTTGGTTTGGGCAAATTCCCAGGAGTGGGATTTTTGGATCATGTGGTAGGTCTATATTCAGATTTCTAAGGTATATCCATATTGTCATCCACACTGGCTTCTACTATTGGCATTCCCACCAGGATTGGGGTGCATTTTCCTCACCATTATTTGTTGTTTATTGATTTCTGTTTAAAAGCCATTCTAACCGAGGTAAGGTGAAACCTCATTGGTTTTGATTTACATTTCCCTGGTGGCTAGTGATCCTGAGCCATTTTTAAGTGTCTGTTGGCCATTTGAATTTCCTCTCTTGAGAAATGCCTGTTCAAGTCCTCTGCCCATTTCTTAACTAGATTGTTTTGTTTTGTTTTTTGTTTTTTGACAGGCAGAGTTAGAGAGAGAGAGATAGAGAGAGAGAGAGAAAGGTCTTCCTTCCATTGGTTCACCCCCAAATGGCTCCTACAGCTATCGCACTGCGCCAATCCAAAGCCAGGAGCCAGGTGCTTCCTCCTGGTCTCCCCTGCGGGGCAAGACTGAAGCACTTGGGCCATCCTCCACTGCCTTCCTGGACCACAGCAGAGAGCTGGACTGGAAGAGGAGCAACCAGGACAGAATCTGGTGCCCCAACCGGGACTAGAACCTGGGGTGCCAGTGCCACAGGCAGAGGATTAGCCAAGTGAGCCAGGGTGCCGGTCCAGTTTTGTTGTTGAGTTTCTTGAGTTCCTTATAGATTTTGGATGTTAACCCTTTATCAGGTACATAGTTTGCAAATATTTTCTTCCATTCTCTGTTGCCTCTTCATTTTGCTATGTTTCTTTTGCAGTGCAGAAGCTTCTCAGTTTATCCCATTTGTCAATTTTGGCTTTGATTGTGCTTCTGGGATCTTTTCCAAGAAGTCTTAGGTCTTGTGGCAATGTCTTGCAGAGCTTCCTCAATGTTCTCTAGTAATTTGATGTTATCAGGTCATAGATTTAGGCCTTTGATCCATTTTGAGTGAATTCTTCTTTAAGATGTAAGATAGAGGTCTAGTTTCATACTTCTGCACCTGGAGATCCAGTTTCCCCAGCACCATTTGTTGAAGAGACTGACCTTGCTGTGGGGATTTCTTTAGCTCTTTTGTCAAAGATAACTTGAGTATGGATGTTTGGATTTATTTCTGGAGTTTCTACTCTGTTCCATTGGTCTACATGTCTGTTTTTGTGCCATTTCTGGGCTGTTTTGATTATAACTGCTCTGTAGTGTGTCTTGAAATCTTGTATTGTGATGCCTCTGGCTTTGTTTTTGTTGTATAATATTACTTTAGCTATTAAAGGTCTCTTGTGTTTCATATCAATTTTAGTATCATTTTTTCTAGATCTATGAATAATTCTGTTGATATTTTGACTGGGATTACACTGAATCTGTAAATTACTTTTGGTAGTATGGATATTTTGATGATGTTGATTCTTCCAATCCATGAACATGGAAGAGTTTTCCATTTTTTAATGTCCTTTTCAATTCCTTTCTTTAGTATTTTGTAGTTTTCATCATGGAAGTCTTCAACATGCTTGGTTAAATTTATTCCAAGTTGTTTATTGGTTTTGGAGCTATTATGAATAAGACTGATATTGAAAGTTCTTTCTCAGCCATGGCTTTGTCTGTATATACAAATGCTATTGATTTTCTGTGTTGATTTTATATCCTGTCACTTTACCTCACTGTATTATGAGTTCCAATAATCTGTTAGCAGAGTCTTTTGGATACCCTATATATAGAATCATATCATCTGCAAATAGGGATAGTTTGATTTCTTCCCTCCTAAATTGTATCACTTTGATTTCTTTTCTTGCCTGAAGGCTCTGACTAAAACTTCCAGTACTGTATTGAATAGTGATGCTGAGAGTGGGCATCCTTGTCTAGATCTGGATCTTAGGGGTATATGTCCAGCTTTCCCCAGTCAATAAGACGCTGACCATGCCTTTGTCATAAATTGCCTTGATTGTGTTGAATAATGCTCCTCTGTACCCAATTTGCTTAAGGTTTTCATCATGAAAGGATGTTGTATTTTATCAAATGTTTTCTCATACATTATTGAGATAACCATATGCTTTTTTTCTTCATTTTGTTAATATGATGTATCACTTTTATTGATTTGATAATTTTGAACTATTACTGCATAACATGAATAAATCCAGCTTGGTCCAGGTGAATGATCTTTCTGATGTGTTATTGAATTTGATAAGCTAACATTTTGTTAAGGATTTTTGCAACCATGTTCAGGAAAAATGGTCTGTAGTTCTTTCCCTGTTGTATCTTTTTCTAGTTTAGTAATTAAGGTAATGCAGGCTTTATAGAAGGAGCTTTGGAGGATTCCTTTTATATTGTATTGTATAGCTTGTGAAGAACTGGTTAAATTGTTAAATTGCATCAGTGAAGCTGTCTGGTCCTGGGCTTTTCTTTGTTGGAAAGGTCTTTATTACTGATTCAATTTCTCTCTTGGTTATTGGTCTGTTTAGGTTTGCTATGTCTTCATGACTCAATTTTGGTGGATTGTATGTGTCTAGGATTCCACTCATTTCTTCTAGATTTCTGAATTTGTTGGCATACAATTCTTTGTAGTAATTCCTGATAAGTCTTTTTATTTCTGTGGTATCTGTTGCTACATTTCTTCTTCTTCTTCTTCTTTCTTTTTTTTTTTTTTTTTTTTTTTTTTTTTTTTTTTTTTTTTTTTTTTTTTTTTTTTTTACAGGCAGAGTGGACAGTGAGAGAGAGAGACAGAGAGAAAGGTCTTCATTTTGCCATTGGTTCACCCTCCAATGGCCGCCGCGGCCGGAGCGCTGCAGCCGGTGCACCGCACCTATCCAAAGGCAGGAGCCAGGAGCCAGGTGCTTCTCCTGGTCTCCCGTGGGGTGCAGGGCCCAAGCACTTGGGCTATCCTCCACTGCACTCCTGGGCCACAGCAGAGAGCTGGCCTGAAAGAGGGGCAACCGGGACAGAATCCGGTGCCCCGACTGGGACTAGAATCCTGTGTGTTGGCGCCACTAGGCCGAGGATTAGCCTACTGAGCCGCGGCCCCTGCCGCTACATTTCTTTTTTCATCTCTGATTTATTGATTTGGATCTCTCTTGTTTTGGTAAATTTGCCCTTCATTTCACTGATCTTTTGTAATTTTTGTTTCAATTTTGTTCTCTAATTTTAATTATTTCTTTCCTCCTAATTTGGGGTACAGTTTATTATTGATTTTCTAGATCCTTGAGATGTATTAATGGCTCATTTATTTCAGAACTTTCCAATTTCTTCTTGTAGGCCCTGATTGCTATAAACTTTCCTCTTAACAGTGTGTTTACTATATCCATACACTTTGATATGATATAATGTCATCCTCGTTCATTTCCAGAAATGTTTTGATTTCTCTTTTGATTTCTTCTGTGACCCACTGTTTATTCAGAAACATGTCGTTCAGTCTCCATGTGTTTGCACAAAATTAGAGATTCTTGAGTTGTTGATTTCCAGCTTCATTCCACTGTGGTCAGAGAAGATGCATGGTATGATTTCGATTTTTTGAATTTGATGAGATTTGCTTTATGGCTTAGCGTATTGTCCTAGAAAAATTTACCTCCACTGATGAAAAGAACTTGTATTCTTTAGCTGTGGCATGAAATGTTCTATTTGATCCATAGTGCCAATTAGCTCTGTTGTTTCTTTGTTGATTTTCTGCCTAGTTGATCTGTCCATTGATGAAAGTGGAGTGTTGAAATCCCTATTACTATTGCATTACAGTCTATGTTCCTTTTAGATCTATTAATATTTCTTTTAAATAGCCAGGCACCTGTCATTGGATGCATATATATTTCTTATACACTCACGTCTTCCTATTGAAGTGATCCCTTAATCATTACATAGTGTCCTTCTTCATCTCTTTTAACATTTTTTGGTTAAAGTGTATTTTGTCTGATATTAAGATGGCAACACCTGCCCTTTTTTTCTTTCTATTAGCATGGAATGTATTTTTCCATCCTTTCACTTTCAGTCTGTATTTATCTTTGTTGGTGAGATGTGTTTCTTGTAGGCAGCAAATAAATGGGTCTGTTAATCTGTTTGGCTAGTCTGTATCTTTTAACTGGAGAGTTGAGGCCATTTACATTCAAGGTGACTGTTGATAAGTAAGGACTGGCTCTGCCTTTTTTCAACAAATATTCCTATTGTTACTTTAGGTTTCCTTTGTACCTTTACTGGGAAATTTTCTGCCTTCACATTCTTTCATAATGATGGCTAATTTCTGTGTTTCTCTGTGTAGCACAACCTTAAGTATCTGTAAAACTGATCAAGTGATAACAAATTCGTTCAATTTTTGTTGGCTATGGGAGCTCTTTATTTCACTTTCATTCATAAATGAGAGCTTTACAGAGTATAGTATTATTGGTTGACAGTTTTATTCTCTTCTAGCCTGTAGTGTTTCTGATGAGATGTCAGTTGTGATTCTAATTGAAGATCCTCTGAAAGTAACCTGGTGTTTCTCTAGTGCACATTTTAGAATCCTTTCTTTATGTTTTACTATGAAAGTTTAAATACAATGTGTCGTTGTGAAGATCTTTTTCTGGTCATGTCTATTAGGAGTTCTATGTGTTTCCTGTACTTAGACATCCCTTTCTTTCACCAAATTGGGAAGTTTTCTGTTATTATTTTACTAAGTAGGCCTTCTAGCCAATTCTCTCTTTGCACATTTTCAGGGACTGCTAAGACCAATATGTTAGGTTGTTTAATAGTATCCCATAAATCTCCAACATTGTTTTTAAGTTTTCTAATCTTTTTTTTATTTTTTTTTGTTTTGGTTTGGTTTGGTTTCTTTGTCTGACTGAAAGATTTTCAAAGATTTGTCTTCTAGCTCAGATAGTCTTTCTTCTGCCTCAACAATTCTGCAGTTAAGGCTTTCCATCATGTGTTTTATTTCATCTATTGAATCCTTCATTTCTAATATTTCATTAAGATTTCTCTTTAAAATTTCAATTTCATTGGAAAAGTTTTCATTCATGTCATATATGATTTCCTTTAGTTCATAGATTTACTTCTGATTGATTTTGAGTAATCCTAGGATTAACTCTTTTAATTCTGTTTCTGGCATTTCATCAGTCTCATCTTTACATTCCAATATTGAAATGCTGTTGTGTTCCTTTGGGTGCAAAGGGGGTCATAGTATCTTCCTTTTTCTTATTTATTGAATTTCTACATTTATTTTTGGGCATTTGCGGAGTTAATAGTTGTTTTGTTCCTCTGATGTATTTTGTCTTTGAGCTGTGCCTCTGTGGCTTATTGGAATGTCTGCACTTTCAGTGTTTACCAAGAGCTGTGTGTGTGCTGTGGCCAGGGAGCTCTGGTCAGTTTTTCAAGATGGGGAGAATATCCAGGGTAACGCTTAAATTGGCATAGTAAATCTCCTCTTGTTAAAAGAAGAGGGGAGAATACTTACCTCTGTTGGTGTGTTCATCCCCTTACCACCTCTCCTTCAAGCTGAGCAATGCCTGGGTTTTAGCCCACGGTGTATTCCACACTCGTGAACCACAACAATGATCTGCACAGTTCTCATTGTGAGCATGGTTCCTGCTGCAGTGACCTGCCGTAGGCAACCAAGGAGCTCTGGGAATGTGGAGTTGCACCCATTGATTGCCCAGAAACCCAGCTGCACTCTGCACCTTCTCATGTAACCATCAAGTCCCCATAGTCTCAGAACACAAGGCTCCCACAGTTGCTGAGTTCAAAGGTTTTGCTCTGTCCTGCCATCCTGTCCAGTCAATAGAGTCAGATGTTGCCTGAGTCAGCTCTGCCCAGGCAACTTGATCATTAGAGGTTGAGGGTGCCTCACATTTCTTTGTGGGTGTCTAGCCACCTCCCAGCAAGGCTCAGAATCAATGGGGACTGTGAATATTTCCCTCTGCTGGACTCTCTGGATTATATGCATAAACAAAAGCCTTGGCCACCTGTTGCTCTCTTCCTACCACTGATGCCAATACTGCCAAGAAGATGGTGTCCTGTCTCAACCAGGTGCTGTGCATGTGCACAAAGGTCTGCAGTGCTGCCCAAACCCAAAATGGTGCCTTGCCTTTTCTCCACTGGGCAGCAGACGCTGTTTGGGGGAGGTTGGGGTGATATCAATGTGACCTAATTCCATTGGATCCACAGCCCTCTAGGCTACTAGCCCTCCAGGCTCCAGTCCAGACTCACACCATCCTCTCCCTGTGGCTAGATCACTATAGGTCGCTGCAGTCCAGTGTCACCTCCATCTCCAACCTGCCACTCACTCCAGCTGCAGTTGCTGCAGTTGTGTGTTCTTTCCGTATTCACGCTGTACATCCACACCCTCCACACAGGTCCTCTGCATTCCTTGTCCTCTTGTAGGATTTCCCCTGCAGATTCCTCTCCAATTCTCTGAGAGTGCACTTCCTACACTTTTGTTTTTGTTCTATTTATCCCTAGCTTAGCACAGTATGTTGTTCCCTAATCCACTATCTTGGAATCTTAATGTAAATTTTTGACAATGGCACTACATGTTACTGGCTTGCAGTTTCTTTCATTCAAGTTCAACAGATTGTCTTAAAGTATATGCTAATTGAAGAACCATCAACATAATATCAGAGACCATGGCATCATTTTTTGAGCCTTACTTGTTCAAGATAACTATGTGCTTAGTCATGATAATTTTTAATGATTTATTTATTTGAAAGTTAATAAAGAGAGAGTAGGAGTTATCTGTCTGCTAGTTAACTCCCCAAATGAGCACAATCGCCAGGCTTAGCCAGGCCAAAGCCAGGTGCCAGGAGATTTATCTGGGTCTTCCACATAGGTGGCAGGGGCCCAAGTTCTTGGGCCATATTCCACGGATTTTCCCAGGACATTAGCAGAGAGCTAGATTAGAAGTGGAACAGTTACAATACAAACCAGCATCCACCTGGGATGCAGACTTTGTAGGCAACAGCTTTACCTGCTAGGCCACAACATCGGCCCCAGATTGTGATGGTTCATTACATGCCAAGCAAGAAGTAAGTATCTTAAAAACTACCTTCAGTACTGTCTACACCCCCCAGAAAGCATAAAACAGCAAGCAAACTGGATCAATTATGTTTCAAATCCAATGCCTGAAGAATATATTCAGCCACTATAGTATGAGGAAAAAGAAAATTTAGTGAAAATACTGGTATTTTTGACTTGCAATGTCAAGTGATGAATATGATGTGGAGTTTTTTCGATACTGTTCAACTCATTGATGTTAAGTGGTTCCTACCAGATTCAGAGACACTTTACCTCCAACTGCTCTGTTGTGATTTTTTCCCATACTCAATTATGCAATTTATTAAATCTTTCACCAGCTCTGTCCTAAAATGGTAGAGCCTTAGTCCTTTTATTAGTGCATATTCCAAGTTTTTATTGGTTACTTATAAAGACTTCCAATCTTGAGATTAAAAAAATGCCAATTTTTTCCTACCACACCTTTAAGTGAATAATACAGTAACAGGACAAATGTACAGCACACATACAGAGACCAAATAAAAGGAAGCATTCAAGAATACACTATATTTACTTACAAATAGCTAAGACTTAAACTTATATCAGTGAAAAGAAAATTGCAACACAAAATGAAAGAGACATACAATAGGGCTGGCATGTGACACTGCTTACAATGCCAACCAAGACAACCATGCAAAAATTGGAGTGCCTGATATGAATTTTTGTTTTTATGCTTCCAATCCAACTTCCTGCTAATGAGCACCCTGTGGAGCTGCAGATGATGGCTCAATAGTTGAGTCCCCATCACCCAACCTGGGATACCTAATTAAGTTCTGTGCTCTGGCATTTGGCCTGTCTCAAACTTGCTTTTGTGGTCATTTTGGGAGTGAAACAGGGAATGGAATATCTCTCCATCTGTCTGTCTTCCTGTTTGTCTCTGTTTCTGTCTCTACTTTTCAAGTGGAATAAAAAGTTAATTGCAAAAGAAATACAATTAAAAATAGATTGATAACATATTAACTATGTAATAACAGATTGGATAATTCAGAAAATTTAATTGGCTGTGGAAACTACCTTTGCAAACTTTTTCAGGGAGTGGAGGGAGAGGATGGCAGCACTCCTGGTAAGCAAAGAAACAAAAAGTTGAAGAAATGGGATAAAAGATGAAAACAAAAAGCAACACATCAATGAATGGAATTTCAGGAAAAATATCAGAATATCTGTAATTAAACCTATTTCAAACATTACTAAGCATCTTTACATTCAGTTTGAAAGAATTTAGTTCTGCACAGACGACAAACCACACCCCAGTCTCTTCCCAGCACTTAAAAGAGTAAGAAAAAAATCCACAAATTGATAATATAAATTACCTTAGCCCCATTACACAATAAACAGTTAACTCCTAAAGCATGAAAAGTGAGGCAAATAAACAGATGCCTAACAAAGCAGCTTTTCATATTTCTCAGAAGAATAATGGTTCTGGAAAATTATAGATGAACCAAATCAAAAAAAGTTAAAGAACAAAAGAAATAAATAATCTGGATAGAACTGTGAACAAACAGGTGAGAGAAATGAAAATCTCATGTCTACACAGACCCAATGTAAGAAATAAGTCCTAGGGCCTGATGGTTTTGTGAGGGAGCCCTCACCCTTTTGGAGACATGATAATGTTAATGATGTTTAAAGTATCCCAGGGCATGAAAAATAGAGACATACTCTGATCATTTTATAAAGCTAGTATAACTGTGATATTGAAACAAGGTGGGGGAAAATGAAAAAAAGGTGAATTTCAGACCAGTTTTACTTTGTAATATAGATGTAAAAATTATTACATTTACAAACTCTAATCCAGTATTATATTGAAATAATATAAAGATGAATATATTATAGAATAAAGATATTAGATTATTAACATCAAATGTATTAATATTCCCCTAAATCCCTCCCATTCCCACTTCTCAACACTTCAGCTATAAACTCCTCCATGACACAGTGGGAAAGAGATTATTGGATTATTTATCTTTTTGTCATTACTATTTGTGTCCGTTGGAATATCTTGCTAGAATGATCAATATATCTGTCTCAATAAGTAGATAATTGAATGAAGAGTTTGTCGAAGAATGGGGGAAGACATTTGTAATAGGTACATGTAAAGTTGATCAAATAAAAAATATGAGTCAGTTACTAGTTGAGAGGAGGGAATTATATGAAAATAAACCTAACTTTGATACATCAATTTGGTTCAAAATTGAACACTATTAATATAGTCCTAGTAATGTAAAATAGGAATATTGATTTTACTGCAAGTATTCAATTAGTGGTATGAAGAGAGCAACATGGGATGCTATTTTACAAGAGCTTAATAATTACACAAAATAAATGGGAAATAATAGCATAATACCTAATATGAATTGAGAGTCATTTAAGTATTTCACTGAGATATATGGAAGTAAATAATAAGCTTATATAGAGTGATAAAAGTTTAGGGGTTTCAATCTCGCTATTTCTAAGGAGTAGATTTACAGAGTCCTGGTTAGGAAAATGCTGTTTTAGGTACTATAATCATTATCAAATATTTTAAATATGCTGTTTTTAAATGCTTAATGACAGAATATTCATTTGAACTTTTAAAATTTGAGCATATACTTGGTAAAATAGTAAGTGATCAGTAAAACCTGAGTATAACAATTTTAACTTTATTTTTAAAAATTTATTTATTTGAAAGGCAGAGTTACAGAGAGGCAGAGGGGGAGAGAGAGAGAGAGATAGGAAGAGAGAGAGAGAGAGAGAGAGAGAGAGAGGTCTTCTGTACACTGGTTCACTCCTCAGATGACTGCAATGGCTGGGGCTGCACAAATCCAAAGCCAGGAGCCAGGAGCTTCTTCTAGGTCTCCCAAATGGGTGCGATGACCCAAGGACTTGAGCCATCTTCTGCTGCTTTCCCAGGCCATAGCAGAGAGCTGGATCAGAAGCGCAACAGCCAGGACTGGAATGAGCGCCCATATGAGATGCGGGCATTGCAGGCAGTGGCTTAACCTACTACGCCACAGCACCGGTCCCCAATATTAACTTCAAACTGGTAAAACCTATTTGGGACAAGGATAAAGTAAAATTAGTCTTCAAATAAACTTACTGTGGGATTCAATTTGATCAGTATGGCATTTTTGCATTATGTATAAGGGAACTTCAAAATGTTTGTGGAAAATGGAATTAAAAGATAAATTTATTTGGATGCAAAAACATTGAAATCCTATATAGGTTTTTTACAACATGTATTTTCCATTAACTTTTTAAAGCACTCTGATATGGTTCCCAATTTTTTCTTTATCTTTTAGTTACTTTTGTTCAATGAATTTTTAAAAGTATTTTCATATTAAAAGCCTTAAGAATCCATAATAAATGATCTAGTAACATGTATTCTTAGAACATATTCTCAAGGAATAGAAAATATCAAATGTAAGCATTCTCATCATTGTCCTTGCTTATGATCTATCATTCTTCTCTTACTTCCTTTAAATGTTGGCAGTTTTTAAAGTGACCTCTACTTTCTCTAAGATTTGTACTACTTTTATCCAATGCCAAGATATGAATACCTGCCGCCTGAGTAATTAACTGGTGTCTCTGTATGGATAAAGATGTTTCAAAAAATTTATGGAAAAGGGAAATTTAAAAAATGCTTCTTTTAGTATAAGAAAATTTCAAAATCCATGCAGGACTTCTTCATAATAAATACTTCCATGAACTTTATAAGTCTGCTGATGCTAACACTCTCTTTACAGCAATCAGAGGACTTACCTTTTCATGAGAAATGTGTTTTATTGATAACAAGTCTATACACAGGTATATGCTTGTATAAATCAATAATAAACTATGTGCTGATATACAAATTCATATTGACTTGTGTGAAGTGTGATGATTATTAGTAAAGGATTAGGATGAGGAAGAAATAGGAAAGAAAGGAAAACCATGGGCATGAACGAATGACTTTAAGACACTTTCATAGTAATTCTCAATAAATAATTTTAAGTCCAAAAAAAGATAATAGTATAGGAAAACCAAATTCTTCCTAAGCTCCGAAACACTCAAAAAATTTTTAAAAGCATTTACTTTTGGAGAAGTAGACTCTGTGATTATCAGATCTAGTCAAACTGCCTCAGAGACACCTTCTCTTTATTTGGTTATTAACACCTCTAAGCCATAGTGTCAAAGGTCAGATAAAAATGGAGTCAAACAGGAACTGATCCAAGCGGAAGACAGAACTAGTCAACAACCGAGAAGCATGAGCTTCAGCATCATGACAAATGCAGCAGCTCTAGCTCCAGCCTCAAATCTTCCCCTGGTCCCCATTTGCTTTGCATATTTATCATTCAGATCTCTGTTCAAACACATTGTTTTTAGTGAAGCTTTGCCTAACTTCCATGATGCTCTTAACATCCTGATTTTACTTTCTCAGTGTTAATCAAGTCAGTCCCTTCTAGAGCCTTCGAGTTAGTGTATTGAAGGTACTCTTTAGATACTTGTTGAAGAAATTTATAACCAAAATTGGGGTAAATGATTGAATTATCTAAAAATCTTTGTGATTTTTGTTTTGCTTCCTGAGTTTCAGTCTGTCTTTGGGTCATGAAAATGTGAGCTACAGATAAATTTCTTTTACATGTGGAAAAAGGAAACCAGATGGACATTAAAAAGTACAGATATCGCCCTCTTAATTTCTAAACTCAATCCAGTTGAACTAACCAGTTAGTTAATATCATATATATATATATATATATATATATATATATATGTCTTCCCTGCTTTTGTTCTTGCTCATAAAAATAGCAGCTATTTATTGAGTATGTATTATATATAAAATATTCTTTCTCAGAACTTTACATTATTATTTATTTTTGAAAATCTGTAAGAAATGCACTAATACTATTCCCATACTATATATGGGAAAATGAGGTACAGAAATATTAAGCAACTTGGGGCCAGCGCTGTGGCAACTTGCAGTACCAGCATCCCATAGGGTCACTGGTCTGAGCCCTGGCTGCTCCACTTTCAGATCTAACTCTCTGCTATGGCCTGGGAAAGCAGTAGAGGATGGCCCAAGTCCTTGGGCCCCTGCACCCTGATGGGAGACCTGAAAAAGCTGTTGGCTCCTGGATTCAGATTGGTCCAGCTCTGGCCATTATGGCCATTTGGGGAGTGAACCAGCTCATGGATAGAAGACCTCTCTCTTTATCTCTCTCTCTCTCTCTCTCTTTCTGTGTGTGTGTGTGTGTGTGTGTTTCTGCCTCTCTGTAATTCTGCATTTCAAATATTTTTTAAAAAAGGAAATATTAAGCAACTTGCCCAAACTCAGGTCGTATTTCTGATCAGAAGCAAAAAGCCAGCTTTCAATACAAAAATTCAGATGATCTGGTGTCAGAGTCCTCTGAGATTTGAATTGACTCTGAATGTGTGTGTGTATATATATATATATATATATTCAGAGTCATATACATATACATATACCTTTACCTATCATGTGTTGTTTATAAAGCTGTTAGGATCATTCCTAGTGTATAAGAAGCACTTGCTTACTGCATGTTATTGTTGCTATGATGTTTATTTGTTTTAATATGATAGTACACCTTTCCTATGCCTTCCTTTGATTACTTAACAGTATACCATTTTGAAAATCTAGTATCATCTATTTTTTTCTAACTTATTTGTGTATATATATGCATGTAGAAATGATTTTACAGAAATGAATTTCTGAGTGCTTGAGATTTTTTGTTTCCCCATATCCTATTTTCTCTCTTTAACCCATTCATAATCCCCTCTCTAAGCCTGATCAGGGTACATCTAATGAAAGATTCTGTTTAAGCCAATTATAATTTAAAATCCAACAGAAAAAATTAACCATAGTATAGCCCCACAAATACACTGACAGACAGGGGCCTTTTATCATGTTTCTATAATGTAAGATCATGTTATAACTGCTTCCATGCATCTTACATTAATCATTCAATTTTATCTTGAAAACAAATTAAAATCAATTAGAATTATTTCTAATTTTTTGGCTATATACTAGGTCTAGGAATAAGAGGAATAAGAATTTATGGCAAAATTACTTTCTTCATGGACTATTTCCAGATTTTCACAACAATACTGCAAAAACATACTCCGATATAAATTGGCACATTGCTTTTATTACAAGGCTAAGGAACACATCATGTTAGAATTTAATAGCTTTTGTCAAATTGCATTTGAAAAATCTACCATTCCTACTATGAGTCAATGAAAGTATTTCTTTCTCTAAATCCCTGCCAATGGTGAATGAAATGGTCGTCACTTTATTTTACGTTTCACTTCCTAGTAAGTTTGAAGAATTCAAGTCAGTTTATTTCCTTTTATGTGGACCATCTGTTCATATCTTACATCCATATTTCTATTGTAATATTTTCTTTTTATGAAATATCTGTATATATTTAACCCACATATATGTCCTTTATTTGTTATCTGCATTGAAATTTTTTAACAGATCAAAAATGTTTCTATTACCTTACTTACCATCTCTTATCATTAACTTTTTTGTTGTTTTGGTAGTGATTATGTCCTTGTTGAAAGAGTGTAGTTATCAATTTAATGCTTTAGAGCTGGATTCAGTAAAACTTTCTACAAAATGCTGCCTGTGCAGGTTTAGGGTCTGTATCACAACTTGACTCTGCCTTTGAAACAAAGCATCCATAAAATGCAAAAGTAAATGAGAACGCTCTGGAGTCATTGATAATCTTTATCCTCTATCTCATGAATTTGCCCAACAACCTTAAGTTTAATTATCTGTATCTCATCTTAAATCCTTGCCCCAGAAGACTTTCTGTGACTTTCTCCTGAATCCTTATTATGGAAAATGTGGTCTAAGGATCAGCAGCAGTTCACATGGGAGCTTATTAGAAACCGGGATCCAGTGGAGCTGGAGTTGGCTCACCTTGGGTCATGAGAGCTGAATGTGCACAATTCTTACCAAATCTGAGTTCAGTGATATTGATTTGGTAGAAAATGTTGAAACAATGGAAGCTGACAGATGAAGTTGTTTTGTTCTAAAAAAACAAGTTTACCAGTGTGCCATTAGCCTACTGCTAACATGAGGAATCAGAATCAGCATTTTAGTAAGATTTCTGCCATTTGTATGGTCATTAGCTTTTGACATTGCTTTTTTCTCAAGATACATGTTAGAATCATATAACATGTTAGTTATAATACATTTTTCTGGGCTGGACATTAGGCACAGCCATTAAGAAGCTGCTTGATACACCTGCAACTGATACTACAGTGCCAAGCTTGAATTCTGGCTCTGCTTTTAAGTCCAGCTTATCACCAACATGCCCCCTGCGAGACAGCAGGAGATGGTTCTAGTAGATCAGCCCTTGCCAGCCGCTTGGAGATCTAGAAGGAGTTTCAAGTTCCAGGCTTCAGCCTGGCCCAGCCTCAGCTGTTCTGGGGTATAGGGAAATAGATTGGTAGATGGAAGACTCCTCTCTCTCTCTCTCTCCCCCTCTCCCTCCCCCTCTCCCTCCCCCTCTCCCTCTCCCTCTCCCTCTCCCTCTCCCTCTCCCCCTCCCCCTCTCCCTCTCCCTCTCCCTCTCTCCCTCCCTCTCTCCCTCCCTCTCTCCCTCCCTCACATAAATTAACTCAAATTAAAATGCTTTTTTCTAATCATAATTTGTGCATGTTGATGCAGAAACTCTTTAAGTGCGGTCTCTTTCTTTTTTTTAGATTTTATTTATTTTATTTGAGAGTTAAGAGTTACAGACAGTGAGAAGGAGAGACAGAGAAAGGTCTTCCTTCAGTTGGTTCACTCCCCAAATGGCAGCAATGGCGGGAGCAGCGCTGATCCGAAGCCAGGAGCCAGGCGCTTCTTCCTGGTCTCCCACATAGGTGCAGGGGCTCAAGGACTTGGGCCATCTTCTACCGCTTTTCCAGGCCAAGCAGAGAGCTTGACTGGAAGAGGAGCACCTGGGCCTGGAACCGGCACCCATATGGGATGCCGGCGCCGCAGACGGAAGATTAACCTACTGCACCACGGCGCCGGCCCTAAGTGTGGTCTTTTAAGAAGAATCTTTTTATGTAAAAATATGCTTTTTAGTAAGCTTTTTGCTTGGCTCTTATACATGCAAAATGTTAATATTTACTGCTCTAAAATACCTGTCCCAGCTATAGCTTTACTTTCTAATTTATAGTACGACAGAACAGAGAATCATGGAGAATTGTTCCTAGGTCTTGATATGTAATCATAGGACTTCAAAAGTCTGTTACGTCTGAATTTCTGAATTGTCATAGTGAGTCCTCTATTGTTTCTTCCCTCCCCCCACCTTCAGAAAGGGAGTGTGCCTATTTGTTATCCTATGCCTGTTGCAACAAAGTGTACTGGGCATGGAGTGTAGATAATACATTTCTTTTCATTTCATTGGTTTACAGATTGAGAGGAATTTAACCTAAGGGGTTGTACTTTAAAAGTGACACTCCAGGGGCACCCTTGACACCTGGACCTGACTTACATAATAAATTTCTGGGCTTCAAACTGAGGATGTGATTTGATGAGAATTGTTATAGGACTTGAGAGAGGGTTGCCTGTGGGAGGGCGTGAATCATCAGAGCCAGGGGAGAGATGTTTCAGAAGTTTCAAGGTTCATTTGTTTTCCTTAACAAAGAATTTAGAATCCTCTGGGTTGTTGGAGGGAAGGCAAGATGATGAGAGAGAACTTAGAAGTTCTTAGTACCTTGAAGACCTAGTTTGAGACTTTCTGAAGTAGTCAGATGTTTAAATCTAATCTCTTCATGGGCATAGTGGGTAGGGTTCTCTAGAGAAACCTTATAAATACAGATTTATTAGATTGACTTATAGGATCACTGAGGGTGAATGATCGTAGGGCAGGACTCAGGGGCCTGATGGTTATCTGGAGGCTGATAACGTGACTGGGTTCAAGAAGACTCGGAACCAGGGAGGCCTGTAGCCTCACCCAAGTCAACAGCCAAAGGCCCAAGAGCCCCCCAAAGGCCCCTAGTGCATGATCCAGCATGCAAAGTGTAAGAAACCTCTGGCTATCCAGGGGCAATGGCAGAAAACACACCCTTTCCAGAAAGAGCCAGTGAGACAGAAGCAGCAAGCCAGCAACAGCATGTTCCCTCCCCATCTGCATCTGCAACACCAGCCAAGTCGAGGTGTCTGGCCCCATGTTTAGGGCAGTCTTCCCCACTCAGTTTGCTGACCCATGTGTTACTCTTCCCTATAAACACCCTCAGAGACACACTCAGAAACAATGCTGTAGCACGTCTGTAAGACAGCCAGTGAAGCTGACACTCAAACTTAACCATCACAATGAGCTTGTCAAATTCTCCACATTGTGAGTTTTCTCACGTGGGAAATTCACCTCTTGAAAACTGTATATTTTTCTCTAGCAGGTTTTCGTTCCTGAACACCTAGGCATCCAGCAGCTTCTAACCAGTCCTGTCCTCTGTGTGAATGAACAAGCTCACCACACATGGCTTTCATGGCCTGTATATTCTAATATCTACAGACTCAGTGCAAACTTGCCATTTAAACCTCCTATTCTGGTAGTGTGTTTAGCGCTTCCTCAGTTTTAAATAAACATTTGTTGAAGAAGAAAAGCTACCCATTATGAAAATTTATATTTGAATATTTTCCTTTCTGAATATATCTCTTTATATTATCTTACCAGGGATCATAAGGATTACATGAGTATGGTAGAAAACTTTAAAAGTTCCTGTTGCTTTCATAATTTGAGAAGTATTTTCATAAAGTTTATAGCCCCTTAATGTATAAAAAGTTTCAGTTGTACAAGATGAAAAAATTGTATAGCTCTGTTTTGCAACAATGTGTTTGTCATTAATAATATACCATTGAGTTAAAGTTTGCAAACAGATTTAATGTAGTTTTTAATCCACAATAAAGTACATTTATGTATTTATGTATACATAAGAAACATATATAGATGCATGCAAAATTAGTTCCAAAGTGTGTGGAAAAATGAATTAAAAGATAACTTTATGTAAATATATTTTGAAACCCATGTACAATTTTTCCATAATTCACATTTCTTTGAATATATTTGGAAAATTTCTCATATAAACAAATATACACAGATATCCCCTCAGGGACTTTGAAGAAAAGACTTGTTTTTCAAAGAAAAGTAATCTTTAATTAAAAACCAGTAACTATAAATATTTAAGCAGGCAATAAAATAAATAATATAAAATTTCTGAATTTGGGAAACTTGAATTTAGAGATGTATTGGAATTTAGAGAAGTGTTGACATTTAGAATTTATTCTGCAATGTGATTGTTTCCTCCTCTTTTTGCTTATCAGGGGCTAGTCAAATCAACTATGAACTGTAGTACTTGTTTTACCAGTGTTTTCTTCTGATCCTTATACTATATATCATTTGTATTTTTTCTAATGACTATGTTTCTTAGATAGTGTGGGGAGCAATCCGGACTAGACTGTTACTCGAATTAGGACTTATTCTATGCATCTGCTCTCCCACGATATGGCGCTGGGAGAGAAGTAAACAGCTTCCGCACAGCTGCCTCCAGTTCAACTAATAAACTGTAGGACTTGCTCCTGATTGGAGGAGAGCAGCGTACTCGGCGTGTGGGCAGCCGAGTTGGGATTGGCGGAGGAGGACTATAAAGGAGGAGAGAGACGGCATGCATCAGGAACATCTATGGGGAACATCTAAGGGGAACACCCGTGCAGCCCCCGAGAGACCCGGCCGGCGGTGTGCCGCTCCCCTGCGGAAGTGGGGAATGTGGCCAGGGGGAACTGCCCTTCCACGGAGGTGGAAGGGATAGTAGCCAACCCGGGAAGAACCAGCAGCAAACCCGGGGAGGGCCGAGCAGACGAAAGAACAGCGCAGGGTCCTTTGTCGTTCCTCCACGAAGAGGGGGAGCGACATAATGGTGCCGTGACTCGGATAGAAAACCTAGGACGGATGGGAAACCTAGGACGGATAGCAAACAGCCTAGGGAAAAGCCGGACGAAAAGGGTGCCGGAAGAAGCTATTGAAAGCCTAGGCATAGACTCAGATACGGACTACGGGGGGAGGCTGGGAGAAATCTCTAAGGTCGAAAGCGAAAGTGAAAGCTAGAAACGGACTATGGGGGGAAGCTGGGAGAAATCTCTAAGGTCGAAAGCGAAAGTGAAAGCTAGAACAAACAGACTCGAATGCGGACTGTGGGGAGAGGCCAGGAGAAATGAGGGAGGAATATTGTTGGAAGAAAACTTAGGGAAACATACCGGGTAGAGAAAAATGTTAGGGAAATTGAAGCCGTGGGGGGCAGGCCAAGGCGGACACGAAAGCCATTTTGGGATTCTCAAGTTAGCCCGGGAATAGGGGGCGAAAAGTTGAAACCAGAAGCTGAGACGTAAGCCAGATTGGGATCCGTCTGATTAGCCCGGGGAGCAAAGGACGGGAAGCCAAACCGTGGGGCGGAGACGTACGCTGGGTTGAATTCGCCAGGCTAGCCCGGGGAACTTAGATTGAATGCTAGTGGCGGACACGTAAGCTACGCTGTGTTACTCGCGGAAGCCGCCGCGTGCAGAGAGAGCACGGGGCGTGAATAGATAGGGAACGGGGCTGGCGCGAGGCTGTGGTTCAGACGCGAAAGGGTTAAGCGTGGAGACCGCGGAGCGCGCGAAGCCGAGCCGTGCAAAGCCGGGAAGCTGCGCAGATGAGAGAGGCGCGCGGGCTGAAGCGGCGCAGAGCCGGGAACCCGCCGGCGGGGCGAGGTGCCGGGAAGCCGCGGGGATAAGAGAAATAGAAATTTAGAAGCAAAGTGAGAAAAATAGGAATGCTGGAAGATAGAAGTAAAATGGGAGAAATAGGAATGCCCGGAGATAGAGAAATAGAGAAATAAAAAGGCCTCCCTACAACACTGCAATGTGAGAGCTTGGATTCGGTCTGCCTAATCAAGTGAGGCGATGAGCACCTGCGGGCAGCTAGCAGATTATGCGCCGCAGGTCACCGAAGACAGGCACGAATTAACATCAGTAAGGCTTGTGGGGAGCAGCTCGGACTAGACTAAGTTACTGGAATTAAGACTTATTCTATGCATCTGCTCTCCTCTGTGGGGAGCAGCTCGGACTAGACTAAGTTACTGGAATTAAGACTTATTCTATGCATCTGCTCTCCTACAATATGGCGCTGGGAGAGGAGAAAACAGCTTCTACCCAGCTGCCTCCAGTTCAACCAATAAACTGTAGGACTTGCTCCTGATTGGAGAGCAGCGTACTCGGCGTGTGGGCAGCCGAGTTAGGATTGGCGGAGGAGGACTATAAAGGAGGAGAGAGACGGCATGCACCAGGAACATCTATGGGGAACATCTAAGGGGAACACCTGTGCAGCCCCCGAGAAGAGCCGGCCGGCGGTGTGCCGCTCCCCTGCGGAAGTGGGGAATGCGGCCAGGGGGAACTGCCCTTCCACGGAGGTGGAAGGGATAGTAGCCAACCCGGGAAGAACCAGCAGCAAACCCGGGGTGGGCCGAGCAGACGAAAGAACAGCGCAGGGTCCTGTGTTGCTCCTCCACGAAGAGGGGGAGCGACAAGGCTTCCCCACAATACAACAATATTAAGCTTGGATTCGGTCTGCCTGATTTAAGGCGGTAAGCGCCAGCAAGCAGCTCGACCAGAGTATGAGCTGCAGGTCACCGAAGATAGGCACGAACCAACACTAATAAGTCTCCCCCACAATAAGGCAATGAGAAGGCTTGGATTCGGTTTGCCTGATAGGTTTTGTAAGCCCCTGCAGGCTCGACCAGAGCATGCGCTGCAGGGCACCGAACACAGGCACGTATCAGCGCCTAAAAACCTCCTCACAACATGGCGAAGAGAGGACCCGGATTTGGTTTGCTTGATTGATAGGACTTGTAAGAGCCTGTGGCAACTCTAGCAAGTAGAGCAGAGTGTGTGCCGCGGGACACCGAAGACAGGCGCGTATCAACGCCAAAAAATAAAAAGAAAGGGGGATCTGTGGGGAGCAATCCGGACTAGACTGTTACTCGAATTAGGACTTATTCTATGCATCTGCTCTCCCACGATATGGCGCTGGGAGAGAAGTAAACAGCTTCCGCACAGCTGCCTCCAGTTCAACTAATAAACTGTAGGACTTGCTCCTGATTGGAGGAGAGCAGCGTACTCGGCGTGTGGGCAGCCGAGTTGGGATTGGCGGAGGAGGACTATAAAGGAGGAGAGAGACGGCATGCATCAGGAACATCTATGGGGAACATCTAAGGGGAACACCCGTGCAGCCCCCGAGAGACCCAGCCGGCGGTGTGCCGCTCCCCTGCGGAAGTGGGGAATGTGGCCAGGGGGAACTGCCCTTCCACGGAGGTGGAAGGGATAGTAGCCAACCCGGGAAGAACCAGCAGCAAACCCGGGGAGGGCCAAGCAGACAAAAGAACAGCGCAGGGTCCTGTGTCGTTCCTCCACGAAGAGGGGGAGCGACAGATAGGCCTGACTGTTGATGTTTTCTACATGAATTTCATGAGGCTGATAGTTTTCCATGCAGAAATGTGTTTTGTTCATGCAAGAATGTGGAGAAATTTTGTCAAGGAAGAGGGACATTCACAGACAACCTTGGTTCCTTTGATGCTGCCTACTCTACCCTGTTGGGCTTAATCACTGTGATGGCCAAGTTATGACAAAAGGCTCATTTTCATCACAGAAATTCCTAGAGGGTTTGCTGCTTTGATGCCATGGAATTAATTAAATATAGTCCAACATAAGGTGGTTGGAAATACATAACATTTTAGTTGGTTTCCATGCTACTGGGAGCATTTTAAAAACCCTCATTTCTAAATGGCATGAAGAATCCTACATGGATGGTTTTTGCTCCCAGAAAACAGCTTGATTATTCAGCAATAGAGCCTGCAACAAAAACACTGTGTGCTAAGAAAGATCCACAGTAGAAATTTTGTGGAGGTAAGGCAAGCTAATAATAAATGAAGCTAATTAGATTCAATTTGCATATTTAACTCATCTTAATTACATACACATCTTAAAACCTGTAATCAATCTTCCACAGTCATGGTTACTTATTTACATGAAATAGCAAAAACCTGGAGACTTGTTAATGACTACTGTGTTTCCAATTTATATGACAATAGAATTATTTCAGTAATAATAATAATGGAATATACTCATATTTTTAGCAATTATAAAATTATAAGTTTAAAATTCCTTGGATCTCAAAGATATTTACAAATTTTGTAGAAAATATATATAAATTACTGTATTTAAATATTTAAACTTGTTCAATTACAAAATAATCTTCATAAAATTCTTATGTCACTAGTTTTTAGATTTGATAACTAATGTAATAAAGAAGACTGCATTTAGCTGGTAAATCTAAGAAAACTTTTTTCACAGTTGCTATAAACTTTAACTCTGTGTACCCATAAACACAATTTACATTTTCTTCTTTAGTTGTTCTTTTTACTGATTTTGGAATTTGAAATAAATATACTCACAGAGCACAACAGCACAATCTAATTCTCTTCTGACTTCAATATGTTTTATTTGGAAAATTTGTCTTAAAAGTATTTAAGAATTTTATTGTACAGAATTATTTCTAAAATATACGTATAGGAATGAGCCCATGAGAAAACATGAGCCCTGTATTGTAATGTGAGGGACAAGCAAGATGTGCTTAAATACAGGAAGTGCTGTGGATAGGAAAAACCAATGTGCTATACTGTATGACCATCAAATGAGTGTGGAATTCAATTATTAGGGTGCCAATTCCTAGCATTCTTCTCCATGAACAATCTTTTCTAAAATCAAAAATTCCAGGAGATTAACCCTTTTTTGAATTCCCTTGAAAAGGGAGAGATCATGTGGTGTCTAAACTCATCAAACTTAGTACCTTTCGAAGGATGTACCTCTGGGTATGTGTATTAATTTTAAAATCCTTATTAAATGCTTGCTTGTCAGGCAGTTCATCACTGTGGTTATTAAGAAGTGATGAAGATAACAGACTTCATCCCTGCTATCAGAATTGGCAATCTGTATGTTGTGACTGCAGTAATTAAGATATGCTGAACACTTTCTGTGTTCCAGGCAGCAGTCTAAGCATTTTACATAAATCAATGTGCTTAATTCTCAGAATGACACTCTCATGTTCCCATTTTACTGATGAGAAAACTAAGGCTCAGAATGTTCCTAGGACACAAAATAGTGTTCCTAGCAATGCCAAATTCAGACCCCAGCAATTTCACTACAGATACCTTGTCCTTAGCCATCACATCATAGCCAAATATAATATCCAAGTCTATATATATATATATACATGCAAATATGACTTTACTGCATTTTTCATTTTGAGACTTCTGATATGATATGAGCCCAAAGTACATCTGTATAATATATGTAATTTCAATTTGTAACACAGTAAGTAATATAAAGCAGCATTATGGTTTGAAGTTTGCAACCCTCTGATGCCCCAATGGCTTTTGCATTCCTAAGACAATTTATGAGTAGTGAAATAAAGATACCTCAAGCCTCTGTGAAGGGTTGAGTTGTGCAAACTGTTGAAATCCTTACTTAGTATATACTAAATTTATACTAAATTGATCTTCTGTATATATAGATAATTGAAAATTAAATCTTGATGAAGAATGGGATGGGAGAGGGAGTAGGAGATGGGATGGTTGCAGGTGGGATGGAGGTTATGGGGGAAAAAGCCGCTATAATCCAAAAGTTGTACTTTGGAAATTTATATTTATTAAATGAAAGTTAAAAAAGGGTTGAGTTGTGTAGCTTCAAATCAATATTTTCTTCCCCAGCACCTCAGAGCATAACTGTAATTGGAGAATGAACTCTTTAAAGAGGGAATTAAATTTAGATGAGATCCATGAGGTGGGGCCTAATTTGGTAAGACCTATTTCCTTAAATTAAGAGGTGAGGACAAAGATATACACACAGAAAAGACTATGTGAAGATGGAGGGAGATGACACCCCTCCGCCAGCCAACAAGATCACAACAAAACCAACCCTGATAATACCTTGTCCTTGGATTTCTAGCCTTCAGAACTGTGAGAAAACACATTTATGCTTAAGTCACCCAGCCTGTGCCTTTTGTGTAGCCTCCCTCCCAAACTGACTCTTAATTGCTTTAAAGAATGAGAACAATGCTCAATATCTGAAACCCAACAGCTGAATGTACAAGAGCACTTCAAAAAGTTAATGAAAAAAAAAAAAAGAGTTAAAAAGATACATTTATTTTGATGCAAAGAAACATTTGAAATCCATGCATAGTTTTTTCATAACACACATTCTCTAGGAGTTTGTGAAGAGCCCTCCTGTTGTGTGCTTAATGTGGGAGAGTCACCTTGGTCGGAGTTCTGAGCGTTGAACAGATCCGTTTGCTGATCTTATTATATATAGTTTTTGTGAAGAAGTTTTTGGATGAGGTTGGTTTCAGAGGCAGGAGTGGGTTGAGGGTCAGTGTTAGAAGAATTGTTAGTGTTGACCGATGAGGTTCAGTATTGGTCCATTACAATGATAGAGAAAGGCTGGTATCAGCCCCAGAAACATGTTCACCATTGTGAACCCTTGGGCAATGGGTTGACTTTCAGAGAGGTAGTCACCGAAATGAGTTATCGCTGATTAGATAGTTTTAAAAACCAGTTTTGATTATTTACTTGAAGCAGAGCTATAAAACTGTTATAATTGGTTAGATATGGTTAAAACTAGTTCTGGTATTTGTTACCATGAATTACAATAACTTTGAGTCTTTACCAAGGATATTTATGATTTTTCCTATTCTCTACAGCTAGCAAATACTTTTATAATTAGAAAAAGAAATAGATAAGGACATGAGAATTCAGTCTATTGATGGTAATATCTCTCACTTGTATAGGTATTATGCCATTCACTTAGCACAAATTTCCCCAATGGTAATGGGACTTAAATTATTTAATGGACAGGTGCTTGTCTCAGCAGGTAAACTGCATGCCTGCAACTCATATTAGAATGCCTGGGTTTGAGTTCCTGCTCCTACTCCTGATCCAGTTTCCCAACTAATGTGCACCCTGGGGTTGGGGGTGGCAGTAGAGCTGGCTCAAGTACTTGAGTCCCTGCCACCCAAGTGAGAGACCTAGATTGAGTTTCCAGGTCCTGGCTTCAGCCCTGGCCCAGCCCCAGCTGTTGTGGGCACTTGGGAAATGAACCAGTAGAAGGGAACTCATTCTCTCTCACATCTGCAATAAAAATATTACCAGTTACACATTGTAGAGATTAAAAAAGTTACCACATATGTAGCACTCACCATAGGATTTATACAGAGAAGATATATCGTAATAACTTTCCTATGAACTGAATTCTAAACCCTGCAGTTTCACTCCAGTATCATACTCTTCACCACCACAAAAATACACTCTGTCTCTTACTGTATTATGATTTTGCTATGCAAAACTGAGGTAGAGACATGAGACAGGGAGAAAAATGATTATATGTGCATAGACTTTTCCTTGAAATACATGAAAGACAAGATTTACAGTAGTTACATCTAGAGATGGGAGACTAGTTTCGGATAACCTTCATGATATTTGATTTTAGCCATATACCTGCATTTGTTTTCTCAAAAAAAAATTGTGGTTTTGTGGTTAATAAAATAATGTGGAGATGTTTTTATAGAGATGGGCATGCAAAAATTTTCTGGAATGATGAAGATATTCTATATCTTAATCTGAAGTTACACAGATCTCTCTCTCTCTCTCTCTCTCTCTCTCTCTCTCTATATATATATATATATATATATATAAATTCATTGAGCTAAGCCCCAGGACTTGTGCATTTTACTGTGTTTAAAGTATGTGACTAAGATAAAAATTGCTGTAACACCTCAAAAAAGACATTTTAAAAGATATCCTAGGGAAGAAAATCTGAGTTCGGTGGCTCATTTTACAGTTTTAAGTCTTAAAGTTTTTCAAAAGAATATTGAATTCATTGGCTAAATAAGTGTCATTATAATGAGAATGAAAATTTGTAAGCTTTAACTCCTTAATGATTTTAGTAAAAATGTTTACTTATTTTCATGATATTATTTTGGGACTGAACTTTCAGAGCTTTTAGAAATTGTTAGACTTCTTACAGCTTTCAACTTTTCCGATGGCACTATTCACAGTGGCAATGCTTTTAATATTTTGAAGAGGCAAGATTGATCTCCCTTCAAATAGTTGACAGGCCAGCCAAATAGTAACAACCAGCCTCTAATTCTCATGTCAATACCTTGTTCCTGTTGCCTGCCCTTCACAGTCTAGAGGTGGGGAGTTGTCTCTCCAGTGGTAGTCACCTAAAACACCTTTGATTCTTGCCAGAATGGAAAGAGGCCCCTGGAGGGTAGAAAGGTGGGTCCAGGGGAACATGAGAGGGTGTGACACCACTTCCTCTCTCAGTCCTTGGAAAGAACTCATCACGTGGCCCTGTACAACCTTGCAGGGACCGGGAGGCAGATGTCTACCCAGAAAGGCAGAACACTAGAAGTGTTTGGCCATGACCTCACTCACTTCATTTTCCTGCACATCAAGGGGAGAGTGAGCTTAGAATTTGCTAAAATGGGCTTGCTGCCTTGGCCTGGCATTTTTGATCTATGTTGCCATAAATTAAGTGCCTCTGTTTCCTCACCCTAAGGATGAGATTCACAGAAGCACCTAAGTCATAGAGTTCTTGTGAAACTGTAAATCACTCAGCTTTTTAGTGGCAGATCAAGATGGAAGATAAGCATTAGGGAGAAGAGCAAGCTATTTGCCCAGCAATTGGTATATCTGGTGACAGTAGGTTTTCTCCAGCTTTCACTCACAAATCCCCTTGTAACCCTGCTTACTCTTTCACTCAACAACTTTTTTCAAATTCTACCAGAGCTGTTATAGGCCTGGGAGATGGTAGGTGGTAGAAACGATAACAAGTTTCTCTGGTGGGGCTTAATTCTAGTGACAGGAGACTAACAATAAAAAAAGAAACAATTGTAATCCATAAATCGTACTTTGGAAATTTATATTCATTAAATAAAAGTTAAAAAAGAAAAAAAAAGAAACAAATATATTAAGTAATTGTAGTTAATGGTGAGTGATGTGGAAGAAAGCAAACAAGGTGGTCCACTTGTTGGGTACTGACACTTGTGGTAAGAGTTGAACCTGCAAATTTCAGAGGCTTTGTGTAGTAGGAGCTCAATACTGACGCATATCGTGCTTATTCAGAAGGTCCGCCCAGGAGGAGGAAATGGGCTTCAGTTGATAGTTTCTGTGACTGCAATGGCTACTCATTTGGGAAGGATCAGGAATGTTAGACCTGAGACATCAGCAAAAAACCCCTGTGAGTCAGAAGCAGAAAGCCCCAGATTCAATAGCAAGTGCAGAAGCAGGAGCAAGTGAGGCCTGTAGATAAACAGGAAGGCCAATGGGACGACTTGATGTGTTTATGTCCACACGGAGTAATTTATTATCCTGACAGGGCATAGAAGTTCTCTGGATCAGAGAACAACCATTTATTTACTCAAAGAGCAGCTTGTTATGTTCCATGTCTCAAAACTAAAGAGACTCTGGTTTTGAAATATAAAGAACTCTTCAGAAGAGGAGGGAAGGCCTTACTTAGGCTTGGGCCCCCTTTAATGTGAACTGGTGCCTCAGGGAAGGAAGGTCCCAAGATGTCCCCATAGGTCTCTGTCTCCAGGACTGCAGTTCAATCTCCTTCTAATCCAAATGCCAGCTCTCATCTCAGAAAAGCTCTGGCAACGAAGAAGCATTGAAACATTTAAGGGAATGGCCAAAGAGAAAGGAGGAGAGCGGTAAACAGTGGGGATCAGATAGGGAGAGAGGGGGGCCAAGCAGATGGAACCTTTGAATCCAGGTAAAGTTTGAATTCACTTTGAGGGCAATAGTAATTTTTTGGGGTGGCTGATAGCAAGAGCACAGCACGATCTGATTCAGGTTTTATTGCTGCCTCTAGTAGCTGTGAGAGGAATGAATGGGATGTGGGGTAGAAGTGGGGTCATGGAGATGAATCAAGAAGCTGCTGCTGTAGGCAGGCTCCCTTAGATGTTGTTCCGCACCAGCGTAGCAGTGGTGGAGAGGGACAGTTACGGGAGATTTCACAGAAAGAATTGATGTGTGGAAGGTTTGCAGTAGGGTTGGGAGAGATAGGTGTTCTGATTGCAGGATTTTTGATAACCTAAACTTTTTTTTTTTTTTTGCCTGATGTCGTTTATATGTATTTGCTGAGAGTCAAGATAGGTAGTTAAGAAGTAATAACTCAAAAGTTTCTGTTAGGTAGGAAGTTAGAAATTAGCCTACATGTGTAAGAAGGGCCTAAGGAAACTACCTAAGCAGTGCAGTATCTGCATCCAGCATCTGCATTTGAAAGTCTCCCTGATGCAATCCAGCATCCGCCAAGACCCTGATAAACTCCCAGGCAGTCCTGCCGCTGCTACCTGGCCTGGTAAACAACTTTCCTCTACGGCAGGTGTCCTAAGCTCAAAGCTTCCCCTGTCTGACAATCTCAGTGGTAAACTTGGAAAGGAATCCTTTTGCATTTTCACCCAACAAACCCTTCCGCCAGGGCTCCCCATCCTTTGTCCTGGTAGAAGAGCAGGAGGAAGGTAAAGAGACTCCCTTCAAAACCAGGAATCTAAACAAAGACTGTGCACTTGGCTTTCTGCTCTCTGCTGAGCCGGCTGCCTGGCCTGCCCAGGTATATTCTCTCCATTCAACTGTGTAACCTCACTCTCCCCCAGTTCCAGTGACTGGGCACTCTGTCTGTCCCTTCCATTCGGACGGATGCCTATCCTTAATAAAACCTTATTACTTCGCTCTCTGTCTCACGCCTGAATTCTTTCTTGTGTGAAGACAAGAACTCCATGGCTTCCAAGCTCTTTTCTCCGATGACAGGTTCCCTTCGCATTCCGTATCAGAGTGGTCACCCTCAGTAAACAGAGGGCATGCTGAATAAAGTCAAGTTGAATGTCTACAGAAGTGTGGGCAGGGTTAAGGATGCCAGTGTTGCAGCCAGGCTCTCACAACATTGGGAAGACACTTCTGTCTTGGGGTCTGAAGGTAGAGGAAGGAGAGCAGTAGGGAATGAAGCATGAGAGGCACAAAACAGGAGTTGTAGGGTTTGGTAGAGGAGAGGAGCACTGGAAAATCACAGCCAGACAAGGGAGCAGAGTGGCCATTTGTCCATCCTTTCTGTTCATCCATAGCCTGCTGGCTCTTTGCTCTGGCTGAATTCAACCAGAGTGGGGGAGCCCAGCTTACAGAGTTCAGAGCAAGGTGAGGGCAACAGAGAAACAGTGCCAATACCTCCAAGGCCTCTTTAGGGAGGTGGAGATTTAGATTTGGAGCCCAGCAGAAAGATAGGTAGGGGTGGAAAAGTTGATGGGAAGTCATCAGCTTTTTAATGGACTATGGCCCCAGTAGTAAGAGCTATGTGTGCTGAGCTGTTTCTTTGTTAGGCAGCACACCAACCATTTCACAATTAATTCTTCTAACAAAGCTGTAGATTTAATACGGAAGACAGTGAGCAAAGAAAGCACAGTGAATTGAAGCAATTTGTTTAAGATCACACAGCCATAAGGTGGCATGTCTACAAATTAAGAGACACACCTTTCCTTCCCCAGGGACACACAGCTCTTCTGTAGGGGAGAATCAGATACTTGAGAAGTGCCTGTTAGGTCACATGATGTATATATTTATATTTATATATATATATATATTTCTTTTTTTTTCTTTTCATTTTCTCAATCCTTTGAAAGAAAACAATTCTGACAAGAATTCATCAGAGAAGATATTGCAAATTTTAATGTCCCAGTTTGGGTATTGCCTTTGATTAAGGCTGTTGCAGACTAGAATATTAGTAACCCACATATTCCCTATACCACAAAAGAGTAGATTCGCTTTTATCTTGGGAACAAAGCTGGATAGAAAAGCTTTTTTAACTTTTCTTAATTCATGAAACATTTATCTTCGAGTCAGGTTTTGTTATAGCAGCATAAATGTGGTCCGTCAGCATTTCCATTATAACCCCATATTTCCAGGGCTTTTCAGGAGTGCCTTAGAGACTCTACTCTGAATTAAAACTTGGCATTGGGGATTTGAATTTAAAAAACTACATTTTCCTTACCAATTAATCAAATAGTTTAGAGATCCTCATGTTAGAAGAATAAGACTAAATATGAATTGCATATTAATGCAAAAATATTTTAAGATAAATTTGATAATTAAATCTTTATAAAAAATGTTAACATTCATGATAAAACTATGTTATATCACTGTCTATTATTTCCAAAAGAAAATTAACTATGAAATTTCCTATGATAATATATAAAAACCAATTATAATATCTTATACTTTGCCTTTTTGGCTTTGTAAGTAATTTGTTTCTACTTTGGGAATTTGGATGGTTTCAAGTTTTTGGGATAATTGGTTTAAAGTTGAAAGCGTCTAAAGATGCTGAACCAGATTAACAAGGGGAACAGAGAAGACACAAGAGAGTGCCAAAGTGTTTCAGTGTACTTTTGTGAAAGTTAAATTTATGTGGGGAAATTTTGCATTCGCTGAACAAAGGTTAGTAGCATGCATTCTTTCTATAAGTTGATACTTGAAAGATAACTTGTTGAATACATGACAATAGTGAGGACTAAATAGAGTTTAGTTATAAATCATTTCTAATTTTGCTTAGTTCAGAAATACAACATGAATGACCAGCAATAATGAGATCGCATCGTGGTAATACTCTGTGTTTAACGTCCTATTTTGTAGTCTTCTGTTATGGTTCTCTCAGCCTTGAAAGTTTTAAGGTAGATACAAGACAGTGAATAAAATGAGAGGAAGCCTCCTGGTTTCTCTCCAGCCCCACTGGCTTCCTTGTTCCACAAACATGACAAGCAGATTCCCAACCGAGAACTTTCCACCTGGAAGACATTTTCTCCCAGTGTCTACTGGACTGTACAAGGTTTAGTCCTTCCTTGTTCTAACTTTACCTTCTGAGTGAGGCCAAACTGGATAACTCTACTGTACAGATTTGCCTTTGGCCCCTCAAACCCGAAACTAACTTATCATGTCCCTAATCTTGCCTGACATTTTCTTCTCACACTCAGTTCTATCTCCTAACACATAATATACCTTTTTAACACAATGTCTATCTCTTCCAACTACCATAGAAGGTTCATAAAGAACCAGGTTCTTTGATTTATTTGTTGACATATCCTAAGCATCTAGCATTGTACCTGGTACACCTTAATTGCTGAAAAATATTTATTAAATGAATAAATTGCTGAGTAAAACCTGATTTGATGGCAAGAATCTCCAAAAAGCCACCCAGACACAACTTTTCTCTGGTTCTGCAATGGAATTGGGGATATTTTCAAAAGACTGTCAAAAAACCCCTTTGTACCTTGATGTACAAAGCAAACATCTCCTATATGGATCCCCATTGTAATAAGTCTGTCTTTCCTGGAAGCATTTAAACTTAAGTTCAGAAAATTATACAGTCAATTTTAATTTTAGTTATTGCTTGGAAATGATAAATTGAATGGATAAATATGAAGTATGAATTTCACAAAAGCAAGTGTTTATTCTTTATTGCAAATACCACTATATACATTTTATGACAGTTTATGCTATTGTAGTATTAATTGTGAACTAAAAATGATAAGATCTTTTTGTGTGTGTGTGTGTGTGTGTGATAGGCAGAGTTGGAGAGAGACAGAGAAAACGGTCTTCTTTTTCTGTTGGTTCACCCCCCAAATTGCCACTATGACGGGCACACTGTGCCAAACTGAAGCCAGGAGCCAGGTGCTTCCTCTTCGTCTCCCATGAGGGTGCAGGGCCCAAACACTTGGGCCATCCTCCACTGCACTCCTGGGCCACAGCAGACAGCTGGACTGGAAGAGGAGCAACTGGGACAGAATCCGGCGCCCCAACCTGGGCTAGAACCCGGAGTGCCAGCACTGCAGGCAGAGGATTAGCCAAGTGAGCGGTGGCGCTGGCCAAGATCTTTAATTAAAAAAAAAGGTGGGGGGGGGGCTGGTGCTGTGACTTAGTAGGCTAAGCCCCTGCCTGCGGTGCTGGCTTCCTATATGAGCACTGATTCTAGTCCTGACTGCTCCTCTTCTGATCCAGTGCTCTGCCATGGCCTGGGAAAACAGTAGAAGACAGGCCAAATATTTGGGCACCTACACCCACGTGGGAGGCCTGGAAGAAGCTCCTGCTCCTGGCTTCAGATTGGCCTAACTCTGTCTGTTGCTGCCATTTGGGGAGTGAATCAGTGGATGGAAGACCTCTCTGTCTCTCCCTCTTACTGTGTATAAGTCTGCTTCTCAAATAAATAAATAAATAAAAATTATAAAACAGAACCTTGCCCCCATCCCCAGCAGTGGTGGAAAAACGATGCTAGAAAACAGTTTTTTCTAAAAGGGATTTCAGTGCACGTTCCCAGAGTTTGAAAACAATGCGAAATATGAAATGAATCAACTTGATGAGAGTTCACTCCCAGTTCAATGATGTAAAAGTAAGAACAGCAGAGTTTTGATATAGTTACCAGTCCTGTGGCGCGCTCACTCAGGATAACCCTGTCTGATTCTGAATGCTAGTTAATAGAAAAGGCTTCTATTTTCTATTGTGAGAATGTATTACTGGGGGGGCAATAAATAAATAACTTTGAAAAATGTATCTTTCAATGCCTTTTTGTGTATCACCATAGAAGGTATTTGATTTTATTTCTGTTTTCTGCTCTTAGGGTAAATGTGAGCAGTCACTTTATGGTCACATGCATTCTATCAATGATGCCACCTTCACGCCTCAGGTAAGTTCAGATTTCTCAAGAAATCATTGTAATGCTTCATATAAAAATTAGTTCCATAAAATTTTTAAGTTTGTTAATTTCCATTTTACCTGAAAGATGAGGGTGGGGGTGGGAAAATAGGTAGAAAGAGACAGAGGGATCAAGCTTTTCCAACCACTGATTCACTTCCAGATCCTCCAAACAACCAGGGATGGGCAAGGTCTAAGTCCTGAGCCTGGAATGCAATCCAGGTACCCTATATACCCACAGGCACTCAAATTCTTAAACCAAGACCTGCTGTTTCCACTGGGTATATTAACAAGAAGCTAGATGAATCTGGGACTTCAACCAGGCATTCCAATGTGGAATTGGATGTCTCAAGGTATCCTTTTTCTGTTTTTTGTTTTTTTGTTTTTTTGTTTTTTTGTTTTTTTTTTTTTTATTTAGTTGCTTGTTTGTTTGTTTATTGATAAGATGAAAGTGAGCGTTACAGAAAAAGAGAGAGGAGAGATCCTCCAATCCTCCATCTGCCGGTTCACTCCCCAGATGGCTGCAATAGCCAGGACTGATCCGGATCAAAGCCAGGAGCCAAGAGCTTCATTTGGGTCTCCCGTGTGAGTGGCAGTGGCACAAGCACCTGGGCCATCTTTTGCTGCTTTTCCTAGGCCATTAGCAGGGAGCTGGATTGGAAGTGGAGCAGCCACGTGAACCCATGACCATATTCGAATTTTAGCATCACAGGCGACTACTTAACCCACTATGTCACAATGGCAGCCCCACAAGTGGTATCTTAATGGTTGAGCCGAATGCCCACTCCGTAGATTTATTTTTGTTAAACAAATTTCCAATGTAAAAAATGGTAACTTAGATGGTGAGGAGAACAAATTTAAAATTTAATTACAATGAAAAAAATCTAGATAATTTAAAATGTGTATACAAACACAAATATCTACACACATATCAAGCAGTGGCAAGAGTCACGGGAAATTCTGTTTTATTCAACCTTCTCTTAAACATATTTTTATGAGCCTTTTGTCCAATTTGGTCTTCACACAGTAAGTGGAATATAGACTGCATTAAATTTTAATACAGAATCATAAAAATAACTAACGTACTTAGAAGGAAACCTGGAGGATAAAACCAAAAGCAACAGGGATTCTCTTCAGTTTAGAAAAAATAGACTGGGGCTGGTGCTGTGGCGTGGCAGATAAAGCCGCTGCCTGCAGTGCTGGCATCCCATATGGGTGCCGACTTGAGTGTGGCTGCTCTACTTCCAATCCAGCTCTCTGCTGTGGCCTGGGAAAGCAGCAGAAGATGGCCCAAGTCCTTGGGCCCCTGCAGCCATGTAAGAGACCCAGAAGAAGTTCCTGGCTCCTGGCTTCACATCTGCACAGCTCTGGCCATTGCAGCCATCTGAGGAGTGGACCAGTGGATGGAAGACCTGTCATTCTGTCTGCCTCTTCCTCTCTGTAATTCCACCTTTCAAATAAATAAATAAATCTTGAAGAAAAAAAAAAGGATAGACCAAGACTATAAATGTTTTCTCTGCAACTTTTTTTTTTTTTTTTTTTTTTTGGACAGGCAAGGTTAGACAGAGAGAGAGAGACAGAGAGAAAGGTCTTCCTTTTCCGTTGATTCACCCCCCAAGTGGCCGCCATGGCTGGTGTGCTGCGGCTGGCGCGCTGTGCCGAACTGAAGCCAGGAGCCAGGTGCTTCTCCTGGTCTCCAATGTGGGTGCAGGCCCCGGACTTGGGCCATCCTCCACTGCCTTCCCAGGCCACAACAGAGACCTGGACTGGAAGAGGAGCAACTGGGACAGAATCCGGCGCCCCAACTGGGACTAGAACCCGGGGTGCTGGCACCTCAGGCGGAGGATTAGCCAAGTGAGCCATGGCATGGCACAGGCCATTCTCTGCAACTTGAGGTATGCAGATATAAGGATGACTTTGCCAACAATGACAGTTATAAACATTGCTTTGTGTTGCTAAGCTAACTGATGGTGTCTAAAAAAGGGTTTATGTAGCAATCATGGAAGGATGATTTAAGTTTGTTCCTTCTCAGATGCCAAGTGACTTGACTAGATAGATGACCGCTCAAGTTCGAGAAACTCTATGATTAGATTATATCTAGTTTTCAGTTTATCTCTAAGTTCCCTGAAGAGTGAGAATCTGAATTACATGTCCTGTTTGTTTCCCAATTAGCTACAAAGAAATCTCATGGATTACTTACATCTGACTTCAAAATAACAACCTTGTCAAAACTCTGTTTCTACCATATTAGTATTCTTTTAGAAAGAGCAAAAATACACAGTATAAGTAATATCTTCCAGGGGAATGTTGATGGCTTCAACTGAAATTGTGCTAGTGCTGTTGTCAGTCTTGAGCATTTTAATGATGGGCTCAACCACAATTATGTTTTAACAGATTTCTCTTTGTAAGGAATATTCCGCTTAATTGACTGTAGTGAGCCAATTAGTTGAACAGTATCATATTACAGATTGATTTGAGATACCAAGTAAAATTTTATTTCTAGGAGAGTACAGAGGCATTTATGCACTGTGGGCTCATATGCTATAGGATAGTTATGCCGAAACTCCATTAAATGGCTATAACTTCAAATGCCTTAGGAAAATTAACTGGAAACTGAAATGTAGTAAACTAATATTTTGTAAGTCAGGCATTCTGGTAAGTAATATCATAACTGAAAAATATAAACCATTTAATATTCTGAATAGTAAAATTAATAAAAACAGAAATATACAAAATATATTTATTGAATCAATAACCAAGGAAGACACACATTATTTTTAGGACAAGATGATGAATATGAAGTTCAGATATCCAACAACAAAATGACTAATCAGTTTTTGTTTACACATTTTGTTTATACCAAAAGTATTATAACACCATAGCTCGAAATCAACAACTCAAACTCTAATTGAAAATCGTCCATTAATTTATCTTTGTTAAGCACATATATTTATTAACTATTAAGAAAATTGTGTTTTGGCATGATAACTCACATACTTAGATAAAAATTTGGGCCACTTGTATTACTTTTTAAAAAATGTTTTTAATGACTGCAGAGCACAAGGACTTTCAAGGGCATGGTAATGTGACATAGTTCATACCCAAACAAATTAGCATACAAATTTGATACATAATACACTAAATATACAGCAGGCAGATATTTTAATTATTTTGTATGAGCTTTGCTGATTATTTGATGCCTGTAGGGGTAGACATCATTGCTTAAGTTCTGTATAGCTATTTACAAGAATGTGTTTTTAGGAAAATTCTATAATTATAGATTTGCAAGCAGAAATCATTTGTGTAAAATTCAATGTTATCAAGCTAGAAATCAAGATTCACAGAAAAAGGTATATAATATGCAATACTTATGTGTGGCTCTAAAGACCAGGTAAATTACATTGTGTTTTCATGTTATAATGTCGGAGCTCTGATGTCTTCATTTCTGACTGATTTCTCCACTGGAAGTAGATATTTATTTTAAACCTTGGTTTAAAATCATCTATAATCAAACATTTTGGTGAAGTATGAAGGATTTATAAGTAATTCTCCTTATAAAGCAAAAGTAAAAGTAAAAACGGAAGCTGACCATAATTACTGGACAAAAAATGAATAGACAAATATTTCAATATGAGGAAGGATTTAAAAAACCAAACTGCAATATGCAGCTTTGTGTGGAACCAACATATATGGTAGACAGTTACTCAGTTTCCAGGAGGTGGACCTGTTCTCTGGTGGGAAAGGGAATTCCATCATGCCATCCAGTAGCTCTTTTTGGAGTTTACTTTTACATTTTCCACATTATTATTTTTCTTCTACGTTTTAGTCCCACCTTGAAATTAATCATGAAAGCAGTTGTTACTCATTAAATATGCCAAAATGTTTTATTTTTGTTTGCCTGTAATTGACTTATGCATTTTCCCTCCTTCCTTCAGGGTTTCATTGTCTTCTTGCTGAAGAATATTCTCTGATAGATCTTTTAGGAAGAGTGCATAAATAGAACACTTTCTTGGTGTTCATGTATCTGAAAATGTCATTATTTTATTTTCACTCTAGTATTCCATTTTCTTCTGGCATTATTGTTGCCAATGAGAATCTACTAGTAGCTGATCCTATACAGATTGTTTAATATTATTTTATGTATTGTTAATTTATTTTTATATAAAAGTATCAGGGATATGCAACAGAGAAAAAACAATATTTTCAAAAAGTTATATGGGAAAAAGATATTCACAAGCAGAATGAAAAGTTTATTTTTTTAAATTTCATTTAAGGTATGCAAATGAGGTATACAAATTTCATGTATTTCATAAATACAGATTTAGGAACATAGTGATACTTCCCATCCTACCCTCCACCTACCCTTCTTTCTCCTCCTTCTCCTATTCCCCCTCATGATTTTTACAAAGATCTATTTTCAGTTTACCTTATACTCTTAAGATTAATCTTATACTAAGTGAAGAGTTCAACAAGTAGTGTGAAGGAAAAAAAAAAAAATATGGGTGGCGGTTCATATCCCAGCTGCTAGACTTCCTATCTTGTTCCCTGTTAGTGTGCCTGGGAAAGTAGCAGAAAATAACCCAAGTCCTTGTGCCCCTGCACCCATGCGGACAACATAGAAGAAGCTCCTGGCTCCTGGCTCCTGGCTTCATACCAGCCCAGCCCTGGCTGTTGCAGCCATCTGGGGAATGAACCAACAGATGGAAGATCTGTCTCTCTCTAACTCTACCTTTCAAATAAACAAATAAATCTTAAAAAAATTATCCAAGAAACAGAAGTGGGGGTGGAGGCTCCCATCGGGTGGTGGTTCACTCCTCAAATGCCCATATTACCCCTGAATCAAGGGATGAATTTGGGAGCCAGGCACTCAATCCAGGTCTCCCACATGAGTGGCAGACCCAGCTCCTGGAGCCATTAACTGCCTTCCAGAATCTACATTAGCAGGAAACTGGAATCAGGAGGAGGAGCTGTGTGGGGAGCAAGTGAGACTAGACTAAGTTACTGGAATTAAGACTTATTCTGTGCATCTGCTCTCCCACAATATGGTGCTGAGAGAGAGAGACCAAACAACTTCTACGCAGCTGCCTCATCAGTTTGACTGATAAGCTGCAGGAGCTGATCCTGCTCCTGATTGGAGGAGAGCAGTGTGCTCAGCGTGTGGGCAGCAGAGTTGGGATTGGTGGAAGAGGACTATAAAGGAGGAGAGAAACAATGTGCACCAAGGAACATCTGAGGGAACATCTGAGGAACCCCTGAGAGAGCCGGCCGGTGGTGTGCCGCTCCTCCACGGAAGCAGGGAAAGCAGCAGGGGGTGCAGCCCCTCCACAGAGGTGGAGGGGCTGGAAGCTAACCCGGGACAGTGTCGTTCCTCTGCGAGTGAGGGAACGGCAGCTAACCCAGGAAGGGCCAGACAAAAGAACAGCACAGGGTCCGGTGTCGTTCCTCCGCGAATGGGGGAGCGACAGAGCTGGGAGTTAAACCTGTGTTTTTCAGTATGGAATGTGGGCATCCTAACTGGTAACCAACTGCCCGCCTCTGTGTTGAGTTTTTCTATTTCATTATTATATTTTCATATAATTTCTATTTGATTGTTTTCAAATTTTCCTGCCTTTGCTTCATTATGTCTTACTTGATTTCAGATACACACATATTTCTCTTCAAAATTATGATTCACAATTTCTATGAGTTTTTGAGTGGCAGGGCTATTTCTGCCTTAACTTTTTCAGAAATCTCCAATATAATATTCTTATTATCTGTTCCAACATGAACTCCAAGTCACAAGTCCACTGAAATGGCTTCTGATTTTCATGTTATTGGAACAATGACCATTTCTGCATTATCATCACTTAAAACATTCTCCTTTCTTGATTCCTGAGAAGTGAACTACCCATGGCCTCTGCTTCCCAGGCTGCGGCACTGGACCCTTATCTGTTATCTGACTGCGAAATACCAACCTATACAAAGATTCTATCTTAAATCATTTTCTATGTCAGATTCTCTTCTTAATTTCTTTTCATCCACATGTTGATAATTTCTAAGTAAATCCCATTCTGTCATCAGACTCACCATTAGCTGTCTCAGCCTAAGTATCCTAAGACATAAAAATTCTAAAGCTCTTACTTTTCCACCATCTCACCTAATTCCTTTCCCAGACATATCTGCCTGGTAAATACCACCCTATTCATCATGTATAGATGTGGGAGGATGAGTCACAGTTTGCAATTGGCTTGAGGCTTTTTGTCTATTTGCTTTTTTCCCAAGAATCTCTCTGTCCTGGAAATCAGTGGAAAGCAGTGAGAAAAAGATTGTTTCTCTGTTGTTTAATTCAGTATCTCCAGTATCTAGCCTGGTTTATTTTTTAAAAGATTTTTATTTATTTATTTATTTGAAATTCAGAGTTATACAAAGTGAGAAGCAGAGGTGGAGAGAGGGAGAGAGGGAGAGAGAGAAAGAGGTCTTCCATCCACTGATTCACTCCCCAGTTGGCAACAACAACTGGACCTGCGTCAATCCAAAGCTGGGGGCCAAGAGCTTCTTGCAGGTCTCCCACGTGGGAGCAGGTGCCCAAGGACTTGGGCCATCTTCCACTGCTTTCCCGTAGCCTGGTTTATTTTCCACATTTAGTACTCAAAACAGGTGATGAATACATGACTGAATGCAGAGTTCTGAACAAATGTAAGCACACGGCGTCATTACAACACTGTGTCACTCAATCTTATTTATTTCACTTTTTTTGTCCTTTCAGATTCTCTAGATGCTGAGCTGCAAACGAAAGTCATTTAATTATTGAGATAGATGAGCTGTTTTTTAGAAAGTTGCTTTGACATCATAGCAGAACCGTCCCTTTGAAGCACTGGACAATTACCCAATTCCAGTTATATTTTACTTCTTTTAGTATTTTGACTTTGCTATTCATAATGTATGTTAAGAAAATCATAGCTCCTCTGAAAAATAAATGGTAAAAAGACAATGAGTATGAGATAATAAATGTATTGTACTTAAAATACATGGCAATTATAAAATATTATTTCTACTGCTGCTGTTATTATTACTGTTATTATTGGAGCTAATGTTCCTTTCTAGCAGTTTGAGTTCAAAGAACAGAGAAAAATAAAAGAACATATACATAGGGGCCGGCATGGTGGTACAGTAGGTTAATCCTCCGCCTGCGACACCCGTGTCACATATGGGCACCGGCTCTAGTCCCAGCTGCTCCTCTTCCAATCCAGTTCTCTGCTGTGGGTGGGGAAAGCAGTAGAAGATGGCCCAAGTGTTTGGGCCCCTGCACCTCCATACCAGACCAGAAAGAAGCACCTAGCTCCTGGCTTCAGATTGGCACAGCTTTGGCCTTTGAGGCCATTTGGGAAGTGAACCAATGGAAGGAAAACCTTTCTCTCTGTCTCTCCATCTGTAACTCTACCTCTCAAATAAATAAATAAAATCTTAAAAAAAAAGAACATATACATAAACTCACGTACAGATATCATATATATATATATATATATATGGCATAATTCCTTATATCCTGTTTTTCAATTTGACATATGTTGCAAACACAAAGTTGCAGTGTATATTTTATACCTTAACCAAAAATAAAAAGAACACAGAATTCTAAAATTATTCTAAATAGGAAACCATGTAACTATGTTAAACTTGAGCTAACTTTTACTAACAAAAAAGATAAAAGTTGCCATAGGAATATTTTGTCTCTTTCATAGCAATATGTGTCATATGATTATAAAGTTCAGAGTTTTACATTTGATCTGGGAGAAATTAATTGTTTTTCCTAAATTGCCAGTTTATGGACTTAAATACATTAACATTCTATTTTCCTTAAATCCTTGATAAGCAAATACCTACAATTGTCTACCTAAAAAAGTTATCCTCACCCCTATTTTTAGCAAAGAGAGCTGAAATTTTGGTTTCTGAATCTTGTTTGTTATCCAAGTTTACACCAAAAGTATTTAGTATCAATCCCTGGGCATTTCCTATAAAGGAATGCAAATAATCTTTAGGTCATGCCATTGATCATCTGAAGGACAAATGATGTCAGGCAGTATTTACACATTACAAAAATTTCAATTTTGTTTACTTCTTCAGCCATCCAACTTGATGTCAGCTACCATTTAGCTGGGCCAATAATATTGATATTTGATGTCAGTTCTTATTCATTACTGCACCTAGATGATGCATAAGTTAAAACTTTTAAGTGTGTGCTGAAAAAGACTAAAACAGGTTCTGTCTATCTAGGCAAATTGGAAACAGCAATAGAATAGAAAATTAAGGGATATGTAACAAGTTATTTTATATAAATATAAATTATTACAGTGTTGCTACATTGAAAAATAATTTTGTGTCTGTTAAGCTTATCCCATACTATATGATATTTCTTAAATATTTCTTGAAATAACCTTGTTGCACAATTTACAAAGAGAATAAATTTTGGCAAAAACTTGAAACTTTAAGCAATGTAAAACAAAACAAAGGAGTTCATATATAACCAGACATTCAAAAATGATTAGAATATTACAAAGCAGATTTGATAAATTGATAGAGCTCTTCTCTGTTTTTCCACTTTGTTTATTCTTAGAAATTTAACACTGTAAATCATTAAAGAAAAAGTCCATTTAACATTATACTGCCCACTTTCAAATTTTAAACAGCAGTAACTCTTATAGTTGGACAGAGGTGATTTCATGTATTTGTCATTTTGTTGATGGATACGTGAACATTAGAAGCAACATCTTATGTCATATTGCTTGCACTAACCTTTTGACTATAAAGTTAATAATTTATTTTCTATCACCTATTTATCTGCGTATTTCAGATGACTTAAATTTTTTAAGCATGTATGAAAATGTCTCAGTAACAGTCGCCACTTATCAAGCCTCTGCCGAGTGCTTAGTACATCCTGGCCTGCATTCTTTTTTTTTTTTTTTTTTTTTTTTTTTTTTGACAGGCAGAGTGGACAGTGAGAGAGAGAGACAGAGAGAAAGAGAGAAAGGTCTTCCTTTGCTGTTGGTTCACCCTCCAATGGCCGCTGCGGCTGGCGCGCTGCTGCTGGTGCACTGCGCTGATCCGAAGCCAGGAGCCAGGTGCTTCCCCTGGTCTCCCATGTGGGTCCAGGGCCCAAGGACTTGGGACATCCTCCACTGCAGTCCTGGGCCATAGCAGAGAGCTGCTGGCCTGCATTCTTAATCCTGAGAGTTCAGTGATGGAGAATAGCAAGTCCTGCCCTAATGGACCTTATATTCTGGTAAGAACCAGAGACAAAAGATAAGAAACAAATGAATACTTCAAGAATAAGTATTGCTGGTGCCAGCAGTGTGGCATAGCTGATTAAGCCTCTACCTGTGATGCCAGCATACCATATTGGTGCCAGTTCAAGCCCCAGCTACTTCACTTCCAATACAATTCCCTGCTAGTGCACCTGGAAAAGCAGTGAAAGATGGCCCAAGTTCTTGGGCACCTGAACCCACATTGGAGACCTGGACAAAACTCAGGGCTCCTTGCTTCAGATTGGGCAAGCCTCAGAGCTGGCCGTTGGGAACATATGGGGAGTGAGCCAGCAGGTGGAAGATCTCTCTCTCTAGTCTCTGTAACTCTGCCTTTGAAATAAAATTTAAAAAAAAAAAAAAAAAAAAAACTAAACCCTTAAAGAAAAGAGTTGCTGCCTGTAAACTAGAAATCAGGGTGGAAAAGTATCAAAGTGAGAGTTAGGGCTTACAATAGAATGATCAGGAAGCGACTGTGCAAGAAAAACATTTAAGGAGAACATGCAAAGGTGTTCCTTTGTGAGAAGTTCCATCCGCATGAAGTAGACTAGGGTAGGTAAAGAAGGGGAATATCTTACATGTAACAAATAACTGATCAGTAACTTAGGTTGTTCTTATTTTATTAAATGCAGTATAGTTGAGAATATTCTAGAATCAGCATTACCTATGGTTCCCAAAATGTTTGTTTATGCAAAATGCTCTGGCTATGAAACATGTAATAGATTGTTTTGTGTGACATAAGTTTACCTCATAATTTTTTGTCTTGATCTTGGTATAGAATCTAATCAATAAATATTCCTTGATTAGAAAATATTAGAAAGTCAGTACAGCTCAGGACCTACATGGATATTTCATAGAATGTAGTTAGAGCAATACCAGTTGTGACAAAATTAAATTTACTTTGTATCATTAGTTTTAAATTTTAGGTAAACACTTAAAACACCTTACAGACTCTCTTTAATGGTTTTGAGCATACAGCTGCCAAAAGTAACTCAAAATATACTTATGATTTTATATAAATAATGTCAATTCTCAGAATATTTGGCCTTGTAGTCAAATTACCTTCTAAGTTAGTGAAGCCACAGTTAAATAAGTGTCACAGTTAAAAAAAAAGTTCTAATAACACCAGCATATGGATACAAAGTTATGCATTTCTCTCATGACTAACTGTACTTAGTCAACTTGTGTGTGACTTAAAAATGTGAAAAGCTACAAGTGTGATAAACAGCATTTTTATAAGAAATGATTTTAAATATTGGGATAATGTCTATGCACCATACATTGTCTCTGAATCACATAATTAGAGTAAGAAAAATTATCACACCCATTTACTCATAAGCTTAATTATAAGAAAACTTGATTATCCTCTTTAAGGTAATTTTCCCCACTTAATTGTGTGTTCTCAGGTGAATGTGACCCTGTTAATCTATACTTCAGTGTCTGCTAGTTAACATGCAACACTTTAGGCAGAGCAAGAGAATCTGCCCTTCCACTGGCAGAGAGTTAATTTGTATACCCAGAGTGACCCTGCAGGGAAAATGTTTGGAAGGTTACATCTCCCAGCAAGATGGGCTGGAATTTCCCGAGGGAGTTTTCACAGAGATCTCTGGCCCTGCCTGTCAATCACCTCCAGGCTGCATCTTTCACCCCTCCCCGCCCAAAGCTATATCAAAAAACTCAACGGTTCTTCTAATTTACTTAACTTTGTCTACATTACATTCAGAAATCTAAATGTACTGTATTTTTCTAAACTCTTCTTATTTTCATGCTTTTTTATTTTTTAAGTTTTATTTAGTAAATATAAATTTCCAAAGTACAGTTTATGGATTACAATGGCTTCCCCCCAAAAAACTTCCTTCCCACTAGCACCCCTCACATCTCCCGCTCCCTCTCCCATTCCATTCACATCAAGATTCATTTTCAATTATCTTTGTATACAGAAGATCGATTTAGTATATATTCAGTAAAGATTTCATCAGTTTGCACCCACACAGAACATGAAGTGTAAAATACTGTTTGAGTACTAGTTATAGCATTAATTCCCATTGAACAACACATTAAGGACAGAGATCCTACATGAGGAGTAAGTGCACAGTGACTCCTGTTGTTGACTTAACAATTTGACAATCTTGTTTATGGCATTAGTAATCTCCCTAGGCTCTAGTCATGAGTTGCCAAGGCTATGGAAGCCTTTTGGGTTCGCCGACTTCGATCTTATTCAGACAAGGTCATAGTCAAAGTGGAAGTTCTCTCCTCCCTTCAGAGAAAGGTACCTCCTTCTTTGATGGCCCCGTTCGTTTCACTGGGATCTCACTCGCAGAGATCTTTCATTTAGGTCCTCTTTTTTTTTTTTTTTTTTTTCCAGGGTGTCTTGGCTTTCCATGCCTAAAATACTCTCATGGGCTCTTCAGCCATATCCGAATGCCTTAAGGGCTGATTCTGATGTCAGAGTGCTGTTTAGTACATCTACCCTTCTACGAGTCTGCTGTGTATCCCGCTTCCCATGTTGGATTGTTCTCTCCCTTTTTTGTTCTATCAGTTAGTATTAGCAGACACTAGTCTTGTTTATGTGATCCCTTTGACTCTTAGACCTATCAGTGTGATCAACTGTGAACTGAAATTGATCACTTGGACTAGTGAGATGGCATTGGTATATGCAACCTTGATGGAACTGTATTGGTTTTCATGCTTTTTAAAAAAGATTTATTTATTTTATTTGAAAGGCAGAGTTATAGGGTGTGGATTGGTAGGGAGAGATAGAGACCTTCCATCTGCTTGTTCACTCCCCAGATGGCTACAAAGGCCAGAGGTGAGCCAATCTGAAGCAGGAGCCAGTGTCTCCTTTGGGTTTTCCTGACGGTACAGGGGCCCAAGTATGAGGGCCATTCTGTGCTGTTTCCCAGGCACATTACCAGGATCTGGATCAGAAGTGGAGTAAGAGAATTGAACTGCCACCTATACGGGCTGGTGGTGTTGCATGTGGTGGCTTTATCTGCAGTGCCACAGCGCCGGCCTCTGACTTGCTAGCTGAGTGGCAGTCAAGCTGAAGGGCGTTTGTTTCTACTGTCAATACCTGGTTGATGTAGAAACACAAAGAACCTTGATGGGGCTTGATATTGGAATTGGTCAAACATACTAAATTTTTTTTTCTTAGCCTGGGAGGTAGGATTTTTTCATGGCAGCATCTGCCTCCTAGTTTCCATACTAAAATATAAATTTACAGAAGAAACGAAGGCTTTAAAGTATGAATTGCTTCCCTATCATGTTACGTTTTGTGTACCCAAAATGGCAAAAACAGACTTCCTTTGTGAGGTTGTAACTTAGCTTTCTCTAAAGAGCCTTCCATGGATACAATTTCCTATCATCAAATATTTGAGATTATTTCACTATTAAGCAAAAAAATCTAGAATTTTGAAAAAACTGTGGATAATAAACAGAAACACAGCCTAGAAAATTAGTTCCTAGAAAGGCTATTCATTTTAGTTAAATATACTCATATGCTGTTTTACACTCTAATCTGTTTTTTATGAATCAAACTATAGTTTTGGGGATATTTTACCCAATCAACCCCAACATAGCAACAGCTAGATATAGCCTACTGTCTTTGAACATGAACTACAGTAGTGTAAGCAGTATGATGACACAAACCTTAGTCACACATTACCATCTCTATTTTTATAGTGGAACGACTCTGAATTTATGTGACTGTGCTTATGTACATATTAAGAGAAAATAAATTCATTGCAGGTTATCCCAGCAATCTTATTGCAGTGAGCACTGTATTAATCAATAATAATTGGTCACTTTGAAGAGACTTTTGCCAAATAGAGTAACACCTTAGGTTACTATTACCATAAATAAAACAGATCTAACAGAATTTATGTCACCATACTTGTAATATATTCTGCAATGATCAAAGACCAAAAGGACATTGCTATTGGGAACAGTAATTAACACTTCACTCTGCTCTTGGCTAGATTATTTGTTTTATTTCTCCATGAAGCATAAAAATACATATTTAAAAATAAGCTGTATCCAAGCACTTAGGAAATTGATTATTTTGAAATTACTAGAAATTTGAAGTGATAAAGTTTTCATGTAAATATTTGTGGAACTGAATTAGGTAAGTTTTTTTTTTTTTTGCTTTCAAACTTTCATTTAATGAATATAAATTTCCAAAGTACAGCTTATGGATTACAATGGCTTCCCCCCTATAACGTCCCTCCCACCCGCAACCCTCCGCTTATCCACTCCCTCTCCCCTTCCATTCACATCAAGATTCATTTTTGATTCTCTTTATATACAGAAGATCAGTTTAGCATATATTAAGTAAAGATTTCAACAGTTTGCTCCCACACAGAAACATAAAGTGAAAAATACTGTTTGAGTACTAGTTATAGCATTAAATCTCAATGTACAGCACACTAAGGACAAAGATCCTACATGAGGAGTAAGTGCACAGTGACTCCTGTTGTTGACTTAACAAATTGACACTCTTGTTTATGGCCTCAGTAATCACCCTAGGCTCTTGTCATGAGTTGCCAAGGCTATGGAAGCCCCCTGAGTTCACTGACTCTGATCATATTTAGACAAGGCCATGGTCAAAGTGGAAGTTCTCTCCTCCCTTCAGATAAAGGTACCTCATTCTTTGATGACCCATTCTTTCCACTGGGATCTCACTCGTGGAGATCTTTCATTTAGTTAGTTAGTTGTTGTTGTTGTTGTTTTTGGTTTTTTTTTTTTTGGTTTTTTTTTTTTTTTTTTTGCCAGAGTGTCTTGGCTTTCCATGCCTGAAATACTCTCATGGGCTTTTCAGCCGGATCCACATGCCTTAAGGGCTGATTCTGAGGCCAGAGTGCTGTTGAGGACATCTGCCATTCTATGGGTCTGCTGTGTATCTCACTTCCCATGTTGGATCATTCTCTCCCTTTTTGATTCTATCAGCTAGTATTTGCAGACACTATTCTTGTTTATGTGATCCCTTTGGTTCTTAGTCCTATCATTATGATCAATTGTGAACAGGAATTGATCACTGGGACTAGTGAGATGGCATTGGTACATGCCACCTTGATGGGATTGAATTGGAATCCCCTGGTATGTTTCTAACTCTACTGTTTGAGGTAAGTCAGCTTGAGCATGTCCCGAATTGCACATCTCTTCCCTCTCTTATTCCCACTCTTACATTTAACAGCGATCACTTTGGTAAGTTTTAAAAAAAATTATCTTTTTCTGACAAGGGAAGAAATACATGTGACAAGAATTGTGCAGAATGCAGATAATCAGCTGCTGATGTCAACATCCAAAATTCCAAATTCTTCTGAAACTTCTGGTCACTGAAACAGAAGCTCCTCTAGTTTTCATTTTCTGTCCTCTCCCTTTCATCCTCTGGGAAGATAAAAGAACTGACTTATTTTCTTGATAAAGGACATCAGATTAATGAATTTAAGTGCTTGCATCCTTAAAATTGTCATCACTGGCATACTACTTCAAATGCAGTTTCAACTGTGGCTAGTTTTTACTCTTCAGGGGGTCCAGTGATCTTCAGTATTTTATGTAAATTTATGCAAAATCTGCTCCAACAATATCAAAAGCTATTTATTTCAACCCCCCAAAGAAAAGCTTCATTTCTTGATTTGGTAAGTAGAAAAACAGAGTGGAAGCGAGCTGAGTTATAGGTTGAAATAAAAAGATTATTGATGTAGCCATGGATAGAGAAGGCTTGGGAAGAAAATGCATGTATATTTCAAGTGTACTGAATAAAAGATTCACCCATATTTACTTTTTTCCTATCTTCAAATATTTCTAAAATGGAAAGTTACATGAAAACACATTTAATTTTGCTTATGAAATTTTCCCAAAGTTTCTCCAATTTGATTCTAGAGCTCACTAAAGTATAGGTTCATGTCTTACCCATTTCCATATTCCGTTCTCCTGTCCTCTCACTACCACCTGGTATTAGGCCATGCTAACAGGAAAAGCTTGTCCAGTCAATACTTAATGAATGACTAATCATTTTATCAAAGCCCTTTGAAAGAAGATATTTCATCATCCTTTAAAATTATGTGCAAATTTCTTTTTTTGTTCTTCATACTAATTTATTAATATTTAGGAGTCTGAAAAGACCAGGATTCCAAAATGTCTCCATAATTCAGTGATATGTGTGAACACCATTGCATTTATTTTTATGAAACTTTGCCTGGAAATATAAATAAAATGATGAATATGTCATAAATATGGAGCCAAGACTGATACAGAGGGCTCAATTAAAGATCGAAATGTCCATTGTCTGACCACTTAGGCAATTAAAAAATAAATCTTACAAGACTAATGTCTGCTAATACTAACTGATAGAAAAAAAAAGGGAGAGAACAATCCAACATGGGAAGCAGGATACACAGCAGACTCATGGAATGGCAGATGTCCTAAATAGCACTCTGGCCTCAGAATCAGCCCTTAAGGCATTCGGATCTGGCTGAAGAGCCCATGAGAGTATTTAGAGTATTTTAGGCATGGAAAGCGAAGACACTCTGGCAAACAAACAAAAAAAAGAGGACCTAAATGAAAGATCTCTGTGAGTGAGATCCCAGTAGAAAGAACGGGCCATCAAAGAAGGAGGTACCTTTCTCTGAAGGGAGGAGAGAACTCTGACTTTGACTATGACCCTGTCAGAATAAGATCGAAGTTGGCGAACTCAAAAGACTTCCATAGCCTTGGCAACTCATGACTAGAGCCTAGGGAGATTACTGATGCCATAAACAAGAGTGTCAAATTGTTAAGTCAACAACAGGAGTCACTGTGTACTTAACTCCTCATGTAGGATCTCTGTCCTTAATGTGTTGTCCAATGGGAATTAATGCTATAACTAGTACTCAAACAGTATTTTTCACTTCATGTTCTGTGTGGGTGCAAACTGTTGGAATCTTTACTTAACATAAACTAAACTGATCCTCTGTACATAAAGATAATTGAAAATGAATCTTTTTTTTCATATGTTGAAAGACAATATTACTGTTTTTCTTTTTTTATTTAGTAAATAAATTTCCAAAGTACAGTTTATGGATTACAATGCTTTCTCCCCCCATAATTTCCCTCCCACTCGCACCCCTCCCATCTCCCGCTCCCTCTCCCATTCCATTCACATCAAAATTCATTTTCAATTAACTTTATATACAGAAGATCGATTCAGTATATATTAAGTAAAGATTTCATCAGTTTGCAACCACACAGAAATACAAAGTGTAAAAATACTGTTTCAGTACTAGTTATAGCATTACTTCACATTGGACAACACACTAAGGACAGATCCCACATGAGAAGTAAGTACACTCCTGTTGTTGAGATAACAATTTGACACTCTTGTTTATGGCATCAGTAATCTCCCTAGGCTCTAGTCATGAGTTGCCAAGGCTATGGAAGCCTTTTGAATTTGCCGACTTCGATCTTATTCCGACAGGGTCATAGTCAAAGTCAGAGTTCTCTCCTCCCTTCAGAGAAAGGTACCTCCTTCTTTGATGGCCCCGTTGAAAATGAATCTTGATGTGAATGGAAGGGGAGAGAGAGTGGGAGTTGGGAGGGTTGTGGGCAGGAAGGAAGTTATGGGGGAGGAAAAGCCATTGTAATCCATTAGCTGTACTTTGGAAATTTATATTTGCTAAATAAAAGTAAAAACAAAAATCTTAATTCACAAAAGAAAATAAATCAATCGTGGGATAGAAACATTCTATGCTAGATAAGGGGTGGGAAAGAGATGCTAAATGAACCAAAGATTATTTACTATGATTCTTAGATTGATACTTAGAAGCATTTGATGTTCTTTAATTCTCAAGTTGGATCACCCATCATGGATTGCCTTAAGAAGTAAGGTCATCAGTGCAGGCTTCATTCAAATGTGGATAAATATGGCAAATGTGCTTTGTTTAAAACAGTTGTTTAGATGAACACAAGATCATGGGCAGAGGTAAAAATACCTCAAACTACAATTATTTCAGAAAAATAAATAGTATGCATTATGTGTATATCTGTATGTTTTGGGAACTATCCAGTTAAGAGGTCACATTACTGTATACTTGTGTCATTACAACCGCCTTAAGAATGTGTGGGACAGCTATTAGCATGTTTTAGTTCAATTTTATTTTTCTAATTTAATAGGAAAATGGAAAGACAAAATACAAAGCCCAAAACTCTATTCAGGCTTCTCTGGTTGTGTTCACCATGAACCACATCTCACTTCCTATTGTACAACATCTCTTATTTTCATTCTCAGCTTCTGGTGGTTTCAAAGTCCTATGCTAAAATGAAATAATAAAATAGACCAAAATTAAACTGTTTAGAATAAAGACCTAGTGCGTAATATATATATATATATATATATATATATATATAGAGAGAGAGAGAGAGAGAGAGAGAGAGAGAGAGAGAGAGAGTGAGAGTGTTAGTTAGTTTATCCCTGGCTTTCTTCTCATTCATCTAGCAGATTTGAAGTCAATCAGACTGAGTTTTAGATCCCAGCTACCACTTACTAGGGGTATGAATTAGAAGTAGCCTATTGGGGGCCAGCACCGTGGTGCAGTAGGTTAATCCTTTGCCTGCAGTGCGGGTATCCCATATGGGTGCCGGTTCTAGTCCCGGCTGCTCCTCTTCCAATCCAGCTCTCTGCTATGTCCTGGGAAAGCAGTAGAAGATGGCCCAAGTCCTTGGGCCCCTGCGTGGGAGCCCAGGAAGAAGCACCTGGCTCCTGGCTTCAGATCAGCGCAGCTCCAGCCGTTGCAGCCATCTGGGGAGTGAACTAGTGGACGGAAGACCTTTCTCTCTGTCTCTCCCTCTCACTGTAACTCTACCTCTCTAATAAATAAATCTAAAAAAAAAGAGAAAAGAAATAGCCTCAGCTTTCTCATATAGAAAATGGAGATATTTCCCACTACCTCATAAACTCATCAAATTAATCCTGTGGGATGATAGGTACTTTTGTATTCCTATAAATATTGATGACCTGGGGAAGGCAGCATCCCCAGTCCTTTGTGAACACCTTCTCTGTTCATTAGTGTTTCAGTTGGTTCTTCCCAGTCCTCTAGGTGATTTCCCCAAGTGCACATGTTTGGCTGCATACCTGGGGATTTTCCGGTGCAGATCTCCAGCCTTCTCTTTGTGCAACTCTTGCATCTCCCACACTCTGTGCTGCAGATGTAAACTCCAGATCCCTGAACCCACGGCTTCATTGCCATGCCTTTGGGAGTCTGCTGTGCTCTAACTCCATTCCTTCTGCCTCTGCTATGGGTAAGAAACTGTCAAGCTAACATGGCACAGTACTCTTTTATGGCTCACTGCAGGAGATTCTGATTTCTCTGCGACTACTGTTGTTTCCTGCCTAATGTACAGTCCAGAGCCTTGTAAACCATTGTTTCCATGTCTTCTCCAATTCTTCAGTTGTTTCAGACAAATCCCTGCTCTTCCAATGTGCAGGCCATGGGAGTCTTTTGTACTATCTATTTTGAAGTGTCAACAGATTACCAGATCATATGTGGTTATAATGATGATAGCACTCCTTTTAGAACTTACAGTCTTCCCTCTGATAAAAGGTAAAGGTTGGCAGTATGTTTGCAGGAAGACTGAATTACAGTTCTTCTTGGGTGCAATGAATTTTGTATGAAGGCTTAGACCAATGCCTTAATTTCTCAAGCTTTTCCTTTTCTAATCTGTAGGGGACTAATCCAGAGAGCCTTTGAATTCCCATTCAAAATGTATTGATAATCACTTACAATCCCTCTAAAAATTGAGAAAAACCATAGAACATGAATGTATTACTTGGAAACCTGTTTAAGGAAACACAAATTCATTTTCAATATCTGGTCTTTCTGAAACCTGAAGGATTCTCTGTGGCTCAATACTCGATTGCAAAAATAATAACAATACTGAACTCTTTCCTTTGACATGCAGAGTGATGCCAAACTAAAAATTTAACACCACTCTCTCTTCAGATATTGAATACTAAGCTTTAGTTTTTACTTTGTATCACTTTGCTTTATTCTCTCATATTCCAGAAATCCTACAGCCCTCCTTCAACATTACACTGGGTTACTATGTAAATATATCATAAAAAATTGTTGCAATATGACAAGCCGCATCAGATGAAAACACCAAGGGCCTACAAGGCAAAAACCTCATACATGAGTATCTGAAATAATGCCAATAATGACACTCAAAATGAAGTAAACTCACATGAGAGTCAGAAAATTTATCTTTAGTGCTTTTAGAAGAGGCTCATTGCCAAAGGCTGAATGCATTAATTTCATATGCCATGTAAGAAATTTCCATTTCCCCTTGAATAAGATGTTAGTCTCAAAGACTGTCCTTAGAGTAGAAATACTCTTAGTGATTTATTAAACCCTCTCCTCTTCATGTTAAGAAATCTACTAATTTTGCACCATATTTGGCAGGCAGGAAGTTTGTCCAATCTATCCTCGATTCTATCAGAACTGTCTTTCCATTTATTTAACATCTGCAAGCCAACAAGCATTATGTTAAATATTGTGGGAGATTTGAACAAGTAAAGGACTTAGTTTTTGTGCTTGGTGAACTAGAATGAAATTATAGGCTCCAGACATATACACAAAGTAGGTATTCTCTGTTTGTATAAGGTAGCAGCTTATAAGTGTCAAAGATGGTTAAGTAAAATTCAGTGGGGAAAACTTAAGCCCACATAAAAACTTATATAAGGTTATTTATAGCAGGTTTGTTCAAAATTAGCAAAACTTGGAAGCAAACCAAGGTGTCCTTTGTTCACTGAATGGATAAACTACAGTACACTCAGACAATGTAATATTAGTGCTAAATGAAATAAACAACCTATGAAAAATATGGAGGACAATTTCTGAGAAGGATACCATATTATATGATTAAAACTATATGATATTCTGAGAAGGGCAAAACTTATAACATTGAAAGTCAATTTCTTTTTCTCTGTAGTTACATTTGAGCTATTGCATAGCCACATTTATTAAATAATATAGGTCTATGAGGAAAAGACAGGTATGTACACAGAAAACTAAAACTGGGGCTGGTGTTGTCATGCAGCAGGTTAAGCCACCACCTGAAGCACTAAAATCACATATGAGCTCTGGTTTGAGTCCCAGCTGCTCCACTTCCAATCCAGCTCCCTGCTAATGTGCCTGGGAAGGCAGTAGGTCATGTTGCAGTGCTTGGGCCCCTGCCAACCACATGGGGAACACAGATTGAGTTCTTGACTCCTGGTTTTGGTTTGGCCCAGTCCCAGCCCCTTGCGGCTACTGGGGAGTGAACTAGCGGATGGGAAATTTCTCTCTCTCTCTCTCTCTCTCTCTCTCTCTCTCTAACTCTGCCTTTTGAATAAATGGATAATTCTTTTTTGAAAAAGTAGTAAGAGAAAATTAAAGTTCAGTGTGTAAGTTTTTTGATTTTATTCTATGTGAGCAGGAGATGAAATACATACTGTGAACTGGAGGACATTACAAGAGATTGTGTGTGAATTAGGCTTTGGGTATTTCAAATACTTACCAGAGAAAGAAATAGGAAGTAAGCATCCCAGTCAGCTGAAACAACAGGAGGAGAACCATGAGCAAGCAATGTATGTGAGGAATAGTAAACAGTTACATCTGGGGAAATTTGGGGATAGGATGGGCAAGAAGGAGAATATCAAGAAGGTGCTCAAATTTGCACTTAAAAAGGGGAAAAAATGCTTTGCTATTAGTGTAGGGCAGGGTTTATCACAGCAATATTGATTTTGTGGACCAGGAGTGCCATGTTGAGGCTAGGGATTAGGGGCAGTCCTGGGCTTTGTAAACTGCCTACCAGCATCTCTGACCGCTACCAGTTGAATCCATTATGAGCAAGATGTCTCTGGATATTACCAATTGTTCTCTGAATGGAAAAATTGTCCCCATCTGAGTATCACTGCTGTGAGACAGTCTGCATAGGCATTGGATTGAAGATGGGAATGCGATATGTGTGGCTCCACATGAGATGCAGAGGAGGCAGACTAGAAGTGTACAGGTGGAGAGGAGAGAGGTGGACAAGGGGGAAATAAGTGATGGCGACTGCATGGACTGTGGAGCCTTTTATTGAAATGTAAGCTACAGCTCAAGGATCAAGTTTGATGAAAATACCGATTTGGCTTTGAGCATACTGACTTTGAGGTGTTTGCAGAACATTCAAATGGAGGTGTTCTGAGGGTAGCTGGAAATATTTTGAATTCTGGAGACAGGTGTGAGTTGGAGATTTATGTTTAGGAGTCATGAAGATCTTGTTAACCGTGGAAATGGGAATCTCTCTGTTCCCAGCAATCTACATGCAACGATGACTCGCATTTTCTGGAAGATCTCGAGATAACAGCCTTTTGAACAGATTTAATGCACAGCACCAATTTTCTTTTGGGATTTTACTTTTGTTTTCCTGATTTTGTGAAAATCTAGGACTTTGAAGTCCAAATACATGGGTCCTCTAAGTTTCTGTGCTTCCGCCTCAGGGCCTGTGATCTACCCTTTTCTCTTCCCATATCTTCCTTTTCACTCTGTAGCATAGTTTATCCCCCACGAATCCTTTAGCTCCTAACTCCAAGGCCAGTTTCTTAATAAGACCCCATCTGCAACTATTGACATAGCAACAGTCTTTCTGCCATCCATTCCTTATCTGCATGTCAAAAAAAAAAAAAAAACTCTGTCACTGCTTTAATATTCTACATATTTTATTTCCACATATTTAATTGCTTTATTTAACTTACTGTATAGTCATTCCCTGATGCCTACAAGTTTCATGAGGCCTGGACTTGTATTTTCTTTTGTTTGTTTTTGTTTTTTGTTTGTTTCACTCCTTAGATTCTACTTAAGGGATCTGTATTTGTGGTATAGCGGTTAAGCCACCACTTAGGACAAATGTATTCCATACTGCAGTGTATGTTTGATTCCCGTCTACCCTGCTTCTGACCCAGCTTCTTTCTAGTGTGCCTGGGGAAGCATAGAAGGTGGCCCAAGTACTTGGGCCCCTGCCACCTCGTGGTAGACCTGGATAGAGTTCCTGCCTCCTGTCTTTAGCCACACCAGATCTAGCTGTTGTGGCCATTTGGAGAGTGAACCAATAGGTGAAGATATCTCTCTCCTTTTATCCTTCATTTTTTTTTTCTCCCTCTATTTCTATGTTTCAAATAGATAAATATATTTTAAAAATCTACCACTTAAAACAGTGCCAAATACCCACACACTCAATAAATTTTATCTAATGGTTGAGACAAATTTTCCTGGAGTTGGTCAACTTCTTGCTTGGATTTATGATGAACTAGAATACCACAGGGCAGCAGTGTATATTTGTTTCTGAGTCTCAGAGACAGAATTTGTATTTGATAGTATCTGTTGAACTCACTGAGTACTGGTCTTCAATATTTTCTTTAACATATCAACATTTATGTTCAAAATGTATAACAACTTTTTAAATCATAAGTGAAATTCTCATTCCTGACTCTGAGCTCCAAAAACTCAGAATTTTTACACATTGTTAACCTCATCATAAATTCACATTTTTCCATGGAGTAATATGTTAGTTTCTGTTCTTGCACTCTGACATTGTACTATTTTCGGTACAAATGATGCTCTCCTGCTGTCTCTTCAGTAACATTTTCATAATGCTGATGTATCTGAAATATTATCATTTCCAGAAATGCATTCAGCTGATGAACATCTTTGAGGGTTATCCTCCTAGAAGAAACCTTCTTAGATGCTACAGTGTCTGCTTACATGTTCAGTTTGGACTCTAAACACCCTTTGACCCTCTTCTGGTATTTAACTCGTATGTGTATTATAATTGACTGATTATTTCTTTTTCTCTAATAATCAACCATAAGGTTACTGAGGGCTTATATCCATTGTATCCCTTCCTCCTGGCTCAGGTCAGGGGCATAATACAGCTAAGATAATATTTGTTCTCTCATATACACTGTCTCTTTTTTTTGGAGTAAAATTATTTTTAATTAATTAATTTATTTATAAGGCAGAATGACAGACAAGGGAAAAACAGAGCAAGAGTGATAGCTTCCATCAGCTGGTTCACTCCACAGTACCCACAACAGCTAAGGATATGTCATGCTTCAGCCAAAAGCCAAGAGCCAGAATTCAATCTGAGACTTTCACTTGGGTGGTAGAAACCCTAGTACTTGGGCCATCATCCCCTGCCTCCCAGGTACATTACAGGAAGTTGGATCATAAGCATGAAGTATTCAGGACTTAAACATGAGCAGGCACTTAAACTTGAGTTGCAAGAGTCCCAAGTGCTGGCTTTAACACACTGCATCTCAATGCCCATCCCTCCATCTATTTCTGATTACTCTTCTAACTTTTAAATTTAAACACCTGCTGGCTCAATTTCTTCTTTGTTTATACATGTTAATATTCTCTTTATATTTTATTAGCTGTTTTGCTGTTTTCCACCTTAATAATAGAATGTGTTCTTCAAGCACATAATTGAGTTTCCATTCTCTAAAACATCCAAACAAAGTCATGTAAAATGTTGTCCTTGTTGAGTTTGAAAGTGTCAGAGTGCCAAGATTGGAATCTTGGGTCTGTATTCTACTAACTAAATGAACTTTGGGACAATTGTATTGGTTTTCTCATCTGTGAAATGGGGTGATTTATACCTTACTATAGAGATCAAGGATTGAATGAGAAATGCATATAAATGCATATAAATCAATTTGAACAAGATTATTGTGATTATATAATATGATGTTGTGTTCTTCACCAGTCAAGTAAATGTTTTTGAAATTTCCAAGCCCATATTCATGGTTAATGATTGCTGATGCAATAATTATCTGACATAATGATAAAGGTATAGGGAAGAAGTCAATACCAAAAAATAAAATCCTTATCTATTCTGTCCTATTTTTTTTTAAGGATTGATTTATTTGAAAGACAAAGTTACAGAGAGAGCTAGAGACAGAGAGAGAGAGGTCTTCCATCTGCTGGTTCACTCCCCAAATGGCTGCAACGGCCAGGGCTGAGCCAATCCGAAGCCAGGAGCCTGAGCCAAGGACCTGGGCCATCTCCACTTCTGCTTTCCCAGGAGCATTAGCAGGGAGCTGAATCAGAAATGGAGCAGCCAGGACTCGAACCACCACTCATATGGGATGCTGGCACTGCAGGCTGGGGCTTTATCATGCTGAGCCATAACTTCAAACCCTCTTTCCAATCTTTTATATTCCCTCCTGTAGTGTTGAACTCCTTAAGCACTGCCAAATTTTAGCTTCTTTCTTCCATAATTTCATTGCCTTATTTGTGCCATTAGGGTACTGAGGAAATGGTGTAATGAGCTATTGCTTAATGCTGAACAGGCCTGTCCTAAGAGACATGCTAATGCATCAGTACTAAAAATGTTTGAAATACTAATTTTCCTCCTAATGAGCCTAAACATTTTATTATAGTTATACCTTAATACCAAGTTGCAGGTCATTACCTTCACATATCGAAAGCAGCTGATGTTTCTGGGGCTTAATGTTTCTGCCATTGGCTTGATGACCCCTCTGTCTTGCCCATTGTACCTAGTGGAGTTTCCAAAAATGAAAATTAGCTCACTTGACAGCTAATGTTGATGATGTTATGATTATATTATTGATCTACATTTTTTCTGATTATACTTGTAAAAATTAATGTGTGCTAGCTAATGTCATGAAATCTGAATTTTTAAATGAAAAAAGAATAAGTAAAAATTAGAATGAATCATCTTAACACCTAAAGGTAACCATTTCTGATTTACTTCTTTGTATATGTGTGTCATACAGTATTGACGATGCTGTTCACTTTATTAAACAACATACACATGTTTTCCTTGTCATTAATAGTCTTTGGCAATGTCACTATAATAGCTAAAAGGTAGTTTAGTCATATAATTATATGTTACAGTTTGATTTTGTATATATATGTATAAATGTATATATATTTATTGATCAACAATTATTTTCATGTTTTCACCCATGTTGCGAGAATTTGAAAAGCATTTATGCAACATTTATCTAAGCCATTGACTTCTTAATTTTTTTCTATAGATGGGTGTTGTGGCACCACAGATTAAACCACAACTTGGGATGCCCACATCATATATTGGAATGCCTGGTTCTAAAAAAGCCCTGACTACTTCACATTTCCCATCCAGCTTTTCGCTGATGTTCCTTGGAGGCAGCATGAGATGACCTAAATTCTTGGGTTACTGTCACCCATATAAGAGACTCAGGTGGAGTTCCTAGCTCCTGGCTTTCTCCCGGCCTATACCATCCCTGGCTATGGTGGACATCTGGGGAGCAGACCAGCAAATGCAAGGTCTCTCTCTGGCTATCACCCCATCTCCTTTTATTATTTTAACTGCTTTGTTTATATTTATTTCTAGGGGCCAGATTTGTGGCCTAACAGGTAAAGCCGCCACCTGTTCAACCAGCATTCCATATGGACACCTGTTCATGGCCCAGAGGCTCCACTTTTGATCCAGCTCCCTGATAATGGCCTGGGAAAATCAGAGGAAGATGGCCCAGTTGTTTGGGCCCCTGTACCCATGTGGGAGACCTTGATGAAGCTCCTGGCTCCTGGCTTTGGCCTGGCTTAGCCCTGGCCATGGCAGCCACCTGGGGAGTAAACCAGCAGATGAAATCTCTCTCTCTCTCTCTCTCTCTCTCTCTCTCTAACTCTCTAACTCTCACTTTCAAATGAATGTTTTAAAAATTTAAAAAACAATTTTTTTCTATAAACTTCTCTCATTTTAATTATTTTTCTACCTTTTAAATTTCTGCTCTAGAAAAAGCATCTTCACTTGAATATTTATTTTAAATTTCTCTTTTTAACATCCAAATCGAATCATACATTTCCATTAATATTGGCTTTAGCTTAATTCAACAATTGTAATATGAATTCCTTAATTTCAATTAATTCTAAATATGAAATTTATATTGTGATTTTTTAAGCCTCTGAAATATAATTTTTAAAAGGATTTTTTTTTAACTTGAGAGGCAGAGTTACTGAAAGAGGGAGAGGGAGAGACAGAGAGATCTTCCATATGCTGATTCATTCCCCAAATGCTTGCAAGGGCCGGAACTGGGCCAGACCAGACCAGAATCCAGGAGCTTCTTCCAACCCTCCCACAGGGCTACAGGGACCCAAGTACTTCAACCATCTTCTGCTGCTTTCCCGGGAGTATTAGCAGGGAGCTGAACTGGAAGTGGAACAGCCAGGAATCAAACTGGAACCCATATGGAATACCAGCATTGCAGGCAGCAGTTTAACTTGCTATGCCACTGCTCTGTCCCCTCTACTATGACACAGTTCCGACCCTTAAACGGATTTGAACATTAGTGTCATTTTTAGTTTCTAATGTAATTACACCTTTGTGATACAGTGTGTTCTTTATAACATTTCTTCTTTGTCATTTCTTTTTAAGATTTATTTTTATTTATTTGAAAGGCAGAGTTACAGAGAGAGAAGGACAGACAGAGAGAATATTTACTGGTGATTTCCCAAATGGCCACTATGGCTGGGGCTGGGCTACCATCTTTCACTGCTTTCCCAGGCACAATAGCAGGGATCTGGGCAGGAAGTAGAGCAACTGGGTCTTGAACTGGCATCCATAGGGGATGCTGGTATCAGAGGTGGATGCTTAATCTGCTAAGCCCACAACATCACCCCTCTTTCTCATTTCTTAAAACTTATTTTGAGTATTTCATGCATTGCACACTTTTAAAAAATGTTTTTAAAGATTTCATTTATTTATTAGAGATACAGAGTTACAGACAGTGAGAGGAAGAAAGAGAGAGAGAAAGGTCTTCCATCAGCTGGTTCACTCTCCAATTGGCCGCAATGGACAGAGCTAAGCCAATCTGAAGCCAGGAGCCCAGAGCTTCCTCCGGGTCTCCGGTCACGGGTGCAGGGGCCCAAGTGCTGGGCCATCTTCTACTGCTTTCCCAGGCCACAGCAGAGAGCTGGATTGGAAGTGGAACAACTGGGATTAGAACCTGTGCCCATATTGGATGCTGGCGCCGCAGGCGGAGGATTAACCTACTGCACCACAGCACTGGGCCCCTGCATTTTTTTTTAAGATTTGTTTATTGAAATATATATATGGGGAGATTACTGAGGCCATAAACAAGAGTGTCAATTTGTAAAGTCAACAACAGGAGTCACTGTGCACTTACTCCTCATGTAGGATCTCTGTCCTTAGCGTGCTGTACATTGAGACTTAATGCTATAATGAGTACTCAAACAGTATTTTTCACTTTGTGTTTCTATGGGGGTGCAAACTGTTGAAAGCTTTACTTAATGTATACTAAACTGATCTTCTGTAAAAAAAAAAAATAGAAGAAGAAGAAATTATCAATTCCCAACTTGACTCTCACTGGGATTAAACATGACAATAGGTCTGATCTGATTTCATCATTATTTAAAAATCATCTATTATTTTTCACTTTATGTTTCTGTGTGGGAGCAAACTGTTGAAATCTTTACTTAATGTATGCTAAACTGATCTTCTGTAGATAAAGAGAATCGAAAATGAATCTTGCTGTGAAATGAAGGGGAGAGGGAGTGGGAAAGGGGAGGGATGCGGGTAGGAGGGACGTTATGGGGGGGAAGCCATTGTAATCTATAAGCTGTACTTTGGAAATTTATATTCATTAAATAAAAGATAAAAAAAAAAGATTTGTTTATTGAAAGGTAGAGTTAGGGAGAGAGGGAGGGAGAGAGGGAGAGAGGGAGGGAGGGAGGAAGGGAAGGAGGGGGAGAGCGAGCAAACACTGGTTCACTCACCAACTGATTGCAATAGCTGTGGCTAGACCAGACTGAAACCAGGAGCTGAAAGCCATAAACTTCGTATAGATGTGCCACATGGAGCAGATGGGACTCACCTGGAATGCCAGCTTCAGAGGCAGCAGCTTAACTGGTTAACATGCATTGATGATATGTGAAGTCGATAATTAAGATCAAGATTAAATTAGGTTTGATGTTAGGATTGGATTTGACCATTCTCTCTTTTACAATCAGCAGGTCACTAAACTTGATGAAAAAACGGTTGATTTTTCAGTATTTGTGCCTATCATTATAGCTTCTGATTCAGATTTTCTTTAGGATTTTGCATCTTTCTTGGTAAAAAAAAATCATTAATTCTTTCCATGAAATATGTAGGTTTTTAAAAAAATATTTATTGTTTGAAAGACTTATAGAGAGAGAGGGAGACACACACAGAGAGATCTTCCATTCTCTGGTTCATTCCCCACACACAATGCCCTTGGGGCTGGGCCATGCCTAGGTTAGGAGCCTGGGACTCCATCTGGGTCTCCCACATGAGTGTCAATGACCCAGGCACTTGGTACCTCTTCCACATCTTTCTAGGTGCATTAGCAGAGAGCTGGATCAGAAGTGGAGCAGCCTGGACTGAATTAGTGCTTACAGGGGATGCTGGCATTGATTAACCCAGTGATCCAAAAGGCTGGCCCAAAAATGTATAGGTTTCTAATAATTTTAGTTTTTGTCTGAGAATGCATTTGTCCAAAAGTAATGCTTGTCTGAGAAGGTCATTTTAGGTTAAATTTTATTCCCCATGCATTATGGACATTGTTCTGTTTACTTAATCATCCATTTTGCTATCATTCTAAATTTCTTTCAATTGTAGATAACTGTTTTCTCTTTCATCACTGTTCTCTTTTCCCTCTCCCTTTCCTCGTCTCCCTTTAATTCTCCCTCTCCTTCCCCCTTCTGCCTTTAAAATTAAATAAGTAAATAAATACATTTTTTAAAGTGGAGGGCATTTAGGGCAGCTGTTACAATGTCACTTGGGACTTACATCTCATGTCAGAGTGGATGAGTTCAAGTCCCAGCTATGCTTTGACTTAGGCTTCCTTTTAGTGAATAGTCTATTAGGTAGACAAGATGCCTCAAGTAGTTGGTTTGTGCTACCCATGTGGGAGATTCCTGGGCCATTTTGGCCATTTGGGGAGTGAGTCAGAGAATGGAAGACCTCTCTGTGTCTCCCTCTCTATATATAAGTCTTTCAAATCAATAATAAATCTTTTTAAAAAACTTACATATAGAAAGAATTAATGATTTTTTTTTACCAAGAAAGACGCAAAATCCTACAGTGTGAAGTAGAAGCTATAAAGATAGGTACAAATATTGAAAAATCAAGAGTTTTTCATCAAGGTTAAGAACTGCTGATTGTTCTAGGCTCTTCGCTTTGGTCTTCCCTAGTTTTGGATATTGCTGGCATTTGGGGAGTGAACCAGCAGACATAATTTCTCTTTCCTTGTCTTTTTCTGTCTTCCAAACATATAAAAATAAAAACAAAGTAAAAAAAAGGATTTATTTTCATTTATTTGTTAGGTACAGTTAACAGAGTATGGGGAGGAGACATAGAGAGAAAGAGGTCTTCCATCTGCTTATTCACTTCCCAAATGGCCACAATGGCCAGGGCTGGGCCAGACTGAAGTTAGGAGCTTCTTCCAGGTCTCCCATGAAGGGTAGCAGAGGCCCAAGATCTCAGGTCACCTCCCACAACTTTCCCAGGCCATTATCAGGGAGCTGGATTGGAAGTGAAGCAGCCAGGACTCAAACTGATGCTCCTAGGAGATGGTGGCACTGCAGGTGTCAGCCCTTCCTGTTTAACCAAAATGTTGACCTCTTCCCCTTTTAAAAAATAAAAAGAATTTAAGGTAATCTTTCATTTTTTCTTCTACTTCTTAAGTAAGATTTATTGAGACACATTTTTTTTTACCCAGAAACCTTTTATTTAAGGTATATAAACTTCATGTATTTCATAAATACAACTCTAGGAACATAGCGGTTCTTCCCACTGTATCCACCTTCCCGTCCACTCTCCAACCCTTCCTCCTCCCTCCCCGAATCCATTCTTATTTTTTACTAAGTCTTATTTTCAGTTAACTTTGTCCACATAAGTTTACCCTACACTAAGTGTTCAACAAATAGTATAAAAAAAAAAAAAAAAAAAAAACCTATTCCTCAGCAGTCAAGACAAGAGCTGTTCAGTCATCACACCTCAAAGTGTCAATTTCACTCCTATAGATTACCTTTTAGGTGCTCTATTACTTACCAAAAATCAGGGATAACACCTGGTATTTGTCCTTTTGGGTCTGGCTTATTGTACTAAATATAATGTTTTCCATTTGCATCCATTTTTTTTTGCAAATGACAGGATTTCTTTTTTTACCTCTATGTAGTATTCCGTGGTGTACATATCCCATAATTTCTTTATCCTGAGGTCAATTCATAGACATTTGGGTTGATTGCATATCTTAGCTATTGTGAATTGAGCTGCAATGAACATGAGGGTACAGATAACTCTTTCATATGCTGATTTCATTTCCCGCTGGTAAATTCCCAAGAGTGGAATGGCTGGGTCATATGGTCTACATTCAGATTTCTGAGGTATTTCTACACTATCTGCCATAGTGGCTTTACCAGTTTACATTCCCACCAACAGTGGATTAGTGTGCCTTTTTCCCCACATCTCATTTGTTGTTTGTTGATTTCTTTATACAGGCCATTATGACTGGGGTGAAGTGAAACCTCATTGTTGTTTTGAATTGCATTTCCCTGATGGCTAGTGATCCTGAGCATTTTTTTTCAAGCATCTGTTGGCCATTCAGATTTCCTCTTTTGAAAAACATCTGTTTAAGTCCTTTGCCCATTTCTTTTGTTTTTAACCATTGAAATAGCCCTAGAGAAGGCCAAGGTTTACTTTATTTTTTAACTTTTATTTAATGAACATAATTTCCAAAGTACAGCTTATGGATTACAAAGCCCCTCCCCCATAACTTCCCTCCCACCCACTGCTCTCTCTCCCATTCACATCAAGATTCATTTTCAATTCTCTTTATATACAGAAGATCAGTTTAGTATATATTAAGTAAAGATTTCAACAGCTTGCACCCCCACAGAAACACAAAATGAAAAATACTGTTTGAGTACTAGTTATAGCATTAAATCACAATGTACAGCACATTAAGGCAGAGATCCTACATGAGGAGTAAGTACACAGTGACTCCTGTTGTTGACTTAACAAATTGACACTCTTGTTTATGGCGTCAGTAATCACCCTACCTAGGCTCTTGTCATGAGTTGCCAAGGCTATGGAAGCCTTTTGAGTTCACCAACTCTGATCATATTTAGACCAGGTCATAGTCAAAGTGGAAGGTCTCCTTTCAAAGAAAGGTACCTCCTTCTATGATAGCCCATTCTTTCCACTGGGATCTCACTTGTGATTTTTCATTTAGGTTTTTTTTTTTTTTTTTTTTTTGCCAGAGTGTCTTGGCTTTCCATGCCTAAAATACTCTCATGGGCTTTTCAGCCAGATCCGCATGCCTCAAAGGCTGATTCTGAGGCCAGAGTGCTGTTTAGGACATCTGCTATTCTATGAGTCTGCTGTGTATCTCACTTCCCATGTTGGATCGTTCTCTTCCTTTTTTTTTTTTTTTTCTATCAGTTAGTATTTTCAGACATTAGTCTTGTTTATGTGATCCCTTTGACTCTTAATCCCATCATTATGATCAACTGTGAACTGGGACTAGTGAGAAGGCAATGGTACATGCCACCTTGATGGGATTGAATTGGAATCCCCTGGTATGTTTCTAACTCTACCATTTGGGGCAAGTCCAATTGAGCATGTCCCAAATTGTACATCTCTTCCCTCTCTTATTCCCACTCTTATATTTAACAGGGATCACTTTTCAGTTAAGTTTCAACACTTAAGAATAACTGTGTATTAATTACAGGATTAAACCAATAGTATTAAGTAGAACAAACAAAAAAATACTAAAAGGGATAAAGTATTAAGTTGTTCATCAAAAGTCAGGGCAAGGGCTGATCAAGTCACTGTTTCTCATAGTGTCCATTTCACTTCAACAGGTTTCCCCTTTGGAGCTCAGTTAGTTGTCGCTGATCAGGGAGAACATATCATATTTGTCCCTTTGGGACTGGCTTAATTCACTCAGCATGATGTTTTCCAGATTCCTCCATTCTGTTGCAAATGACCGGATTTCATTGTTTTTGACTGCTGTATAGTATTCAAACTCCTCATTTGAGTCCTGGCTGCCCCACCTCCAAACCAGTTCCCTATTAATGTGCCAAGGAATACAGTGGAGGATGGCCCAAGTTCCCCTGCTTCCCGTATGGGAGACCCAGATAGAGATATGGGCTCCCAGCTTTGGCCTGGACCACCCCCAGTTGTTGTAGCCATTTGGGGAGTAAATCAGAGGATGGAAGATGTCCCTCTCCCTCTCTCTCTCTCTCTTCCCCCCTCAATCTCTATCTCACTCTGTCTTTCAAATATATAAATCCAAAAAAAAAAAAAAAAACAAAACAAAACAAAAAAAACCTCATACTGCCTGTGGTTTTAGCAGTAATTTGGCTTTTATCTCATCTATCACAAAGCTTGTTTAGCATGATCAGGGTCTGCTCCAAACCCAGATCTCATGGCTTGTTCCTTCCTCTCTGCTTGGTACTTAGGTTTTATTTTCTTTAATGGGCATTCTCCTGTGATTCCTTTCATTGAACTGTTTAAGATGTTAAACTTTCAACAATAGTTTTTTAGCCTAACTTGCTCTTTGAGATATAGGACAGCTTAGTGGCTGCAAAGGCTGTCTGGCAATTGCTCTTCTAACTATGTGGATTCTTGGCAAGATAACCCAGCATCTTTAGCTCAATTTTCACATCCATAAAACAGAGATGATTACTTATTCCATAGGCATTTTTGTTTCTCTGTTGGAATACCCCATATATGTAAACACATATGGAAACCCTAAGCAGAAAATAATAATTGTGCCAGAACTGTTAGGTATTATTATTTTTCAACTGTCTCAGTTCATAGTTATATTTTAAGACCATCTTGACCAGAGTCCTTCAATAAATTCTTAAAATATTCTAAAATATATGTGATTGAATAGTGCGACATAAATTAATGTTTGATTTGAGGATCTGCCATGACATTGTTTGTAGGTATGCTGTAAGATGAACTACATAATATGCAAATGTATGATTTTGAGTCTTGTGACTTAAAAAAAAAAAAACACTTTCACCTGAGGTTTAGCTTATTTAACATTTCTATATATTTTTAAAGATTGATTCACTTATTTGAGTCAGAGAGAAAGAGCCAGGAACCAGGAGCTTCTTTTGGATCTCCCACATGGGTTCAGAGGCCCATGTACTTGGGCAGTCTTTCACTACTCTCTTAGGTGCATCAGCAGGGAGCTGGATCAGAAGTGGAGCAGCCAGGACTGAACTGGTGCCCATACAGGATGCTGGCATTGTAGTCAGTGTCTTTACCCACTATGCCACAATGCCATCCCCAACATTTCTATATTTTTGAAAATAGTATCCTTTTAAATCACATCCAGTCAACATTGACTGCTCTGTACTCCTTTTATAGTCATCCATTCAGTGATATATTCAAAGGTCAAATAACAGCTGAATGCCGGACATTCAGTGTAACAGAAATATCCATAGACCCGAAGCTAAACTTTCTGAAAGCTCTTTATGTAACCTGTTATATATTCCCTTCCTGAGTTCAGTACTGGTACCAATGACATACTTCTGAATCTCATAAAAGTACAAGAACTGGTAATGAAATTTGAATAACATATTAACTGTGATTTTGAGGAATTTGATTATTCTTTAGTTATAATTTTTATGGATCCATAATTATTCATCAAAAGTATAATAACTTATTCTAAAATTGTTTATTGAAAATCACTATATATTACTTTAGGTCATGAGAATGCACTGCTAATCAAAGCAAAGTATCTGCACTGACAGAGTTTATGTTTTCTAATGTGTACATAGTGGTCATGTAATCATTCATTTAACTTTTCTATTATGTATAAATGTGAGAAAAGAATATCACATGAAGTACTTGGGAATATTCATGCAAATGGAATTAAAAGGTAAGCTTATTTCAATGCAAGAATATTTCCTTAAACTTTTTGAGTACCCTTTATAGTCATGGATAAAAATTTTTTTTGCATAAAATAAACTCTGAATCCCACTGAACTTTTTGAAATATTCTCGCGTACATCCTGTTCTTCATCCTTGAAGAATATTTGCAGAAAGGAAGCAATATCATAGACTTAAAAATATTTTTATTTGATGTTCTTTAAGTTGATGCTTATAAAAAAGTTGGAAAAAATCTAGTGAGTTGAATCAAGAAACTTGCTCTCTGACTCAGCAAGATAAAGGTGTAAGTACAATCAAACTGTGCCTGTATTTTCCATGATAAATTAATGCCTTCTCTCTTTCTTGAAGTATATTCTACAATATAAAGACTCCTCATGTAGTAAAAATTGTAACACTATTTGACTTTTCTTAATTTACCTAAAAAGTAGACAACTCTAAATTTATGTTAATGCCCAAGTTTATAAATTCTGCTTCAACATTCATAATATATGGTTATACTAAGGAATACTGTTAGTTTATGAAAGTAGTTCTTAATCACCTGAACTATAAATGACCTCATTAGCATTTCATTTTTTTCTTTTTTTACAATATGTAAATATGCTTGAAACCTCTGTACTGATAGAGAGCAGTCTGCTTGTTTCCCTGTAAGTGTTTGTATTAATTTTGTACAAATGGTGCCTCTAGTAGTTTTCCAAATCTACAACAGCACAAGATTTATTTTTCCATATTAGGTTATTATAAACAATTTACATATTTGTATTTTTTATTTCTAAATAGTGTCATATTAATTTTTTTCATAACTTTAAAATCTGTGATGTATTTCAGAAGAAACATTAAAAGTTCCCAAAGTATGAATACTTTTGTGATCCTTGATGCGTTTTTCTAGGTTTTTCTCCAGTGTATTTTCAGCAAGTGAGATAAAACTAGCTTGTTTGATGTTAAATTCTCTACTTTAAGATAAAATAACTTCAAGTCTGTATGGCCTTTCCCATTATAAAATCGTTAAGTTGGTGCTGGAGAGACTTAACAAGGGCAGTTATGAGTGGTGACTATGAATTTTCATCTTAACTGTGCATTTTGTCTACTTTGATAAATTTGCATAACTCAGTTTTGTGCTAAAATTGTTTTCTGAACAAAGATCGCATGTAGTTATCAGCATTTACTCTCTGCTGCCACTGTATTCACTCATTTGGTTATTCAGAGATCGAATGTCTAGTATAGCGTAGGCAACGTGCTTGGTGCTGGAGAGTCAGTATTACAGAAACAACCACAGATCTGAATGTGAGCCTGTTCGAGGCTCAATGCAGACACTTGCAGTGTGTTCCCTTTCTCAGTAGCAAGGCTGCTACTAATGACATAACCAAATTGTGTTGCAGAGATGCTCCGGGCCCTCACTCTTTTTAAGATCACAATTCCACCTGTCTTTCTTCTTCTAGCTTTGGGACCTCTGTGCAGATAAACGGCAGTGCAGTCAGCTTGTTCCCTTTTATGAAACAAGAAGGTCAGCAGGCACCTTTCCATTTTGCCTAAATGGAAAGAGGAAGAACACAGGGCCTGGAGAATATTCCACATTTGGGGTTCTTGATTCTCAGTATCTTCTCTTACTTCCTTTCACATACATGATTCAGGACAATCAGGATTAGAATTAATATTTATACCAAAACTTATATGGAAGAATTTAGACAAATAAAATTTTTTAGGTAGGATCCATAGACACATTGTTCATCTTCTTCACCTGTTAACTGGAAAATAAGTAAATTATTTTTTCATTACCAAGTCTTTTTCAGTTATCAAATATACACACAAAGTCATTTTTATCACTTAATAGGTATTCAGTTTTACCATAATGTATACTTCGTTATGATTGTAAATTACACAGACAGTAGAAAATCTGGCTAAATGATATGTGTAAAGAAGTGAATGAAAGATATTTTCTCTCTTTCTCTCTCTCTTTCTCTCTCTGTCCCCTTCTCTTCTCTTCTTCTCTTTCCCTCATCTTTCTCTGCCACTCATTCAAAAAAATAAAAAGTATTTAAATCTGTTTAAAATTTAAATATTCATTTCACCAAATAAAACATGATGAAAATATTGTATATTCGTGTAGCTCCTCAAATTTAGCGTTCAGTGAAATAAAGTATACTTTAAAATAGTCTAATTCAGACTCGAGACACCTTTGGCAAGAGGTGCATCGAAATTAAATTCTGATTAAAATTTATCTGCTCCCAAAAAAAGGTTTCATTTTGACTTCAGAGAGATGATTGAAAACCCTTGTATTTGGAAAGAGTTCTTTCTAATTTCTAGCATTAATATTCCTTGCTGATACTAAGAACTATTTTTTTCCTTTTTTTGAAAACAAAGTCATTGATTCCTCACAATTCTTCCAATCCATGTTTACATATTTGAGAACATTCCAAGTTCTTCATGTTCCTTTTAAGTCATAAAAAATATGAAGCATCTCATTTATTAGATTAGAGATAAGACTGTTTTATTTCTTTGCCAGTAACAACAGTTACAGAATTTTAAAAACTAATGGCATAATTTACATTATTGTTTTGTGTAGGTAAAGATAGAGTCCACTTGAACTGTTAAGATGCACTTCTTTATAGAAAGGATAAAACTAAGTGAGAAAAAATGTGTAAACATGTTCACAAAGATAAGGAAAATTGCACAATAGTAGTTACCACCGTTTCCATTTTAGAAAACTTAGGAAGAAAAAGAGAAGATGGTCTTTGACTTGACATTAAGAACATTAAGCTGGAACTGGAAGGGAAACTGCATATCACTTGGAAACAGTGTATAGACTTAAAAGCATTTTTGGTGGTTCTGTTATGGTCGGCACTCGTTCAGTTTGTCAGGGTACAAACTAAATGACAGAATGATGGCAGTGAATGTAGATTATGAGTTGTAGGAGAGCAGCAACTTCTTTCATTCATCACTGTGTATCTAGTTCCTGATGTGAAGTTGGTGCTCAGTGGCCGTTTCCCAAGATGCCAGGAGGAAGCAGCAGAGACAGACCTTGATCTCTCACCTGCTGAATCCAGCCTGCTGCTACTGTACTGGGCAATACCCTCCTCTCTCTAGAAAACCTGAATCTTTTCACCCTTCCTCCTGTTTTCCACCAAGACCCTTTCTAAAAAGGGTTTATGTGTGTATGTATTTGAAAGAGAGATTGAGAGGTAGAGAGAGGGAGACATCTTGCATCAGCCTAGAACTCCAACTGGGTTTTCCACATGAGTGGTAGGAGGCAAATATTTAGACCATCTTCTGCCACCTTCCCTGGCTCACCAGCAGGGAGCTGTATATGAAGTGGAGCAGGCGAGACTTGAAGCAGCACTCTGATATGGGATGATGGTGTAGCAAGTGAGGGCTTAACCCACTGCATGAAGATGTCGGCTTTGTCAAATTACCTTCTTCCTTCATCCACTACAAATCATCCAAACAGGCCCAAATATTTCTACTGAGAATTTTGTCTAATGGATCACAATAGTCACCGCTTTGTTCTGGTCGGTTTTGCCTGATCTCAATTGGTCTGTTTTCTATGTCAAAATCTTCATATGGTGTCCATTTGTCTTCCTGCCTTTGTTTTACCTTTTCAATCTGTCTGATGCATGAATTGTCAATGCTACCTGAGCATATATAGTGAGATGTATTTTTGTTGATTTTGCTCATGTACACAGTTTTTATTAGTAAAATATATTCATGATATAGGTGTATATATAGGCAAATTACATGAAGTTGTGTGTCTACATTTTTTGTATCTTATGTAATTAAAATAGTCAAAATGTGTTACTAAAATGATCTTCTAAAATTTAGTATATGATATAAAATATTAAGAATATTGTTATGGGGCTGGTGCTGTGGCACATAGCAGGTTAAGCTGCCATCTACAGCATGAGCATCCCATATTGGCACCTGTTGAAGTCCGTACTGCTCCACTTCCTATCCAGCACCCTGATAATCTATTTGGAAAAGCAGTGGAGGATGGCCCAAGTGCTTGGGTCTCTGCACCCATGAGGGAGACCTGGAAGAAGCTCCTAGCTCCTGGCTTCAGATTGGCCCAGCTCCAGCCATTGCGGCCATTTGGGGAGTGAACCAGGGGATTCTCAATCTCTCTCTCCCTCTCTCCCTTTCTCCCTCCCTCCCTGTAACTCTGCCTTTCAAATAAATAAATAAATCTTAGAAAAAATATTTTTGGGGAGTTGATTCTGTGGTGTAGTGGACGAGGCCGCCATCTACAGTGCCAGTATCCCGTATGGGCACACGTTTGAGTCCCTGCTGCTCCACTTCCCAGCCAGCTCCCTACTAATGCAAATGGAAAAGCAGTGGAGAGTGGCCCAAGTGCTTGGGCCCCTACATTCACAGGGAAGACCCAGAAGAAGCTCCTGGCTCCTGGATTTGGAAGCTCCAGCCCTGGTCATTGTAGTCATTTGGGGAATGAACCAGAAGATGGAAGATCTCTTTCTTGCTTGCTGTAACTCCAACTTTCTTTAAAAAAAAAAAGTATCTTTTTATAATAATTTTATGTCAACCATAAAGATATAATGACTATTTTTTTTAGTTTCCAGCAATGTGTTTTGGCAGATTTAATGAAATTATAAATCTTACCTTTTGCCAATGAATTAATATATATATTTACATATGTGTAATATATATATTCATTTTTTATGTTATTTTGTATTTTGAAGGGTCATATGATAGCATCCTGTGATGCCTGTGGGGTTGTAAAACTATGGGACTTTCGGAAGCTCTTACCAGTTGTGTCCATTGATATTGGCCCAAGTTCTGGCAATGAGGTGAACTTTGACTCATCAGGTAGGATTCTTTTTGAATAACATTTGCGACAAAGATACCATTAATAAATGTTCTGCAATTAATTTTTTTCTTTTGAAATGTTTAATATACTTCTTATGTAAAATTTTGTTAAGATTGTATTGTGTTATATTTGTATCATATATTTTGTTATGTCATGAAGAGATTTTATTCATATATTTAAAGAAAGAAATAACAAAAGAGGTAAGTTTGTGCTAATAAAGACCACAGTTTTTCTAACAGTACCATGCAACCCTTTGGAGACTACATCCCTTAGACTCACCAGCCAAGGTAAATAGATTGGGATTTTTTAAGACAACATGCTAAAAGTGTAGACCAAATTTTGGTAAGAATAAATTTGAATAACTGTTAATGGGAAATTTTACTCTTCTAATAATTTAATAAGTTACCACACATTGGTTAGATTTTATAATTAAGTTGAGATATGTATTCATCTTATTGTTGCAATTATGTGCTCTGTATTCTATAACTTTATTATTTGATTGTGTGTAGTATATTTTCTTCAATGATACAAATATTATCAAGCAGGTAAAATATTTTATCTTTGCTGTCATAAATAGCATACTAATTGCTGTTAACAACCACACAATAATTCTAATTATTCGTTTAAAGGGTTAAAGATATAGTAGCTTCTGCATCTTTAATGATAGAGCTTGTTCAATAAATATTGTATATCCATTGTTGAATAATATCTTTTAGTGTGATACATATTTTAAACTTTTAAGTTTTGAGAATTTTAAAACTCTTTGACTTACTTATGCTAGGTCAAATTTGTGGAGATGGAAAAAACTTCAATTTTAGATGTTGAAATAAAGACTATTCATAAAGGAAATTATTTTTTTTAAAAAGTCCATATTCATTCTGTAGCCCTGACAGTATAAATATACCAGAAGTAATTCTAGAAACATAAGATAATTGTAGGTTTCTTGAGACTGGTTTTCCTGATATTGCCATCACATGAGGGATCTTAAAAAATTCATGGAAAATGCATGTTTTGGAAAAAAATATGCATGGATTTCAAAACTTTTTTTTTACAACAAACAAGCTTATCTTTTAATTCCATTCCCTTGAACTTTTTGAAGTACATGTGTATGTCTGAAATTTTAAAGTGGTTTGTTTTCTTAACAAGAGTCAAGTCATGTTACCATTCCAGATCCATTATTCATATGAAGCACAGTCACAACAACGACCTCTTTTAAAACTGTATTCAGTAATATTGTTGACATTAAGGTATGTGTAGCCTGCCAGAAATATTTTTTTTGAATTCTTTTTTTTAACTTTTATTTAATGAATATAAATTTCCAAAGTACGACTTATGGATTACAATGGCTTCCCCCCAATACTGTCCCTCCCACCCACAACCCTCCCCTTTCCCACTCCCTCTCCCCTTCCATTCACATCAAGATTCATTTTCGATTATCTTAATATACAGAAGATCAGCTTAGTATACATTAAGTAAGGATTTCAACAGTTTGCTCCCACACAGAAACATAAAGTGAAAAATAATAGATGATTTTTTTAAATGATGATGAAATCAGATCAGACCTATTGTCATGTTTAATCCCAGTGAGAGTCAAGTTGGGAATTGATAATTTCTTTTTTTTTTTTTTACAGAAGATCAGTTTAGTATGCATTAAGTAAAGATTTCAACAGTTTGCACCCCCATAGAAATACAAAGTGAAATATATTGTTTGAGTACTCGTTATAGCATTAAATCTCAATGCACAGCACATTAAGGACAGAGATCCTACATGAGGAGTAAGTGCACAGTGACTCCTGTTGTTGACTTTACCAATTGACACTCCTGTCTATGGCATCAGTAATCTCCCTATGCTCCAGTCATGAGTTTCCAAGGCTATGGAAGCCCTCTGAGTTCTCCGACTCTTATCTTGTTTAGACAAGGTCATAGTCAAAGTGGAGGTTCTCTCCTACCTTCAGAGAAAGGTACCTCCTTCTTTGATGACCTGTTCTTTCCACTGGGATCTCACTCACAGAGATCTTTTTGCCAGAGTGTCTTGGCTTTCCATGCCTGAAATACTCTCATGGGCTTTTCAGCCAGATCGGAATGCCTTTAGGGCTGATTCTGAGGCCAGAGTGCTATTTAGGACATCTGCCATTCTATGAGTCTGCTGAGTATCTCACTTCCCATGTTGGATCACTCTCCCCTTTATTTATTCTATCGGTTAGTGTTAGCAGGTACTAGACTTGTTTATGTGCTCCCTTTGACTCTTAGTCCTTTCTTTATGATCAATTGTGAACTGAAATTGGTCACTTGGAATAGTGAGATGGCATTGGTACATGCCACCTTGATGGGATTGAATTGGAATCCCCTGGTATGTTTCTAACTCTACCATTTGGGGCAAGTCAGCTTGAGCATGTCCCAGAAATATTTTTTAAAAACCATTGCATAATAAAGACCCAACTATGAGAGTTCAATTTTGAGCTATAAAAACTTATTACTATTTCAATTTAGAGTTTCTGACATATAAAAATCTACATAGTGATATCATAGCTTTAAAGGACTTTTACTTGGCTTTTGTGAACATTTTGCCTCTTGAATCCTGTCTTATTATCATGAGTTAGCATTCATTTTTTCATATCTTTAAATTTGAACTCTGAACTTCTAGAACTTTTGCCTGTCCTCCCTAATAATAGAAGTTAAATGGTGTTTGGAAATACTGTGCAACTAGTAATAGTTATATATCTGATTTTCATTATGAAATATATCTCCTTGCTGTTTACTGCCCTTGCTATCCACCCCAAAATTTCTTTGTACAGTCTGATCAACTTGATCTTAAACAAATATCAGCATCTCTCTCTGTCATGCCTGTGAATGAAATCCTTAGCACAACAAACATATGTTTTTCTTCATAGTGGCTATATTCCTGATAATACATGAATATTAAGAAAAGTAGAAAATTAAGAGTAGAAATAATGTGAAACATAAAAATGAAAGAATATAAACTAGGGACCTTGTTAATGAAAACACTATTAGTCTGAGGGCGTATAGATTCAACCTGACCTTCCCATTGCTTTGACCAATTTTTCAAGGAACATACCATAATTAATTTTAATTCTGCGTGATTAAGAAATTACTGTCATAAAGCTTTTCTCATTGAATAATGAGAAATCTGTGCTTCTGTGCGGAAGTCCTCAATGACTCTTCATTTTAAAAGGTTGAGATGTATTAAAAGTTGAGGAAGCTGGGGAGAGCAAACACAAGGTCTAATGAGCGCATGCATAGAGAAATGAAAATCAGAAAGGGAAGTACCAGAAACTAGGTTCTCATTTCAAGAGAGTCAAGAAGAATGCAAGTCAGGTGCAAACCAAAACTGAAGTAAGATAGGGATTCTGGATCTATTTGGAACTTTGTTCAGGAAAAGATATTTCAGCTCTCCTTCCAGGCCAGCTAGGTAATGGAAGTCATGAGGGTGCCTTCCCAAGGAGGTTCACGCCTACCTTAGGATGTACTCCAGGTGGAGATAGATCTGGGCCTCATAACCAGCAAGGCCTTAAAGCTCACCAGGTTATTATCAGGCCCCTTCTGTTAGTTTCTGTTGGCCTCTTAATTGGAAATCTTACTCGTGGCTTAGACAGCACCTTTTTTAGGTCCTCTAGTAATGATTCTGTCCTTTGTTTTAGACTGTGTCTAGCCCTCTTGGGGCCTCATTCTTTTGTAATCATAGCCTCTACTCTAACATCAATGGCTCTACTCACAAAATCATGCCATGCATCTTCTCAGACCACAATGGAATTTGTAACTGTAAAGCTGTATAGTTCTGCATACATTCCTATGGACTTACTTCCAAGGGTACAGTTTAGAAGGGAATTAGAACACAGCTACATAATGAAAACACTTGATATAGGATAAAATAAAGCCTAGCTTAGTGAGCTCAAAATACACATTTTAAAATGTCTCCATTTATTCCTAGTGGCAATCCAATACCAGCCTATATAATAAATCATCTGCAACAACAGCAAAAGTATATTGACATGTTTAGTTATATAATAAACATATATTGAAGGCTCTTGTTAGTTAATTGTGCCAAATCATGTTTCCTCTTTGAAATTCTGTGACAGAATTAAATTTTTCATTGTTATATACCGAGTTCTTTTTTTTTCTCACAACTTAACTAATCTGGAGTCAAGACTGGTTGACTGTCCCAATTGTGCTCTTAGACCAAAAACATGTGTGCAGTGTCATCATGATGTTATGTAATACTATACTATAAAAGGTCACCATAGAGACAAATATGATTCTGAATTATTTTAATTGATGGGCATCTTGAGACTATGAGGTATACTTAAAAGAGCACCTGTTTCCATATACAATGATTTATCTTCATAAATAAGGATTTCTTGTCCTTGTGAATACAGTAGAATATACCAATAAATGAGAAGTAGATGTTATTAAAAGGTTGAAACTTTTACCAAAACTTTTCATTTATAATTCTCATATATATCAAAAATTATCTCATTATTTATTAACCTTATAAGTAATTTTTTTTCATTTTAGATTCCTAAAACTATATATTACTAATGAATGGTACTTTATCTTTTTTAAAATTGAAATTCCCTAGCATATCATTTTACAGATTTATTTTTTACAGAAATATTTGACAACCAAAAGTGTAGAAATAGAATGTAGGCCTTAAGTCAAACCCTTAGGTTTGATGACATCTTTGGCATCTTTTAGATACAAAGCACAATCGTTAGTCTCCTGAACTCACTTTCATCATAGAAACAGTGGAGGAGATAACTGTCTTGCTGTATTGTGGTTGTGGATTAAAAACGACAATGATATTCCATAACAAAGAACTCTTAGCATAGTCATCTGCTATGTTTCATCCCAGAGCTGGAAGGAGTCCAAAAGGGTAGCGCATTCATTGTAGGGATAAGAAAACAAGTAAAAATGTTCATGTGTTAGTAAGATGCCAAAGACTATATGTCACTATAGGAAGTTTCTAGTGAAAGCATAAATACTAATGAGTACATATAGACAGAAATAAGGGCCAAAATCTCATTTTCATACAATATTAAAAATAATTTAGATGGTTCTCTAAATCTTAGAGTGACATGTAGTATTATGTGTGTATATGTATACTTAACATCAAAGAATCTAAAGATATATGAATCACCACGTAGAGATTTGTTTTTCTGTTGCTATAAGAAATCCACCTCTTACATATAAAAGAGGAGTTGCATATGACACAGCATTATTTATATAATGTTTTATTTGCAAATACATTGCTTGTGACAAACACAAATTATCTGTGTTTATAGATATAAACATATCATAGTATGTATTTATAACCCTTGGATTTGTAAAGGGATAAATGTTTTTTCTCATTAAACAGAGAGCCTCGTGGTAATATAAAGCTACAAATTTTTGCAAATATTCACTATCTAAGTAATATCTCTCACTTGGCATACTCAAAATGCCATATGTTTTTGCCATTCAAAAATTTATTGCTATTTCAGAAAATGTTAAATGGAATTGCATAGTGAAAGTAATAAAAATGAACTATGAAAATTTATACATATACCATTCCATATCTCTCATCTCACTGTGATTGTGTAGGTTAGCAATATTTCCCTGCTTTGTGAAAGGTAATTCTAATACATTTGTAAAGAAGTCACATCCCCAGAAAATGCAGAAGCTGAGGTTTGAGCCAGATGGGGACTTTCCAGTAGAAAGCTTTATCAGATCAGATCATTAAAATGGGCAAAGTTTCCCACCATTTGGAGAAAATCCTAAATATTCTCCACAGGCAGAACCACAATAGAAATGCTAAAATAGGAAGGAAAAAAATGACTCCATTGGAAAATATAAAAAGTATCAGAACCTCCCCTATGCCCCAAAAGTTTTCATAACCTATGAAAATTGCTCTCCAAATCTCTGCTTCAAATTTGATGTATCACTTTATGTTAGTAAAGACTGCAGTGTTTTGTATTTATAAGTCAGTCTGTGGATACTTCCCTGTGATGGAAGCAGTGTCATGTGGAGAGTGCTCATCTGGAAAGTTTAGAATTTTCTCCCATCTTCTCAGCTTGCTGAAACATCGCTAAACATTTCTGAACTTAAGTTTCCTGGTATATAAAATATTAAAAATCTACAGGGAGTTCTACTTCCAGCCAAGATGACGTAGCAGAGACCAGTCAGATTTAGCCCTTACCTGAAATAACTGAATAAAAATGGTGAAATGCATGAAACAATAGCTTTTTGACATGGAATACTAACCAACAGTGATCCCCAAAATGGGGGGAGCAAGCAATGGGATATTTAGGACTGTCCCAGGGTTCTGCCTGGGAATCCAAGGGGGAACTTGGCCGTCTCCCAGAGTTGAGGAGCTGGAGAGCAATGCTCAAGGCTGAAGCAGCTGTAGTTTTCAGGGGAGACCACAGGACTGATGAGAGAATCACACAAAGTACACTGGAAAAAGAGTACCCTCCAGTTTTTGGCTGAGTAAGGATGAGTTTTATGGCAGCCTAAGGCCAGGGGACAACTGGAAGGGTCAGAAGGAAAAATCCCAGGAGCTCACATGGGTCTAAACCTTGCAATTCAAAAGGACATTAGGGGGGCAGAAATATCAGACTACTGCCCTTAGGTCAACTTGACCTGTTTTCAGGCAATTTAACAGAGTTTTTATGTCCATTTCTTTATATATTGTCCAAGGTTGCCTTCACAGTACAACAGCAGAGGTGTGTATTTGCAACAGAAACCAAATGTCTGCAGAGCCCAAAACATTTACTAACTGGTTCTTTCAGGAAAAGAATTGCTGAGGTATAGCATACAGAAGAGGTTTGCCTCCATAGTGAGGCAATAGTAACCCACACTCTGGGGTCTACTCCCATCGCGAACATCTTTTGATCCTAATTACTTGGCTCATATATTGATCTATTTAATCCTCAGAACAAGTCAATGAGATGTTACTGTTGTCGCCTTTTTTGCTCAAGAGGGAACTGAGAAATAGAGACATTCACAAGCCCAACAAATACCAGGCAGTTTAACTCTAGAGAGTACAATCTTAAGCTTTGTGTTATTCTGACTCTCACTGTTATAATTGTATGAAGTATTTGGTTTTATATATACGTATAAGTTCTGTTAGGAGAAATGATTCATTTGCTGTGAATATGGAAATATTCCCATTAATGACTGTTTGATAATGTTTAACTCAAAGCATGCAAAGACCGAATGCTCGTGCTGGCATTGCTTGTCAGCTAGTTGTCCCTGGAAGGGAAAGGGCATCATGCTAGTACTGACTGCCATATTTCTCATGCCCTTTACATGCAGGGAACATCCGAAGTATCTGTGCGTTCCTACTGGAGCTGGGACTCCGACCCTACTCCTAAGGATAAATTCCTATCCAAGAAATCAGGGCTTACTATAATTTGAATATTTTTTCCACTCTAAAACTCTTGTTGGTGTTCAGTTACTACTGTGATAGTATTAAGAGGTATAGCTTTTGACAGGGCTCCACTCTGATGTGGTGTTAGTACCATCACAAAAGGATGAATTCAGGTCCCTTGCACTCTTTTGCTGTGCATCCCATAATGCTTCAACAAGAAGGTACTCGTCCTGTGGCTGTAGCCTGATGCCAGGCTTCCCGGTCTCCAGAATGTGAACCTGTAAGTTTCTGTTCATTAGAAACCACCCAGTCTCAGGTATTCTGCCACAGCAGCACAAAACACACTAATGGCTGAATTACACAAGCACCTACAGGGCCGTTTCCTTTTGTCTTTTATTTAAGGTCTTACCTAGTCTTAATAATAAAAATATTCAACAAGAAAGTAACAAAATGGGAACTAGAAAGGGAAGAGAACAAACCCACTTACTTAGTCTCTAAAAACGTTAGAGTCAAGCTGAGTCGCTCCCACTAAGAACGAGCTCGTTCTACCACATCCATCCCTTGGGACAGGGAACTGCATAAGAGGGAAAAATATGATAAAATTATTTCATAACCACCTTATTTCACATTCTGGCCCTACTGTGTATGTAAATCCATTTTGCTCTTAAGTGGAAGATGGATGCATCTGACTGGAGAACGGCTTTGCAGGATGTGAAGAAAGTAAGATGATGTAGCTCCTTGGATAGGCAAGTCTGTCCTTAATACCGGAAATGAGGTCTACTATGCTCTAGGAACTGGATTTTCTCTTTTAATCATTACGTTACTATGAGGTTAGGTTTCATTTCTCACATTTTAAAGGTTATAATTACATTTGTATGTTGGTAACTATACACACTGTCACAGTCAAGTGAAAACCTGAATTACGTTTCATTAATTTCTATAAATTAGGAATTGTAAAGGAAATTATTTGGACATTCACAGGACTGGTTTCATGCTTTATCTTTAAAATTAACTGTTTTTTTTTTTCCTCCTTGAATTTTGTTTTATGATCCCTGGGGCTAGAAGCAATTTAATTACTTGCTAGTAAGCATGGAAAATAGTAGATCAATAGTAGTGGGAGTTTGTTGAAAATTTTAATTACAGACATATTAACACTCGTTTGGGGATAATATTCACAGTTACACAAAGTGTTATGGCCATGAGCCTGTTCTGATATGTCTTATGTGCCTTCTGATTGGTTGATGACCATGTCATATCAGTTACTAACTACTTAGATTCTCATCTCAATCATGGATCCTAAATTTGAGAAATGAAATGTATTTGAATTGCATAATTAATGACTGATTATTCCAGATGAAAGTTACTGACTTCTAAAAACTATTATAGAATTCATACCTCTAACTAAGTTTTGTTCTTTTCAGATATTATATTTGAAAAGTTGTAGACTTACACTAATGCTGACTTCATTCCACAAACTAGGAAATTTCCCTTTGGGAATTATCTTCACAGATTTAGAAATAATGTTTCAAGATTCTCAATACCCACAAATCTTTTATCTGAGTCTAGACTGAATTTGTATAAGCACTTAGAAATTAGATCTCAGGAGTAAGAAAAAGATGTTCGAGTCAAGTACAAGATAAAGCTCTAAGCAATAAGATCACTGTTAATCTATGATTTGTAGTATGAAGTTGCGCAGGACATTTAACCTCTCTTGACTTCTTGTTTATCATCTGCAAAATGAGAAGTTTTGATTAGTTGATTTAATTAATTGGGTTTACAGCCTAAGATTTGGACAATCTAGTATTGCATTTTCCCTACATTTAGTATAACTGGGACTTGATATCCTCAGGTAAAAATAGTAGTCTAAAATAAATTCCTTAGTATTTTGAACTTGAAAAAAAATCCATCAAAATGTAAGTAGAATATGCCATTTTTTGATCCAAAAGAGAAAAAAAACCTTGATACAAAAATCAGGATAATTTAAATATTGAGCCTCAAATTCAAATGACAGCTGTATTGCTTGGCAAGACTTAACTGTCATCATTGTATTCTTAGTGACACATTCAGTCTCTGTAGCAACAGCAGTTTTGGCAAAAAAAAAAAAAAAAAAAAAAAAAACAACACACACACAAAAACTTGAATTCTGTCATTTTAATAAATTAATGACTAGATCAAAGTCTTCTTAAAGGCCTATATGAGACAACAAGAGAGCAGAAAATAATTTCTTAACCTTACACATTGAAGTATTATGTAGGTGCAATCAACTATTGCAGCTACAATTGCGTACTTGATACAAAGTGACACTTGCGCTAATTCCTCAGTTTTCTGTGGCATTTTTAAAACAAGTATGTTATAATTACCCCTTAGTTCTCTGATGTAGTAACAGCACATAGAAGTATAGTTGTAACATTATAGGAATAGATAATTGAAAGGTGCTTGCAAATATATCTCACTGGAAGTTCTTTCCAAAGATTATGTGCACAATTATGCACCAAAAATTTAAATGTAGCACATGCCTAATTATGATGAATTCTAAATAAGTATTCTAAGATTTAATGATCTATTTTGTGGTATTTATATAAGAAACATTTTTCAAAGGCATTTATAGTAGTTATGTGCATATAAACAATTAATGTGCTAATGCCAAATTATTTTTCAACACATTAAAGTAAGAAATTAAAAAGATTTGTATCTATTTAGCAAGCCTAAGCCATTAGTTGCATAACTAGCTATACCTTAATATCATCCAAGAAATAAAATATCCCAGTGCATATAATTTGCTATTCTGGTATGTTTGTAGATATAATAAAAGTTGCATGTGTATTCCAATGTAGGTCACTTTGAAATATTGCAGGTGACACTTTATACATCTCTTAACAAAAATCCACTTGTATAAAAAGTATAATAAGATCTTTGATTTTTTTCTAAGGGATATGCAGTTCTAAAATCTAAGAGGAATGTATTATTTTCATCTAATAGCATACACTACCTCTAGATTAAAAATTAATAATTAACATTTGTAGTGCATACATCTTGCATTGTCCAAACCCCAGCAATCAGAGAATTTTTCTTTTAAATTGGTTGCACATACAAAATTGAATAGTTAGCCATCTTTAATCTTCCAAGTTAACTCTTTTTAATAATCCTATTAAAAAGGATTATCCAATCCTTTAAGGGAAGTTGTGATTCAACAGATGTGCAAATCATCCAGAACAAACAGTACACTACTCTTGGAGATGGAGTCCACTCAGTTGGCACTTGTGATAATTTACAGTTATATTTATCTCAAATTGAATTTCAAACAATATTCAAATATGATTTACTCAAATCTGATTGACTTCAAAAGTACTCTTTCTCACTTGTATTATGAGAAAAGTATGAATAAATAGTTTTAAGTCATTCTCGTGTAACATCCCCTACTATATACTCTACTATCAAAAGAAAAAAAATTGAAGAAAAGAAATACTGTATTGTCATTTTGAAAATCAAAACTATGCATTTAAAATAGTGAATGATAAACGCCTTGAAATCATATATGTGTATTTCAGACCATGCCTTCTGCTAATAATTTTATCATTTCCTCCTTGTATTTTTGTTGGTCTCATGGTAGAAATTATGTTAATTCATTTGACAAAATATTTAATATATACCTACTATATGCCATGCATCCATGTTGTTGGTAAAGAACAACATACTGTAGTGGTATGTGAAAGAAGTAAAAAAAGGTGAACACTCCTATAATAATAATCACAGTTGCTTATTTACTCATTTATTTGTCTGTTTATTTGCTTGAAAGGGAGAGTTAGGGAGGGAAGAAAAGTGGCAAGGGGGGATCCCAATACAATCCCATCAAGGTGGCATGTACCAATGCCATCTCACTAGTCCAAGTGATCAATTTCAGTTCACAATTGATCACACTGATAGGTCTAAGAGTCAAAGGGATCACACAAACAAGTCTAGTGTCTGCTAATACTAGCTGATAGAATCAAAAAGGGAGAGAACAATCCATCATGGGAAGTGGGATACACAGTAAACTCATAGAATGGCAGATGTCCTAAATAGCATTCTGGCCTCAGAATCAGCCCTTAAGGCATTCGGATATGGCTGAAGAGCCCATGAGAGTATTTTAGGCATGGAAAGCCAAGACACCCTGGAAAAAAAAAAAAAAAAAGACCTAAATGGAAGATCTCTGCAAGATCCCATTGGAAAGAACAGGGCCATCAAAGAAGGAGGTACCTTTCTCTGGAGGGAGGAGAGAACTTCCACTTTGACTATGACCCTGTCGGAATAAGATCGAAGTCAGCAAACTCAAAAGGCTTCCATAGCCTTGGCAACTCATGACTAGAGCCTAGGGAGATTACTGATGCCATAAACAAGAGTGTCAAATTGTTAAGTCAACAACAGGAGTCACTGTGTACTTACTTCTCATGTGGGATCTGTCCTTAGTTTGTTGTCCAGTGTGAAGTAATGCTATAACTAGTACTGAAACAGTATTTTTACACTTCATGTTCTGTGTGGGTGCAAACTGATGAAATCTTTACTTAATATATACTGAATTGATCTTCTGTAAATAAAGATAATTGAAAATGAATCTTGATGTGAATGGAATGGGAGAGGGAGCGGGAGATGGGAGGGGTGTGAGTGGGAGGGAAATTATGGGGGGGAAGCCATTGTAATCCATTAACTGTACTTTAAAAATTTATATTTACTAAATGAAAAATTAAAAAAAAAGAAAAGTGGCAAGGGAGGGAGAGAGGAGAGAGAGATCTTTTACCCACTAGTTTACTCCTTAGATGGCTGCAACAGCCAGGTCTGGACCAGGCTGAAGACAGAAGCCAAAAACTCAATTCTGGTCTCTCACGTGAGTGACAGGGACCCATGTACTTGAGCGATCATCTTCTACTTCCCAGGTATTATAGGGATCTGGACTGGGAAAGATTATCCAGGACTGGAACGTGCGCTCTCATATGGGATGCAGAGATCCAAATGATGGCATGCACTGTACCACAGAGTCTGCCCCCACCGTACCTTATTTAATTAAACACAGTGCATGTCTGAGCATCCCGTGTTGTTTCAAAAATTTATAGAATTTTATTATAGTTTACTGATTACTCAAGTAGTTTATAGGATTTATTTATTTATTCACTATTTGAGTTTCTGACATGTATATATTAAAATCTTTAATCACTAATATTGATTAGATCCCTAAAATTTGGTCAGTTTTTGCTGTATATATTTTGAGATTTATAACAATTATACCTTCTTGAGATTTTCTCCCTTTTATCAGCTACAACATCTCCTTCATGATGATTTTGCCTTGTGTTGTATTTAGTCTCATATTAAAGCTTGTGTATTGTATCCTTTGCATATGTTCTGAGTAATCTTTCTATGCACTGAAAAGACAGTGATTCTCCAAAACTCTGCAGTCTTAGTGTTAAAGGTTTGTGGATTAAAGGTGAGAGGTGATCTCACTATGGCATCAGAGAGGTCGTTCTGTTGGGAGGTCTTTAGTTCATTTGCACTGTGCCTTAGAAGGTAGCTCTCATGAAACAGCGTTGGTTATTTTTGAGCAGAGTTCAGAATAGCTTCTCTCTGCTTTCCGGCTTACCAGGTGCTCTTTCCTCTGCATGCGTCCCATCAGGGCCAGCCTCTGCCAGATGCCAAACTGAGGAGGCTCTCTGACTCTAGGGAACTTCCACATTATAATGTAAAGTGAACTTTTTCCTGCCCAAGAAATTCCTCTTGGGTATTTGTTAAAGTAGTAAAAAGCTGACCAATATGTTTGCTAAACCTTTACTTTTATTTCTTTTTTTTTAAAAGATTTATTTATTTGAGAGGCAGAGTTATAGACAAAGAAGGAAAGACAAGAGAGAGAGAGGTTTTTCACCTGCTGGTTCACTCCCCAAATTGCTGCGATGGCCTGATCTGGGCCCATCTGAAGCCAGGACTCGGGAGCTTATTCCAGGTCTCCCACATGGGATGCAGGGATCCAAGCACTTGGGCCATTCTCCACAGCTTTCCCAAGATTAGCAGGGAGCTAGATCGGAAGTGCAGCATCTGGGATTCCAACCAGTGCCTATATGGGATGCTGGGAAGCAGGCAGAGACTTAGCCTACTATGCCACTGTGCCAGCCCTACTTTTCATATCTTCTTATGAAAATTATTTTTTTTTAGTTTTTCCAATCAAAATTTTCCTATTTTTGGAATGATTAATGTGATAACAGTATTGTTTTCCACATCAATATATTTGCCTAGAAAAATACTCCTAGTAGGAGTTTCTGGAGGGGGAAACTCTGTTTATCTATTGAGAGAGAGAGATGTTTAAAGAAACGTTAAGGAATTGACTCACTTATGGGGGCTGTCAAGTCGGAGTTCTGCAGGGCAGGGCAGTAGGGTAGAGACTCATGAAAAGTTGATGTAGCTTGAGTCTGAAGATTGTATGGTGGCAGAATTCCTGCTTTATCAAAGCATGTTAGTCTTTCTTAAGACTTTCAACTGATGTGCTGAAGCCCACCAACATTGTGGAGGATATTGATATTTAAAAACATACTTTCAAACACCATCTACACTGATTTTTTTTAAAGATTGATTGATTGATTTTAAAGATTTATTTTATTTATTTGAAGACAGAGTTACAGAGAGAGGTAGAGACAGAGAGACAGGTCTTCCGTACGCTGGTTCACTCCCCAGATGGCTGCAATGGCCAGAGCTGAGCTGATTCAAAGCCAGGAGCCAGGAGCTTCTTCCTGGTGTCCCACGTGGATGCAGGGGCCCAAGGACTTGGGCCATCTTCTGCTTTCCTAGGCCAAAGCAGAGAGCTGGATCGGAAGAGGAGCAGCCAGGACTAGAACCAGCACCCGTAGGGGATGCTGGCACTTCAGGCCAGGGCTTTAACCTGCTGCACCACAGCGCCAATCCCCATCTACACTGATTTTGACCAGATACTGGGTATCATAGATACAGCAATATAGTCAAATTGGAAGGTAAAATTAACCATTAAATGGCAGATTATGATAGTCCAGCCTGTCTTTTCTTTAGTATCCTTAATTCTTTCAAGGGATATTTACTGCTTTCTATTTTAGACATTAAGTGTGTGTGTGTGTACACTCTCATGAACCTACATTTTTCTTAATGGACAAAGCTCAGGGTATGGGAGACAGGTAATAAGTAACAAATGAAATTAATACAAACATATATCCCCAGTGATTATCAGTTCTATTAAATAGCATCAAGTCAAGTTAAAAGAATAACCATAAAGTAGAGTATAACTTTGGAGCAGGTCTGGGGAACATCTGGCTCTTAGTCTTTGTAGGCCCATTAAATCATTTCGTCTGCCCCAGCCAAGGCAGTCATGGGCAGGACTCCAAATTCAATAAACCTAGGATTTTTTTTTTTGTTCACAGCAACATAAATTTATGTTATGTGAATCATAATAATATAAATTTTGAGGGACAAGCAAAGAACATCCATTAAAGGATAGACAGGACACATAGGACTACCTGATGGGACAGACATGTATTCTCTTTGGCTATCTGCTTGTATTGGGGTGGCTGAGAGGTCAGACAGTGCCAAGCAGACTGGGAATGTAGCCATTGGCCAAGTATTAAAACACCGTGGCAAAACCACAGCCATGAGATAATTCCTAGTGACGTTGATGACCTTGTCTCCAATGATTGATGACAGTGTTGTTGACTTCTTTGTTGACACTGATGATAACTCCAGTGCAACTTTCATCCACATGTCCACAATCAACAATCCACATGAAAACTGAGTCTCAGATGAAGATTAAGGAAATTGTAGTACATAGAAGAGATATCAAGAGTAGATGATTGACTGGTGCCGTGGCTCAATAGGCTAATCCTCCACCTGCAGCGCTAGCACACTGGGTTCTAGTCCCAGTCAGGGTGCCAGATTCTGTTCCGGTTGTTCCTCTTCCAGTCCAGCTCTCTGCTGTGGCCCGGGAGGGCAGTGGAGGATGGCCCAGGTCCTTGGGCCCTGCACCCGCATGGGAGACCAGGATAAGTACCTGGCTCCTGGCTTCAGATCAGCGCGGTGCACTGGCCACAGCGGCCATTTGGGGGTGAACCAACGGAAAAAAAGGAAGACCTTTCTCTCTGTCTCTCTCTCTCTTACTGTCCACTCTACCTGTCAAAAAAAAAAAAAAAAAAAAAAGAGTAGATGATGTGAACATTAGAAATGTTCCAAATCCAAGTTTCAGTATTAGAACAGTGATCCAAACAAAATACTTGCATCACTGGCAATATACATTCTGGCTAGATTTCAAAACTTAAGTGGTTTGACATCCTACAAACGGCTACTACAAAGTAAAAGAAAAGTTGATGCAGAGTGTCCATCTTTCCAAGAGAAATGGACAAATGGTTTTTGTATTGTTGAAATCAAAGGCAAACCGGTGTTTCTGGTTTGTGGCAGTGTGTTAGTAGTAATGCAAGAAGCCAGTGTGGAACATCATTACAGCTCAAAACATGCTAAGCTCAGTGACTGGCAAGGCCAAATGCATCTGGATAAAATCAATGCTCTTCAGTGGAGTTTGGAATCACAACAAGCCATTATCATTGGCCCTCATTTTAACAGAGAACATTATTCAGAGAATTTATGTAATTAGAGACTAATTGCAAAGAAACTGAGCCCTCATGTAGAAGGAGAGTTTGTGAAAAAAGTGTATGGTGGTTTCTGCAGAGTTGAGCCCACAAGACAAAGTACAATTGTTTCAGAGTGTTTGTTTCAGAGAACCATATCAGATTGGATTACTGATTTAGTACCAGATATTGAAAAACACTGAAGGATTCTGCAGGGGATTTTCAATTTTTCTCTATGGCTTGCAATAAGGCAACAGACATAACAAATACTGTCTCTTTGGCTGTTTTTGTTTGTCGGATAACTGCGGAGTTTGATGTATTAGAGGAACTGCTGTCACTGGAAGCCATATATGGGACTATAAGAGGTGAGACTTGCTTGAGAAACTTGTTTTTATCAATGAAAAAACTTGAACATTTTAAAAATTAAGTGGACTTACTGCAGATGGAGCTCCAGCCATGGTTAGCTCACAAAAAGGGTTAATTGCATTTGGCAAGAAAGAAATCAATCTTCTCAATCTTGATCCGAGTGATTTAATTATATACCACTGTGCGCTGTCATTGTGGCTCAACAACGTGATGTCCACAGCAGTGTCATGCATGAATCTTGTCAAGGGCAGATGGCTTAACAGCCACCAGTTTAAGGAGTTACTGAATGATCTCGACGCTGGCTACGGCAACCTGATTTATCATGGCAAATTGTGGTGGCTGAGTCACAGGGATGTGCTTGTGAGGTATATGAACTGTGAGGGCAAGGACTGATGGAGCAGTTGATGGAGATGAAGGGAAGACCTGTCAGAGAGCTCACTGACAGCAAGTAGCTATGTGTTCCAGAGCCCACTCTAGACATTACTCAGAACCTCTCATTGCTCGATGTCAAGCTTTAGGGCCCCAACCAGCTTCATAGCTCCCTCCTTTCAAACATGATATCATTTGAAGCTAAATTAAGGCTGTGGAAAAAGCAACTTGAAATGAAAAACAGTGCATATCCAAACTCTGAGAGGATAAAAGCCTTCTACAACACTCGAAGATGTTGGTGAATGTGTGAAACAGATGCATTTAATGAAAGATTTAAGGATGTGAAAAGTAAACCAGTGGAATTAAACATCTTTGCTATCCATTCAATGTGGAAACAGCTGATGTGCCTGATAACACAATCATTCAACTGCAAAGCTAGAATGAGCTGCAAGCTAGGTACCACAACCTCCCACTGCTTGAGTTCTATAAATGTTACGTAAGCAATGAGGAATCTCCCACTTTGTGGAGACATGCATTGAGACCTGCATCTGTGTTTGGAACATCGTACTGCTGTGAGCAGTTCTTTTCAAAACTTACCATTGCAAAGAGCTGACTATGCCCTAGACTGAGGGATGCAAATCTGGAAAAACAGTTTCGAGTAGCAACATCATCAATACTAACTAACATCACACGCTTCACCAAAGAGAAGCGGTTCCAGCCATCACATTAGAAGTGAGTTAATTAAATGTTTTACCAAATATAGCAGCTAGTTTTAAAGTTGATAATTTGTATGGCCCATAAATGATGTTGTAAATATCCAAATAACTGTTAGCAGAAAAACATTGATCAACTCTACTTTAGAGAGAATATTCAGAGATAATTCCTCTGTAACATGATATATGTGAGGGCTGGCACTGTGATGTAGCCGGTAAAGCTGCTGCCTGCAGTGCTGGCATCCATATGGGCACTGGTTTGAGTCCCAGCTGCTCCACTTCTGAGTTACTCTCTGCAGTGGGCTCAGAAAGCAGTGGAAGATGGCCCAATGCCTTGGGTCCCTTCACCAGTGTGGGAGACCTAGAGGAAGCTCCAGGCTCTACCTTTAGATCATCCCAGCTCTGACAGTTGCAGCCACTTGGTGAGTGAACCAGCAGATGGAGGATCTCTCTCTCTCTCTCTCTCTCCACTCCTTCTCCTGCTCCTCTCCCTTCCTCCCTTCCTCCATTCCTCCTTCCTTCCCTCTCTCTCTTCTTCTGCCTCTCTGTAACTCTGCCTTTCAAATAAATAAATAAATCTTTAAAAAAATAGCAGTATATGTGAGCAGAGACAAAAATGAGTTGAGGAACTGCTTCAAGTGGTTATTGGAGGGGAGGGCGTTCTAGGCCAAGAGAATGGCAGTGCAAAAATCGCTAAAGCTGAATTATTCCATTTTTTGTATGACAATGAATGAAGAAAATTAGAAAGGATGAATTACAGTGTTAGCCAAGGACAAGATCATAGATGATCTTGCAGATTATGGTACCCCCTCTGACTTTATTCTAAAAATATATTAAAGAATTGGGTTAATTTTTAAAGTGCATATACATTTGATAGGGTCTAAGTAAACTCAAATCTTGCAAAAACAGAATGACATATGCAATTTAAACGATAACTGATAGAGATAAATAAAAATTTAGAATAAATAAATATATCTAAATTTACTTTCATTTTATTTGAATGGCAGGGAAACAGACAGAAATCTTACATCAGCTACTTCATTCCCCAAATGCCCACAACAGCTAGTGCTTACCATGCCAAAGCAAGGAGCCTGGAACTCAATCTGGGTGTCTCACATGTGGCAGGAACCCAAGTAAATGAGACATCATTGCTGCCTCCCAGGGCCTGTTACATGGGAGATAGGTGTACCAAGTGATGTATTAACAATTACAACAAATACCCACCCCAAGAGAGCTAATTCATCTGAACAAATCAAAGAACAATCAATAAATTGGTTTGTTGTTAACTGTGGATTATTAAACCACAGAATATTTTTATTTTGTCTAGTAAGACTTAAGTCACTGACTTAACTATACAAAATGTAGATATGAAATACTCTAGATACAGCTAACAGACAACAATTGATAAAGTTATGATAATGGACAGTTTCTATAAACTATAGCTATCTTTGCAACTCTTCCTTCTTCAAATCTGGTATGGTATTCCTGTGTGTGAATGTGGCTAGCTCTGTTGAAGAGTGGTTAGTTCATCGATTTGTTATTCTCCAGCCTCATATCAATTGAAAACTTTCCACTCATTACTATTACATAAACTTAAACATTTTGATTTTGAGTTTAATAATATTTAGAGGTCCTTAACTTTTGCTATTACCAATTTAGAGATATTTTGTCATTAAATCAGTTTAAGAATATCTTTGAAGTTACTTGCATTCACATAGACTCACAGGAAGGAATGGTTTCTATTTCATTATGTCAGTAAGAATTTTGGAGTCTTTTGGTTATGCATTCTGAAACTGTGAAGCAATGTGATTGTGCTTACAAACCTCATCTCAACATGGGGGCCTCTGAATAATAATACACCACATCTGTTTACTCTGTAGATTTTAATATCACTCATTCCACCAGCATAGCATCCCATGCTTAGTCCTGTGGTTTTTCCATTATCAAAAATGACTTGTTTTAAAATGTTTTATGCCACTGCCTCTTGTTTGTCCAAAATTTAATTTGTTTTGAGATAGCTGAACTAGGTAATATTGCTAGATTTCTCACCTCTGTGTTTTTCTTTGCCTGGGCCCAAATTATCCTGTAACTTTTTACTGTTTTGTAGTCTCAATTAAATATTGCTACTTGTAAGGAAGCCACAACCTGACTTTGGAGTTTGGGACAGGCAGCTGATCACAATGTGATAATACCATATTGATGGTAGTACTTAATAACCCCATCAAATGTCAACCAACCAAATTAAAATATTGCTTGATACTATCAGTAATTAAAGAAACAAAGCTACATTTATTACAATTCAAAGTCAATTGACTTTTTCATGTGATGAAATTACTAAAGATTCTTATTTAGGTACAAAATCAGAAAGCATTGTTCATATTCATTATAAAATATGTATTAATTATAAAATAATCTTCAAAAATAACTCAAAAGGGCATCTTTGAACAACAATCATGAAAACATAATCACTGAAGATAATTTGAGAGTAAATTAAAGTCTAAGCATGAAATTAGTTTTAATATAGTATTTCAAAATCAAATAATGGAATAAATGTGGCCATTAAAATGATATAAATATCATTAATAATGATAAAAAAGTACAGATAGATTTTTCATTATATATACATCAATCTCTCTTATTCATGGTTTTAGTTTCCCATGACCCCAAAATGTTAATAAAAAATTCCAAAGATTTAAAGTTGCCACTGTATGTGACATGATAAAATTCTGCTCCAGCCCATCCAGGTTGTCCTCGCCTTTTCCAGTGTATCCACGCTGTATACACTACTTACCGCAGGGCAAAGGAGAGAAAGGGAAACCATATTCATATGTTACTTTTTAAAAAATTTATTTCAAAAGGGGAGAGAGACAGAGAGAGCATCTCCCATTCTCAGTTTAACTCCTCAAATGCTGCATGCTTCAACAGCCAGGCCTGGGTCAGACTGAAACTAAGGGCCCAGAACTCATTCTAGTTCTCCATCCTGTCTGGAACAGATTCAAGTACTTGAGCCATCACCTGCTGCCTTCCATAGTACACATTAGCAGAAAACCAGAGTCAGGAACAGAGCCAAGACTCAAACCCAAGCACTTTAATAGAGGATGCAGGTGTCCCTAGTAGCATCTTAACTGCGTTAAATGGCTTGCCCTTTTGTGTAACTTACATTAGAGTATATTGTTAGTTAGAACTTTTAGATTTTATTATTAATTATTACTGTTAACTTCTAACTCTGCCTAATTTATGAATAAACTTTATGATAGGCAGGTATGTATAGGCAGAAATACATATATAAGGTTCAGTACTGCCGGAGGTTTTAGCCATCCACCCTGTATGTCCTGTGGATAAAACGGGACTATGTAGTGAAAATAAAGAAATAGCAAATCAGAATATAATGCATGTTTTCAAAATAAGTATATGCACAGAAAAAAAGGCTGGCAAATTGATGTTCTGCTGTACATTTCCCATTGGCCTTTTCCTCTCCTCATCCCTTGTTTTTCTCTGCCTTCATTTGTTGGGGGAAGCTGACTTGCCTACCCTTCCTCCTCATTCCTCTCTCTCTTTTTTATAAAGGTTTTATATATTTATTTGACAAGTAGAGTTACAGACAGTGAGAGAAAGATACAGAGAGAAAGGACTTCCTTCCATTGGTTCACTCTCTCAAATGGCTGGAAAGGCCAGAGCTGCGCCGATCCGAAGCCAGGAGCCAGTTGCTTCTTCCTGGTCTCCCATGTGGGTGCACGGGCCCAAGCACCTGGGCCAACCTCCACTGCCCTCCCGGGGCCACAGCAGAGAGCTGGCCTGGAAGAGGAGTAACTGTAACTAGAACCGGTGCCCATATGGGATGCCGGCGCTGCAGGCAAAGGATTAACCTAGTGCACCACGGCACTGGCCTCACTCCTTCCTCTCTTATTTCCTCTCTTAATGTTTACGATGATCTACTTTCAGTTGATTTTAAACTCATAGGATTAAACCTACATAAAGTAGAGAGTTCAATAAATAGCAAGAAGCAAGAAACACTGTTCCTCAACAGTAGAGACAAGGATTGTAAACAATCATCAAATCTCAAAATGTCAATTTAACTCCTACACAGTATATTTTTGGTACTCTATTAATTACCACAGATCAGGAAAAATGTATGGTATCTTTCATTTGGGGATTGGCTTATTTCACTAAGTATAATCATTTCCATTTATATATATATAAAATTTCTTTACCCAGTAATCAGTTGATGGACATCTGGGATGATTCCATATCTTCGCTATTGTGAATTGAGCTGCAATAAGCAAGGGAGTTCAGATAATTCCTTCATGTGTGACTTAATTTTGTTCGGGTAAATACCCAGGAGTGGGATTTCTGGGTCACATGGTATATCTATTTTTCAGCTTTCTATTTCAGCTTTCTCCATACTATTTTCCACAATTACTATACTAGTTTATATTCCAATCAATAGTGTATTATGGTACCTTCACTATCCTTTGTTTTTTTTATTGATTTCTGTTTGAGAGCCATTCTAACTGAGGTGAGGTGAAACCTTGTGGTGATTTTGATTTGAATTTCCCTGAAGGCTAGTAATCCTGAGCATTTTTTCTTGTTTGTTGGCCATTTGAATTTCTTCTTTTGAAAAATGCCTGTTCAAGTTCTTTGCCCATTTCTTATCTGAATTGTTTGCTTTGAAGTGTTGAGTTTCTTAAGCTATTTGTAGATTTTGGATATTCACCCTTTATCTGATGCATAGCTTGCAAATATTTTATCCCATTCTGTTGGTTGCATCTTCATTTTGCTAAATGTTTCCTTTGCAGTGCAGAAACTTCTCAGCTTGATGTAATCCCATTTGTCAATTCTGGCTTTGATTGTTCGTGCTTCTCATCTTTGCTAATGCCAATATCTTGAAGAGTTTACCCATTGTCCTCCTCTAGTAATTTGATGTATCAGGTCATAGATTTATATCCTTGATCCATTCTGAGTTTGATTTTGTATAAGAGGTAAGGTAGGGGTCTTTTTTCATACTTCTGAATATGGAGATCCACTTTTTCCAGCAGCACCATTTGTTAAAGAGTCTATCCTTTCTCCAGAGATTGACTTGAGCTCCTTTATCATAGATTAGTTGGTTGTAGATGTGTGGATTTATTACTGTAATTTCTAGTCTGTTCCATTGGTCTATATATCTATTTTTGTTATAATATCAGGCCATTTTGAACATGACTACCCTGTAGTGTGTCCTGAAATCTTATGTTGTGATACCTGTTGGTCTGTTTTTGTTATATAAGATTTCTTTAGCTATTCAGGAACCCTTGTGTTTCCATATGAGTTGTAGCATTGTTTTTTCCTAGATCTGAGAAAAGTATCTTTGGTATTTTGATTGAGATCACATTGAATCTGTAAATTGCTTTTGGTAGCATGAACATTTTGATGGTATTAATTCTTCCAATCCATGAACAAGGAAGATTTTTTGTGACCTCTTATATTTTTTCACTAACATTTTGTAATTCACTAATATTTTGTAATATTCATCTTAGAGATCTTTCAGTTCCTTGGTTAAATGCATTCCAAGGTATCTAATTTTTTCTGTAGCTATTGTAAATGGGATTGATTTTAGAAGTTCTAACTCAGCCAAGGCCTTATTTGTGTATTCATTTTTTGTGTTAATTTTATATCCTGCCACTATACCAAACTTTTTTTGAGTTCCAATAGTTTCTCAGTGGAATCTTTTGGTTTCCCTATATATAGAATCATGTCATCTGTAAATGTGGATAATTTGACTTCTACTTTTCCAATTTGTATCCCTTTGATTTCTTTTTCTTGCCTAATCACTCTGAACAAAACTTCCAGGACCTTATTGAACAACAATGATGTAAGTGGGCAACCTTTTTTGGTTCCACATCTTAGTGGGAATGCTTCCAAGTTTTCCCCATTCAGTAAGATGCTAGTTGAGGATTTGCATAAATTGCTTTGATTGTATTGAAGAATGTTCCTCCTGTCCCAGTTTTCTTAAGGTTTTCATCATTAAAGTATATTTTAAGTGCTGCTTTTTCTGCAGCTATTGAGATAATCATATTATTTTTATTCTTAAGTTTGTTGTGTGACATATCACATGTTTTGATTTGCAAATGTTGAACTATTCCTGCATACAAGAGAAAAACACCAGTTGGTCTGGGTGAATGATTTTTCTGATGTGTTGTTTGATTCAATTAGCTAGTATTTTATTAAGGATTTTTGCATATATGTTCATAAGGGATATTGGTATGTAGTTCTTTTGTTCTATCTTTTTCTGGTTTAGAAATTAAGGTGATGCTGGCTTCATAGAATGAGTTTGAGAGCAGTCCCTCCTTTTCAATTGTTATTAATAGCTTGAGATGATTTGGAATTCATTCTTCATTAAGGACTGGTAGAAATCAGCACTAAAACGAATTGATCCTGAGGTTTTTTTGTTGTTTTTGCTGGGAGTGTCTTTATTACTGATTCTACAAATACCTAAAAATAAATGCAGAAATTCAAGAAACAAGAATAAGGAAGACAACATTTCTCCCCCAAAGTAACAAAACAACACTTCCATATTAGAGTGTGAAGATGAAAAGATTGATGAAGTGCCTGAAACAAAGTTCAAGAGCTTAATCATAGTGTTATTCAGAAGCAGTGAGAAGAAAATTCATGAGTTAAAGAAATCCATACATGACATTGAAGAAAAATTTTACCATGAGATTGAGATTTTCAAGAGAAATCAAACTGAAATATTAGAAATGAAGAATCCAATATGTCATATCAAAATACAGTGAAAAGCTTTTACAAAAGAGTTAGTGAGGCAGATGAAATAATATCTGAGCTAGAAGATAAATCTTTGGAAATTTCTCAATTGTACAACAAAAAAGGAATTCGAAAAATTAAACACAGTGTTGCAGATTTGGGGGATAATATCAAATGACCCAACCTAAGGGTCTCAGGAGTTCCTGAGGATTTGGAAAGAGAGAATATATTAGAAGGTCTACTCAATGAAATAATAACAGAAAATGTCCCTATTTTGGAGAGAGGGATATCTATGTACACAAAGCACATAGAACTCCTAACAGACATGACCAGAAATGGTCTTCACCACAACACATTGTATAGTCAAACTTTCAACAGTAAAATGAAGATTCTAAAAAGTGCATGAAAGAAATGCCAGATTACTTTCAGAGGATCTCCAATTAGACTTATGGCTGATTTTTCATCAGCAAACCTACAAGCTGGGAGAGAATTGATATACACAGCCCAAGTCTTAAAAGGAAAAACTATCAACCCATAATACTGTACCCTTCAAAACTCTCACTTATGAATAATAGTGAAATAAAGACCTTCCATAACAAAAAGAAATAGAAAGAATTTACCACCATTCATCCAGCCTTACAAATGATGCTTAAGGATGTGCTACACACAAAAACACAAAAAGATAGTCATCATTATGAAAGAAAGTGAAGGCAGATAATCTCCCAGTAAAAGTACAAAGGAGGGGCCTGTGCTGTGGCATAGTGAGTAAAGTCACCACCTACAGTGCCAGCATCCCTTGTGGGTACAGGTTCGAGTCCCAGCTGCTCTACTTCCAATCCTGCTCTCTGCTATGGCCTGGGAAAGCAGTAGAAGATGGTCCAAGTCCTTGGGCCCCTACACCCACTTCGGAGACCCAGAAGAAGCTCCTGGATCTTGCCTTTGAAACAGCACAGCTCCGGCTGTTGTGGCCGATTGGGGAGTGAGTCAGCCAATGGAAGATCTCTCTCTCTCTCTCTCTCTCTCTCTCACCTCTCTCCTCTCTCCTCTCTCTCTGCCTCTCCTTCTCTCTCTCTATAACTCTAACTTTCAAATAAATAAATAAATCTTTTAAAAAAAAAGCACAAAGGAAATCCAAGGCAAACAATAAGAACAGCTATCAAAAAAATGTCAGGGTGAAGTAGTCACTTATCAATAGTATCCTTGAATGTAAATGTCCTAAATTCTTAAATTAAAAGATACAGACTGGCTGAATGGATTAAAATATAAGACCCATCAATGTACTGCCTAGCAGGAAATGCAAATCAAAACCACAATGATGCTGCAGGTCATCTCAGTCAGAATGGCCTTTATGCAGAAATCAACAAACAACAAATGCTGGGGAGGATGTGGGGAAAAATGTCTCTTAATCCACTGTTGGTAGGAATGTAAACTGATACATTCACTGTGGAGACATTATGGAGATACCTCAATTATCTGAATATAGTCCTACATATGACCCAGCATCTCCACTCCTGGGAGTTTACCCAAGGGAAATGAAATCCGTACATAAAACAATAATATGCACCCCCATGATATTGAAGCTCAATTCACAAGAGCTAAAACATGGAATCAACCCAAATATCAGTCAGTTGAAGACTGGATAGGAAATTATGGGATATGTCATCATGGAATACTACACAGTGGCTAAAAGAAATGAAATCCTGTCATTTGCAACAAAATGGAAGCAACTAGAAAACATACTCAATGAAATAAGCCAGTCCCAAAAGGACAAATACTATAGAGCACCTAAAAGTAATCTATCTATTAAAGCAAAATTGCCACTTTGAGATACAATAACATTGAACAGCCTATTTCGACTGTTGAGGAACAGTTATTTTCATACTATTTATTAAACTCTACTTAGTATAGAATTAATCTTATGTGTACAAAGTTAATTGTAAGTAGATCCAAGTAAAAAACAAGAATGAGAATAGGAGAGAGAAGAGAAATAAGGGTTGGAGAGTGGGTGGGAGTGAGGGTAGGGTGGGAAGAATCACTGTGTTCCCCAAGTTATAATTATGAAATGCACAAAGTTTGTATACCTTAAATAAAAGGTTTCTGGGTTAAACAAACAAACAAAAAAACCTCACCAACAAAGATATATGCAGACTGATAGTGAAAGTATGGAAAAAGATATTCCATACTAACAGAAAGCAAAAATGAGTAGGTATAGGCTTCCTAACATCTGACAAAATGGACTTTTAACACAAAAACTGTTCAAAGAGGCACAGAAGAGCACTATGTAATGATTAAGATGTAACTATAAGAAATGAATATGCACCTAACGCCAGGGCACCTGGCTACTTAAAACTAATGTTAATGGACTGGTGCCGCGGCTCAATAGGCTAAATCCTCTGCTTGTGGCGCCGGCACACCAGGTTCTAGTCCTGGTCAGGGCACCGGATTCTGTCCCAGTTGCTCCTCTTCCAGTCCAGCTCTCTGCTGTGGCCCTGGAGGGCAGTGGAGGATGGCCCAAAGACTTGGGCCCTACACCCGCAGGGGAGACCAGGAGAAGCACCTAACTCCTGGCTTCAGATCAGTGCAGTGTGCTGGCCGCAGAGGCCACTGTGGGGTGAACCAACGGAAAAGGAAGACTTTTCTCTCTGTCTCTCTTTCTCACTGTCCACTCTTCCTGTCAAAAAAAAAAAAAAAAAAAAAAAAAAAAAAAAAAAAAAACTAATGTTAATGGATCTTAAGGGAGGCATAGATTCCAGGATTCCAATGCAATAGTAATGAGTGAGTTCAGCACCCCCATTCATCCATGAACAGATCAACTAGATAGGTAGAAAATCAACAAAGAAACAACTGAGCTAATCTACACTAATTTCTACAGAACCTTTCAACCCACAGTTGCAGAATACACATTTTTTCTGATCAGTGCATGGAACTTTCTCTAGGATAGACCATATGGTAAGCCATAAAACATGTCTCAGTGAATTCAAACAAATTGAAATCATACTGTGCATCTTTTCTGACTACAATGAAATGAAGCTGGAAATTAACAACTCAAGAATCTCCAGAACATATGTAAACACAGGGAGACTGAACAACATACTCCTGAATGAACAATGGTTCATAGAAGAAATCAAAAGGGAAATCAAAAAATTCTTGGAAATGAATGAAGATGGCAATACAATAAATCAAAATATATGGATTATAGCAAAAGCAGTAGTAAGAGGGAAATTTATAGCAATTGGTGTCCACATCAAAGAATTGGAAAGGCATCAAATAAATGAGCTATTAATGCATCTCAAGGAACTAGAAAAACAACAACAAATCAAACCCAAAATTATAGGAAGAAAGAAATAATTAAAATTAAAGAAGAAATAAGCAAAACTGAAACAAAACATACCAAATATCAGCAAAATTAAGAGCTGGTTTTTGAAAAAGTAAACAAAATTGATACACCATTAGCTGAACTAACCAAAAAAAAAAAAATGGAGAAAACCCAAAGTAATAAAATCAGAGGTGAAAAAGAGATTTAACAGTGGATACTACAGAAATAAAATGAATCACCAGGAATTACTAAAACAGATATATGATATCAGATTAGAAAATCTAGAAGAAATGAGTGGACTCCTGGACACATACAATCTACCAAAATTGAGTCATGAAGACATAGAAAACCTGAACAGACTAATGTCTTGTTAAAATTGGCCAGATTTTATAAAGATCTGCTACAGCCAACATTTTCCTTTTTCTCTCAAAATTAGCTAGAAAGAAAAGAGGAGAAGGGCAGGTAGACAATTCACTCTGAAGCTGCTTGGGAGTCGGTGTGTATACCTATTTGATGTTGAGGCTTCCTCTCCTGAGTCTTCTCAGAGACCTGGCTAGAAGAGACTTTCTTGCTCCTTGTCTTGGGGTTAAAATTTTGATTGGAACATATACAGCCCATTTCAGATCTATCTCTATCCATCCTTTGCACCCCCTCCCCTCTTTTTTGAAAGGGTTGTCTTGCTAAAGGAAAATTTCAGAATGAACTGAGCAGGTCCCATTGAATAGCTCTTATCTCTAGCATTCTGCTTGAGAAAGTCCATCCTCAGGCATGCAGGTTCTCTTCCCATTGCTGCCAGCAGACTACCCTGGTGAAGACCTAAGTGATTGCAACTCAGCCAGTGATGATTAGAGTGATGAAGAGGTGGGCACGGGTAATCCACCATGGGAAGTGTTAGGATGCACCTGATGACGCAAATGTGTGTTATACTTTTAATTCACCCTTTTTGCATGATAGCTGATATTATGTCCTTCATCTCTGACCCGGAGAGGGGAAGGGAAGTGTTATCTTATTGATTCTCTCAAAAATAACACTTGGATTCCTTTTGTATGCCCACTGGAGGGAAAGAATGAGCTAAATAAAGTGAAGGAGCAAATATCCTTGGCTTGGCTTAAAATAAGGTTGAGGAGGCTGGTGTGATTAGAGTAGAGTAAATAAAGAAATTAAGGTATAATGGATGAAATGCATGAAAAGAGACAGGGAATTGTCCCCCCAGATGGGTACCAGACATTCAGTGCCAGCAGACGTCCACAGAGTGTGATAATACTGATGGGAGGGTAGCTGGATAAGTATTGTTAACTCAATTGCAGTGACTTCATTGTCAGTATTGTGTCTTGGGACACTACAGTTAAACATCAAATTAAACATTTCTTGTTGCTTAAAAACTAAATAATTATCTAAGGAGGCCAAACTTTATTTTGTAAGTTAATAAATAATGAATTTCCACATGAAATAAATAAAACACCAGAAAAGAAATTGTTATACTATGTAACTTACTGTGAAAGTCATTCTTTTTAGCTATAATAGTATCTGAGATGTAAGTTAATGTATGCTTATTTGATACTAACCAATATAGTTTAACTTTGTGCCACTTTGCTCATAATCTGAGTTTTTTCTAATGGACTAAATTAAAATTCAAAATGTTGAGTTTAGCAGTAGTTGAAGAATATTTCACTTTCTTTTGCGCATTTCTGTCCCAAAAGCCAGGCAGTATTTTGCATTTTGGTCATTTTTCTTCTGCTGAAATAATGAGGGTGGGGACTTTTTTTACAACTGCAGGCAATTGCTTTGAGCTCTAAGCACTTTGAAGAGATTAGCCCTATTGATATTCTCTTCATTCTTTTGGAGAGAAATCCTGCCTTCCCTTGAGTGCAGGAAGATGGACAGCTATTGAACAGAAACGGCTTTTGTCTAGCAGATAGTGTGGTATTAAATATTCTCTTCTCAAAGATATATGCAACACAAGAAATTTCCCAAAGAAGATCCGGGAGCTTCCTTGCACTGACTTGTTAATTTTACTTGAACCTGCACAGTTCAATTTGGTATCATTTTCCTGAAAAAAATATTAACAGGAATAGAGTCTGGATTGTGGTATTTTTAAGCCAGCCAACTCGGTGATGAGCAAGTTAATTATCTAGGGGATAAAAAGGGGAGGAGCAGAGAGAAGAATTTCTGCCAGCAATAGAGTGAAAAATATGCAACTGAAGTATTTGGAGGCCTGCCCACCCAGTAGGCCAACGTCCTGTCTCTCCTGTGTGAGTTCATCAAAGACAGCTTTCTTTCACTTAAACATGTTACAGATTGCTAGAATTCAGACTAAAACCTGTAAATAGAATAAATTTTATATTACTTGACTCCAAATACATTGTTGTTATTGTTTTGCAGATTCATTTAGCAAAAATTTCAATGCAAATGACTTTTTTGGCATTAGAAATGCATTCCTTTGGGAGAGGGATATATATATTTCTGTGTCTGTGTGTTTATATATACATATATAATAACATATATAAAACTAAATATATATGTAAATATATAAATATATATATTTCATTGCAGTAGTTGTATCTAGTGTCTGGCTTAAATACAAGAGCTTCATCTACTGATTAGCTTGTTCCTGCAATCAGATAAATACTACAATCTTTTGAAGGTCATTAGATCCTTCCTTGTCTAAAAGCATTCCTTGAAGTTCAACAGCTTAGCAAGTTTCTGTTGCCTTTGTGTTCCTTTCTCTGTTATACATACATAAAAAGGAGCATTTCTTATATTCAGAGAAGATAATAAAACCTGTGATTTAGGAAACAAAGTTATCATCAAATAAGCCTTTTATTTATGCTATTCAGACTGCCTATCTTCAGGATATCAAGAGTATTGATCAATTCCAGGTCAATTGGATGTGTGAGATGGAAGTGGTGTGCTCTGAGCTCATGATTATATCCTGTGGTTTGAAACAGTGAGTTTGATTGCATGCCATGTTGCTGTACCTTCTTTGGTCTTATTGCCTATGCAGTTGAAATAATCTCTGTTATTTCTAAAAGCCAGTTTACTGGGAAATAACTTGTGTTACAATTCTGGCTATTTCCTTAGGGTATTAGAAACGACAGACTCTACCACCTCCAACCTTGGAGCGTCTTAATTCCAGTCTCAATCTCATGGTCAGCAATCTGGGGCAGGGTCCCAGGTGACACTGGGATGGGAAGATAACAATGTGTGTGAGATTTCCTGAAAAATGTGTAAGGGCAGCAAACTGCTGTTCTGCCTTTATAAGCAAGAGTACTTCTCAGGATCTCAATATTTTGTGACTCCTGAGTCCTGGAAACTATGAGTTAATGAGACATTTTTTCCCAAGATCAATCCAACTTTCAGGAAATGAGATAAGACATAAAATTCCAATTCATGGACCTGGCCACTTTTATTTTACTTCTTCATTACACTGGATCTTAATTATGACAGCAAAACTTGAAAGATTGATAGTTTATAAGTACTTAGAACATCAAAGCTCTCCTTTTTCAGTGCTGTTTTCCTGTAATTTATAAAATTTACTTTGTTCTTTTACTGTATGTTGCTGAATTATATTACCTTATATGGATATTGGTGCACCAATAAATATTTATTGATTGATAACTGCACAGAAAACAGAGCATTTCATGGTAGTCATTATCAGTAATTCATCTGAAAACTTCAAATTAAATGCTTTTAAATTGTAAAATTTGGGAAAAAATTTCAGCAACTTTGTTTCACTTTTAAAGGAGTGTTCCTTGCACTAACAGGTTGTAGAAACAGATTAGCTCTTCTCAAATGTGGTAAAAGAAAATTTTATCTTGTTCTGTACTGATACTTGTATATCAAGTACTACTGAAATTCTTTTAGAATGATGAATAATTTTGCCTTTTACTTGTTAAACTTCAAAAAAAAAGGATTTATTTATTCCTTTAAAAGACAATTAGAGAGAGGGAGAGACAGAGAGAGACAGTCCATCCACTGGTTCACTCCCCAAATGGCCTCAACAGCTGGAGCTGGGCTGCCCTGAAGCCAGTAGCCAGGAGTTTCTTCTGGGTCTCCTATGTGGGTGGCAGTGGCCCAAGCACCTAAGCCATCATCCTCTGTTCCCTTCCCAGGTACATTAGCAGGGAGCTGGATAAGAAGTGGAGCAGCTGAGATCTAAACCAGTGCCCGTATGCAATGCAGATATGGCAGGTGGCAGCTTTACCCAATGGGCCACAATATCAACCCCTACTTAAAGTTTCTATTTGGTGGAACATTTAGCCCTTGACTGTAATGTAAATTAAAAATATGTTATCACTAAAATGTATATTAAATAAGTACATATCATATATTTTCAGTAAAAGTAGGATTAATAATGTTGAAAAAGTTAACATTACCTGCAGTTATTAGTGTGACTATACTGCCCAGAAGATATATGTCTCCAAATCACTCGCCTGGCACAAGAAATGTTCCCTTCCTCTTGCCATCAGGCTACCAGGAGGAAGATCCTCCTGCATGCAATCTTTCAGTCAATTAGACTGGCAAAGGCTCTTTAAATTTAAAACATGCATCTTCAACAAACACTTTGGGAATTCACATCTAGCCAGTAATGGGAGAAGGGAAGAAAGAAAAGGAAGCCTGCCTCTAATCACCTTTGCACAAATGTAAAAAAAAAAAAATTAGGCATTTCATTCAGTTAGCAAGTGCTAGATCTCTCTTAGATACAAGAGGAATTTGTCTTCCCTGGCACAGCAGCCATTTTCCAGGAACAACTCTTCTTTGCTGAAGGGAATGGATATTTTGTCATCAACAAAATGAGAATTGCTAAATAATAATGAGAATTAATGTATTTATCATATTACGTGTTGTGATTTCCTCGGAATATCATAAGTAAAAAAGAATACTACTGTTTATAATTACAAGGATATTTTGCCAAGGAGACATTATATTCCTCTGCAAAACACATTTGTAAACCTGTTTCTTGGACACCTTCTTATTATATATAGGTTTATTAAAAGTTTTGTTGATGAAAAAATATCCATTCTCTATCTAAGAACTAGGAGATGAAATAGATAGAAATAACCATCTAAGTGGGTATATTTTAAGATAATATAAAGGATAGGAAGTTGGTTTTAAAAAGCAGTATTAGTACTAGAGTAAGAGGCCATATCTATAGCATGAACACTACATTTCAAAATTACAAGACAGACCATAGGAAATTGTAAAAATTACAGTGAAAAAATCCTCCAAACAGATCTGCATATAACCCCGTTATTACTTCACACTACCCTTTAGTTGTAATTTTCCAAGTCGGCTGCTAAGTTGCCTCTCAAAGATTTATCTTAGCAAATGGTCACTCTGTCTATGCACAAAGAACGTGAATTAACCCTATAATTTTGCAGATTTTTCTAAAGGTAAGCTAAAAGAAAGATTCCTTTCACTTTCCTTTGATTGCAAAGAATGTATAGTTGTAAATTTTTCCCCTGGGAACTCAGTAAGCCAATTTCACCTGACTCTTCAAGTGTCTCATGTCACAGTAGAAGCACAGTAATGGTCAATTATTTTTAAAGGTTTTGGGGTTTGCTCATTCTCCCATGAGAGAGACTCCACTGGGATTGTGTGTGTGTGTATGTGTGTATGTGTACATACATATATATATATATATATGAATAAATATTTTTTTAAAAAAGAGCTCTTTCACAGACAGTGTTGTCTGTAACTTCGTAGTTACAATGGTTTCCCTAGATACTATTAACAGATCTCTGGAGCTAGAATTTCATGCTAGATAGTTTCACAATGTCTATTTGTGGAATATTTGTGTGTGTTTGTAATTACAGCTAAAATCTAGCTCTAACAGTGTTCATAAATATGGATCAAGTTAGTTTGTGAACTTACAGTATTTATACAAAAACTAAAATCATTATCTCTTCAGTTGATGGTAAATTATCATCCTGTTAGAAATATATAAGCTATTTTCTGTAGAAAAAGGCATCATTTATTCCATTGTGTATGCTCAAAACCCCTGAATTTTCATTAACTTCTTTTCTTAATATATGGACCATTACCAAGCACTGTCTATTTTGCTTGGAAAATGACTTCAAAATCTAATCTCTTAGATGAATTATTTTTAAAACTGCTGACCTGATCATGACAGTACCCTTTTAAAAATTCCTCAGTAGGACCAACTCTTCTATCAGCTGCTTCTCCCATATTGTAGACACTTAGTATTCTTTTTTGTTTTCTGTGTCTTCCCATATTCTACCTGGCAAACACACATTCTGTAATATTCTGTTCAAATAGCACTTTCTCTAATATCAATCCCTCATTCCAGCACTAATTCTATTCCTCAAGCAAAATGCACTCCTTTCTCATCTATGTAAGCATTATGCCAGAAGGTAGCCTTTTGACAAAAAAAAAAAAATCACTTCTTACAGAAGTTTGATTTGTTTTCCAGTTTATATTATATGTTTATTTTATGACTGACTTCTTGTCATTGTGGATTGTGGATTGTTGACTTTTGCTAGTGTCAAATTAACACAACAATGATGCTTCACAGTAATTAATGAAAACCATAAATTTGTCCTCTCTCTATATAAATATTTCATATGTCTTAATTATGGAGACATGCTCTATATAAATCTTAGGGAAAAATATAAACATGTACTATATTTGACATAATTTGGCTATTGAATTTAGTACATTATATATTTTATACTTTGTGTCATATGAACTTGAGTATATATATATATATGCATATATATAACTGTTAAATATATATGCATAATCATATATAAAAGAAGATACTAAGAAAATATAAAGGTACTTATTTTTATAAATCCAAGAGAACTTATTTTTAAATGTTTTAAATCTAATTAGACAAAATGATAGTATTTTTGGAATAGAATTTTCTTGTTTGCTGAATTATGTTTTTGAGACAGGAAATATTATCTTTTTAAAACAGGAAATACTAGGTTTTTGCAAACAATGTGTCCAAGTCTTCTGATTGCTACATTATATAGTTTGTGAAACAAGGGGAGTGATGGGCATCAATGTGGAAGACTGTATGGATAAAACTGAGGTGTTTCAACAGAATTAATACAGCCCTGGTTGAGCTCTCTCATGCTGAAGGAACATCTGGATGTTCCTTGATCTCAAGACTAGAACTTGCTAACAAGAAATTAAAACAAGAAGCTTCTTGTGTGAACAGAGTGGAATCTGAAAATGAATTTCAGGATGATCTTTGAATCTCTACTGATTTTGAATGCCTGTAAAGTAATAAAGGTCTTTCACATGAGCCAGGCATGATAGTAAGCTAGAAATAAATCTTAGGGATACGTCATACATGTGCATTTAAATTAGTTTGTTTTATACCTCACACAGATCTTTGAAAAATATTAAAGTAATATATCTAATAATGTCTAAAAGTAAACCATTTACCATATGATCCAGCCAGCCCATTTCAGGGAATTTACCTAAACCAATAAAATCAGCATATGAAGAGTGATCCGTACCTCCATGTTCATTGCAGCACAGTTCACAATAGCTAAGATATGGAATCAACCCAGATGTCCATCAACTGTTGATTGGATAAAGAAATTATGGTAAATATACATTATGGAGAACTACCCAGCTATTTAAAAAAAGAGAGAAAAGAAAAGAAATCCTGTCTTTTGTGACAAAATGGTTGCAACTGGAAACCATTATAGTTAATGAAATAAGCCAGTCTGAAAAAGACAGATATCATGCTTTCCCTGATCCAAGACAACTAATAGAGTATCTGAAATGTTATGTATTGGAGTGAAATAGACATTTTGATATTCGATAATTGTTTATAGCACTTGTCTCTTCCATTGAGAAAGAATTTTTTTTTCTTCATACTACTTGTCAAACTATTTTACTTAGTATAAGGTTAACTATAAGATCATTAAGTAAACTGAAAATAGATCTTTTTAAAGATTAACAGTGGGAATGTGAGAGGGAGAAAGAGGAAAGGTTGGAGCATGGGAGGGAGTGAGTGTGGAAGAGGAAGTGTCACCATGTTCCTAAATCTGTGTATATTAAATACATGAAACTTATATAAATTAAATAAAAAAATTTTAAAAAGAAAAATATTAAATTAATATTTCTTATTTTTAAGATTTATTTATTTGAAAGAGTTACAGAGAGAAGTAGAGACAGAGAGAGAGGTCTTCCATCTGATGGTTCACTCCCCAGATGCCCACAACGGCCAGAGCTGCACTGATCTGAAGCCAGGAGCCAGGAACTTCTTCCAGGTCTCCCACATGGGTACAGGAGCCCAAGGACTTGGGCCATCTTCTGCTTTCCCAGGCCATAGCAGAGAGCTGGATCGGAAGAGGAGCAGCTGGGACTAGAATCGGCGCCCATATGGGATGCCAGTGCTTCTGGCCAGGGCTTTAACCTGCTGCACCACAGTGCAGGCCCCTGTATTATTTCTAATAGTGTCTAAAAGTAAATTATTAATAAAAAGTATTTTTGGTATTTTTATCAAGAAATATTTTCAGGATATGTGTTACTGAAAGTCCTTTTCTTTGAAATACTGACCATTGTACATAAATAGTACAACATCTGTGACTATCATATAGTTCAGCTCTTTTTTTTTTTTTTTTTTTTACCATGGCTTAGGAACATTGCAAACTACACTTATTCACCAAACCATCTTATGTTTCACCAAAACAAATAATATGTGTGCCCAGGACAAGATATTATAATTGTGGTATGTTAATAATGAAACTATTGCCAACTTCCAATCACTTGCTTGCTTCTAGAAATATTTAGTAACACAAAATGTAATTGTATAAGAAAAAGAATACCATTCAGTTCCTAAGAGTTTATTGAAATAGTGTTTGGTCTTCACCATTTGCCAAATTAGAAAGAACAGCTAGACCTGTGTTCTAAAACATTGCCTTTCTCTGGCAATGTTTTTGTAGCCTGTGTTATTTCCATTGAGTTTTGTGCTACTAATTGGTATAATTTTTTTTTCGATTTGGCCATGATATTTTGAGTGTATGAAATGGGCAATATGTCAGGAATAATTAGGCCCTGTAGTGCTGAAACCCCTGTGGATAACCCGCCTCTTTCATAGAAGAAACCAGTTCCCTGTAGTCCTGTCGGTTTTACTTAGCAAAGACTATTTGCTTGTATCCACCTCTTTCCCTACAGGGCAATTCCTCTTCCACTGCTCCATGATGTCAACACACCTTTCTCTGCAATGTGGTCTCTCTTCTCTTCATTTTTTTTTCTTTTCCTTCCAAACTGGACTATTTATTATAGAATAAACAAATGTGGTACTACATAACTTAAGAGGTAAAATAAAATGAATGATAGACAATATTTCCAAAAGAATGGATGTATGATAAATGTGCTTACATGGATTTATGGCTATAGGAAGCTTTCTTTTGGACATTATAAAAAATTCCCATGTCTTATGGCTCTAGGCTTATTGGCAACAGTAAGCAAACTGGTATTTATCAATCGCATTAAACTCCATATGTTTAAATTTAAATTTATATCATAAGAAATATTATGATTAAAATGCCTAGAATCTAATAGTCTGTATTTTATATTTTTCATAAAAACACAAATCAGTATTAGAATCATTCAGATATTACTAAGCTACTCTGTCTTAGCATTTATTTAGGAAAAGACTGTCAATTTTACATAAATCCCCCTGATAAATAGCATGGATTTATGTGAAGCTATGCAGATAAATAATGTTCTGCATCCTTCACCACCCCCTATTTCACAACAAACTAATGTGTGTTTTACCAAATATGAAGATGCATATTTTAAAATCACCCTAAACTAGAGCATCTACATCTTCTGTCATTAAGGAGTGAACAGAGGGAATTGGGGCTTTCCCCAGTACTATGCTCAGGTTGATATATTTTATACACGTGCTAAGGGAAGAATGAAGTGGGCCTGACATCTTTGCATATTACATGCTATTTATGGAGTTTTTCCAGAGAAGAATGGGAATTTTTTGTTCTAATTCTATTTGCTCATATGATGCTGCAGTGGTCTGCAGCAAGTTAACAAGTGATTGTTATTTTATCTCAGCACAAAAGGAAGGCAACTGACAAAATTACCCAGAATCCAGATTTTCACTTTCTTCACAAGGGCTTATATTTCAACTAAATTTAGAAGTAATTTTATCAAAAATGGGATAAATGCTGTTTGAAATGTATTAAATTAGTAATAACTGGAATGCAGTTTAACAGGGAACATCTGAAAAGTAAGAATAACAATATGAACAGATATAAAAAGGAATATCTAAAATAAGAAATGTGATTTTTATACTTCCAATCTGTGTATCCACAATGCCTGTCTCTCTGCGGTCCTGAGCTAATGGGACTATGTCAACCAAACATGATAGAATGAGCAGAGAGAAGGGATGGGAGGTCATACTTTTTGGCTGAACAATGATACAAAATGGAAGCCCCTGACTTGACATGGCAGAAAATGTAATGGGCATTTCTCTCTTATGTCATCCCACAGAGGATTTGGACATAGCTTCCTGTCTGATAAGTAGTTTCCTCCTCCCTTACTTTCTGCCTCTACGGTCTGCCAATGCAGCTATAGAAACACAGTGAAGTAACATAATGGCAGAAAATGTGAAACCTGCCACATTCATAGAAATTAAAGGGCACAAGCATTAATAAGCCTGGCTCTAGCTTTACACACATTTTCTTTTGTACTTCCTCCAGGTTTCCTTCCTTCTTTGCACCTCTAAGTTTAAAAAATATATTTAAAAATGAGTGAGACAGAGAGACAGATACACATAGAGAGATCTCCCATTCATTGGTTGACTCCTCAAAGGCCTGCTACAGCTAAGATGATGCCAGGCCAAAACTAAGAGCCAGGAACTCAGCCCAGATCTCCTAGATGCATAGGAAGAACCCAACTGCTTAAGGCGTTACCTGCTGGCTTCCAGCATGTACTTTGTGAGGAGCCTAGATTCAGAAAGGAGCAGGAATGCATATACTCACACTCCGACGCAGAATGGAGGCATCTCAAGCAGCAGCTTAACCAGTGCATCCAACACCCACCTCCACCTCTAAATCTAAATTTTGCAATTCCCTACCATTACTACTTCCACATGCTACAAAATGGTATGTGTTTGTCCAGAAAGATATTGGTAGTTAAGCAAATAGGTTTAAGTTTTATATTAAATTATAACAATAAGAAATGTCTCAAAGATGGTTCAGACCTAGTCAGTGTTATAGATGGAAACCTAACTGAATGTCTCCTGCATCAGAGTGACTTGAAGACCAGTTTTGGATGGCCCTGCCACCACAATGGCATACTATTAAATTATACCCAACATCAAAACACACACTCTCTCCCCTCACCTATTCCCCAACATACCTACAAACTCAATGAAATTAGAAAATGCAACAGTAATTTAATACCCTATGTTATCCAAGAATTTCCATCATCATTTATATATTTTCTACTAGATTAATCATGGAGTAAAATGAATTATTTATATTATTCCCTTTTCACATTTTGATGGGCATGGAAAAACTATAACAAAACATGGGGAAATAATACTAAATATTTTAGAAATATTTGTATTGTGCACTAGATAATAAACTCGAGTTATCAGGAATTTGTTTTTCTATATTTATGAAATTGTAGATAATGCATTTTCTCATTTTAAAAATAAATATACCAATACCTCTAGTAGTACTTGTACAGTGGACATTCACAAATATGGTCCATGATTTTTCAGAGTGCAAAAACTAAAATAGACATGAATAATGAAATTGAATGTTTAGCATACAGGCTAATATGTGAATTATACAACTAACATTGAAATAAGAGTTATCTGTTAATATTCTCTTCTGTTCAGTGTAACTGCTACAAACTGAGTGGCGTGCCTATTAGATGTATGTTTTTAATGATAGGGATTAAAAAGACTGCAAATCCTTTAGTTAGTAAGTTGATTTTTAAATTTTCAGTCTTATCATGGCTACTACTTAAGGTGTAAGCTATAAAGAGAGAGACTTACAAGATATGTGTTAATGTGGTATATTAGTAGCAAAACTGAAGAGATGTTCCTGTGGATTCTGTGGTTTTCATACTTGCTCTGTATTTCAGCAGTGTTAAGGAACAGATCTTAGAATGTATCAAGATCACACCACATTTATTTTTCATAAATATTAGGTTCTATTTCCCAGATTCTTTTCAATCTTGTTTGTATTTGTATGTAAATAAGTATTTACATAATTACTGCAAGAATAAATAACTAACTTTTGGGCTTTTTCCTAATGTAGTAGGTTAATGGTAATCTCCTGTTTCACTACTCTTCCTCTTTTAAGATTAGTCCTTTGCATTTCTAAGTGATCTGTCTCTATCTGAATTGCTGCCTTCTTTTCTCATTTTGGAAACTGAAACAACTATTACCTATTTTCTCATTTGTGGCAACCTAAAGTCAACTTAACCACAAGCAGATCGTTTCTCTCCCCTCATGTTGCCTAAATTTCCTTCTTGAGATCACGACATCCTTTTATCAGATAGGAATTCACTCAAGAACAAATAGGGTATGTGGTAAAGAGACATGTAAACTAATAGAGGTGATTTTTCATATGTAACGAGGATTTCTCTAGATGTCTCAACTTCTTGGGTCTCTGCCACATAAGAGACTTGGATTTGTTTCTGAGTTTCTTGCTTTGGTTTGGCCCAGCCCTGGCTGCTGCAAGCATTCGGGGAGTGAACAAGTGGATGGAAGATCTCTCTCCATCTGTTTGTCTCTTTCTTTGTCCTTCCAATAACAATGAAAATAAATAATTTTAAAAATAGCTGCTACAGGTCTACGCTTGCTCATGCAAGAAGAGGGTAAAAACTCCCTAAAAAACCCTAGCAAACTTCAACTCATACGATAGTGTCCCTTTGCCCATTATTTTCCTTTGCCCAGTTCCAGTTACCCACAGTCACTGTCACCCATAGCCCAGACACTAAACAGAAAATTCTATAAATAAGCAATTGATAGGTCTTACATTTCATGCTATTCTGGGTAACGTGATGAAATCTGACTCTCCTACTCTGTCTCACCCAGACATAAATGATCCCCTTATCCAGTTTACTCACATTGTATATACCATCCACTTGTTAATCAATTAGTAGGCTTCTGGGTTATCATAGCAACTGTCTGAGCATTGCAGTACTTAGGTTTAAGTAGGGCTTATTCCATCTAATAATTACCAAAGCACAAGAAAATTAATGCTGACAAATTGGATATTCCCAAAAGAAACTATGAAGTGCCAACTTTAGGCTAAAAGTGAAATTTCTCCGTAGGGAAGGTTTCTACGATCTATAGTTCAATAAGGTACTTTGAGAGAGACCATATTCAGATAACTTTGATCACAGATACTGCTATAATTGTTCAATTCTATTATTGTTAATCTCTTACTATGCCTAGGTATAAATTAAGCTTTATCATAATTATGTATGTATACGAAAAACCGTAAGATACATAGTTTGATAATATCTGTGGAATGCTCACTTCAGCAGCACGTATATTAAAATTGGAATGATAACATCTATGGAAACTGGACAGGATGTTGGAATGCACACCTGTACATAAGTGAGGATTCTTATTACCTCATCAACATGAACCTTGTCACGTGGCAGTCCTTGCTGAAGTGGGAAGCAGGGAAAAGGGTGAAGAACCGGTCAGCCCTATCATTCTCTCATTTAAGCACAGAAATATCCCGTTTGTGTTCTCTTCACTCATATAATCTAAGCTTGTAGTGTTGGCTTCCAATGTCTAGCTTGTCTTTTCCCCAAATGTACCTTTATGAAGACCAAACTGAAGTTTCCCATGGATAGAGTACTCATCTGAGATTTTAAAGAAACAATCACATGTGGTTTGGGTAAATTTAAACCACAAACATGAGAAGTACATCTCGAAAGACATACGGGGGTTTTGACATGAAACCTACCACACTATCCCAATGCCAGTGTAGCATTCACTGTCAGTATTTGTGTTATGCATTCTCAAATGCTTACTTTCAATTTCTTTACTTAACCCATCAGAGATCAGTAACAAAGATTACTGGTGCCAGTTGCCAACCACAAGTCACATAAATTAAATATGCTAATAGGTTGATATTTTGCTCTTCATTGATATGTGGTAAATGTATTTCTACTTCTCTTTTGTATAGGTGATGAAATGCATAGTTGCCTGTGGATCATTTAAAATAAAGTACCAAGTTTCATTTACGTAAAATGAAACCTTTCTAAGATTTATTTATAATGTTAACAATCACTCATCTCAACCACAGTCTAAAATTTCTATATTTTTACAAGTTTACTTTTAATAATATTGTGTAAGATTAATGTCTAGACTTATTTCTTTTGCCTTACATGACAGCAAAAAAGTACAAGCTTATTTTTAAGCCCATGGTCTTTCATGGAAACTTACAGTGCATTACAAGGCCGATCATTGGTTGAATATTACCCGAACATTACTTAAGGGTGAATCTGCAACCACTTTTGGAGCCAAAAACAAAAGGGCATAAGTTGATAAAAATCTTATTGCCTGATAGCTTGCAGACATCTGTCAGCAGTTTTGGTTTCTTTTAAAGGGCAGTGCATGGCCAACTAATCTCATAGTAGGATTTATAAGTGTAATTATTGCCATGTAATTCAACAAATCACTTTTATCACTGAGAACCTAAAGCTTTCAAATTCTTGCTTTTCTGTCATTGAGACTTCAGGAAGACAGTCTTCTGTAAAATGAGTTTTAATTTCAATAGAAAGCCTTCACTAAAATCTAAGTAATTTAATGATAAAATAGAAATGATGATTTCAAAAATCACTTTTTGCTTTTGCTTTTAGAATACTCCATGGCTATAAAACTTATCACAGCTGAACCTTTTAGGATCACATTGCTTATTAACATCAGTAATTAATTGTGCTTATTAACATTAGTAATTATCATGCATAGCTGATTGACAAGGTCAATTTGCACAAAAAATAGCCTTATTTGCAGATGTTGAAAAATTTCCCAAAAATGTGCTCATTCTAGAGTCAACATTGCTTGCTAAGCACATCACACTGTAATCTAACATGTACAGACAATTCAAGAATATAACATTTCTGAGCCTGGGTCTGCCTAGCTCACGATGTTATTATATGTGAAAAATGAGAAACTCTATGTAAATTAGTGAGGACACTTCCTGCAATAGTGTACGTACTTTATAAGTTATGGTTACTGTACAGAAGCTTATTTCTTATTACTGAGTAGAGGCTGTTTGTGTTTGGAAATGAGAATACTAAACTGAACCAAAATATTAAAAAATAAACCACATTAACATAAATATATGCACCTGCATTAAATGTTCCTGAATGCATTTATTTCTGTCTCTTTAAGAAATATGTATTTATTTGAAAGTCAGAGTCATAGACAGAAGAATAAACAGAGAGGGATTTTCTGGTTTGCTCTCCAAATGGTAGTGGTGGCTGGGACTGGGCCATGCCAAAGCCAGGAGTCTGGAACTCCATTCAGGTCTCCCTCATGAGTAAAGGGGCCCAAGTATTTGGACCATCTTCCACTGCCTTCCCAGATGTGTTAGCTGGGAGCTAGATCAAAAGTGAAGTAGCCTGGACTCAACCTGTTGCTCATAGGGGATGCTGGCATTTCAATAGCAGCGAAACCTGCTGCACCACAATGCTAGCCCTTACATTTCTTTCTGACAGTTTACAGAATGATAATGAGATGAATTACATATCAAGAAAAGAAGAAAAGCTATGAAGAGGCATCTCTATAAACATTGAGTAGATATATAAAAGTATATGTTACTTATTTTGTTTTCATTTATTTTACTCATATAAGGTGAAGGAATTTCATATATATAGATTTAGGAGCATAGTGATACCCCTCCTCCCACCTTGCCTCCTGCTTCCTTTCTTATCCTTTCTTTCAATTTTTATAATGACATACTTACAGTTTATTTTATAATCATAAGCTTAACCCTCTAAGAATTCAACAAATACTAACAAGAAAAAAACACTGTTCCTCAACAGTAGAGACAAGTACTATAACTAATAATCAAATTACAAAATGTCAATTTTTCTAATTGTCATTATATTTTCCATACTTTATTAGATACCACAGATCAAGGAAAACATATTTGTCTTTTTGGGACTGGGTTTTTTCACTAAACATAATGGTTTTCAGTTGCATCCATTTTTTTTTTTTTTGTAAAAGATGGGATTTCATTCTTTTCTATAGCTGAGTAGTATTTCATGTGTATTACTTTTATTGATTTACTTGAGACTGATGAGAGAGAGAGAGAGATTCCTATCTGTTGTCATTAATTCACCAAATGCCCACAATGACCAGGACTCTTCCAGTTCTGAAAGTGGGAGCTGGGAATTCATGTAGGTCTCTTACACAAGTAGCAGTAACCCAATCACTTGAGCCGTCACACCTGCCTCACAGAATCTGCGTTAGGAAGCTGGAATAAGGAACTGGAGGTGAGCGTCAAACCCAGGATCTGTGATGCAGGCATCTTAAACAGTATTTAGCCTTGAGCAAAATGGCTGTTCCACATTTATTGTTTCGTTTCAGTGGGTGAAGAACTGTTCATGAACTGTAGTGGTTTTTGAAGATTTCACAAAGAGGTAAAATGTGCAGAATCGAAGGAGACTAGATTAGTAAAGACCTAGTCACCTGTGCTTGTGTAGCTCAACAAAGGAGAAAAAGGCTGACTGGGCAAGATGGACACGCAGTCATATGGAAATCAAGGAGCACAGGGACCTGACCGTCTGTCCAGAGCAGACACACACACCGAGCTCATACCTAAGAGATCTCACCTTTATTCCTTCACTCTTTTTACTTCATTTCATTTTTCATATTAAGTAATCATCTTGTTCTACCTTCCCCACTAAAATATAAGTTCTTTTAGGGCAGTGTTATTGTATGTCTTCTTCAGCACTCTATTCAGAAACACTCAGACCTATAACAGGTATGAAACAAAAGAGATAATGTTCAAAAAATAATTGATTGGATATCAATAAATATGAGCTGAAAATTAAAGGATTGATTTTTTTCAACTAATTTTACTCGGTAAACTGTGAAATGATATTGTCAAATATGAATCAAAGAATCCTTTGCCACCTTCATCCCACTACACTGAATAACAGTCAGTGACCTCTCCACCTCCTGAAGGAGTCATCATAGCTCACTGTGAATCTATAATATAAAGCATCAGATTCTTACCTTTCAGGTTTAAAACTATGGCCCAGATGTGTGAAAGAAAGATTTGTGATAATCTAATTATTTGAAGTTTTCTCCTCTTCTGAGCTAAATAAAGAATCCATGGGCTGGAGGACTTAGGGGTAGAAGAAAGAATATGAAAGAAAGATAAAGTATTTGGCATTCACACCAATAGGGGACAATGATGATGAAATGATGTAATAAACTCTGGAACAAACTGGATAGCCAGTGAATTAAGGATTTTCAAATAAATCAATAGTCATTCTTACTGCGGAAGAATGGCTGTGGCCAAGAGCCACATGGTTTCTCCTCTTCCCATTGCAATAACATTACCTAAGTGCTGTGGAGCATAAATGTGCCCCAGAAGAGAACAGACAGATGTAGAGTATGAGTATTGAGCTAAGTATACTGTGAATGGTCCAAGTGGAGTTCTCCCCCAAGGAATGGAGAAGAGCTCACTATAGAAACAGGTGATAGATATGTAAGTAGTTTCAATAGAAAAGATAAATAGAAGCTTTTCATAGTCTATATACGTAGGAACTACTTTGGTGAGACACTATAGAGACAGTCTATTTTCTGTAAAAATAGTTATACTTTAAATATATATGCATGAGGGCTGGCGCTGCAGCTCACTAGGCTAATCCTCCGCCTTGCGGTGCCAGCACACCAGGTTCTAGTCCCGGTCGGGGCGCCGGATTCTGTCCCGGTTGCCCCTCTTCCAGGCCAGCTCTCTGCTGTGGCCCAGGAGCGCAGTGGAGGATGGCCCAAGTGCTTGGGTCCTGCACCCCATGGGAGACCAGGAGAAGTACCTGGCTCTTGTCATCTGATCAGCACAGTGCGCTGGCCGCAGCACGCCAGCTGCGGCGGCCATTGGAGGGTGAACCAACAGCAAAGGAAGACCTTTCTCTCTGTCTCTCTCTCACTGTCCACTCTGCCTGTCAAAAAAAAAAATATATATATATATATATATATATATGCATGAGTCAACATGCACCCCCCAGTAGTCTACTATAAGCATGTCTTTCTTTTAAAACCTCTCAATTATTCTTTGACTTTGACCAAGGAACTTAGCAGGTAAGAAGTACTCTAATGTGTAATTGCCTGGCCATATTTTATATGGGCTTGTTAGTATTATAAATCACTCCAAAAATAGAAAATTAAATCTTGATAAACAGGTCTTTTTCCATTTGTTATGGTTATAAAAGCTAAGCACTTACCTAGCCACCAATTCATTCATTCAATAAATATTTATCCTTTAAATTAGAAAGCCTGCGTTTTTCCAGAATTTATTAGAAATTTAAGTTTACAACTCATTGACCATTATGACAATACACACTCCCCTGGTTGCAAGGGAAACTGTGAAGGAGGATCTTCCATCCTCTGTAGCAGAAGACAACAAGGAAGAAAATGCTTGGGAATTGCTAGTTCTTTCAGAATACTCTTGTGACTCTGTGTTTCACCATTTTCCTGCTGTCTAGAGGAAAGAATGAAATGAGGGGGAAAATAAGAATAAAGTGGTCTCCAAACTTTTGTACAAAGTAGTACTTTTTCTTAAAGGTTTTTTTTTTTTTTAATTTATTTGAAAGAGTTACAGAGAGGTAGAGACAGAGAGAGGTCTTCCATCCGCTGGTTCACTCCCCAAATGGCCGCAACGGCTGGAGCTGAGCCAATCCGAAGCCAGGAGCCAGGAGTTTCCTCTGGGTCTCCCACATGGGTGCAGGGGTCCAAGGTCTTGGGCCATCTTCTATTGCTTTCCCAGGCCACAGCAGAGAGCTGGATCATAAGAGGAGCAGCCAGGACTAGAACCAGCGCCCATATGGGATGCCTGTGTTTCAGGGCAGGGCTTTAACCCACTGTACCACAGCAACAGCCCCCAAAGTAGTATTTTTAATTATTCCCTCTATCTGTACCTCTTCTCCCTTACTATCAGAGTATATTACTATTGAAAAGAGTTTCAAATTGGATGGACCAGAGCATTCAACATTGAAAGCTGAGGTTGTATTCCAGCGCCTCTGTCCAATACTATGGAAAGCCAAAGTTATGAGAAATGAACAGGTCAGAGTGCCTGCCTCTTACCTCTGCTTGTACCACTCCCTTCTTTTGCATCTCTCCTCCTCAAATATCTGCCTCTCCCACATCTATATCACTCACTGATCATGAAGATTGGTTCACAAAGCTTAGCAAATAAAGTTCATTGTGGAAATTTGAAGGCATTGCCCATGAAACATTAGTTAGACCTACCACTTAGTGTATTTGAAAGTATAATGAAGATCTATAGAAAGACTTACTCTTGTTGCATAAGATCTCTTAAAGATGCTGCATATTCAGTCATTCAACACATGTTTATAAAGCATGAACTCTGTGCCAAAAGCACTATTTAACAAAGGATGTGCCCCTTGCACTTAGTCTTTGGTTTTTTTATGCACAATCCAAGGCACTATCTGAAAATTAAGTCTAGATGCGGTTATTTTAATTAGCTCTATTTTTCAAACTATTGAAATTTCATATTTCAAAATAACAGGGACTTATTAAACTAAATATTTGGATCTATTCTCCAATGTTTTAAAACTAAACATTCTTGAGTACTTAATCCACAAAGAATGTTTCTTCACATACATAAAAATGCAAACTCTTTGCAAATATTAATTGCTCAGTCTTCTGAGGCAGGATACTTTACTTGTAAGTCTATCCTTACCCTCATATTTACCAGGTGTGGTCCTGAATACTAATTTTTGGAATTCTTATTGTTACACTGAACTCCCATATTTCAGATGTGAAAATCTCTTTTAACTCAATTAATCCCACTGTTATACTACACATCTATCTTAGTAAGTCATCCTTTACTCAAAGCACAGTCATCAAGTAATTTTACTGTAAACAGTCACTGATTCTAGAATGGAGTTCCTTATCTCTCCATGTGAAAGTCTAATTGTGATTTAGGACAAAACAAGTAGCATTTTGTACTTAGCGACATCTCTTGACCAGGAAAGAGCTCAAACCATTACACAAAATTCATAGTCTTTTTTTCCCTTTTAGTCATTTGAATGTTCACTTTCAGAACTAGCAAGTCAATTCATATAATTGCCTGGTATTGCGTAGAATTGGTAGTACTTCTTAAAATGATTTTCTGTGACTCCCCCAAGCTTTTAGCTGAAGAATGGCCGAGTCACAGCAATTCTGCTTGTTAGAGTAACAGCAGAAAGCATCCTTTGCATCTGGCCACCAAACCTTAAGTCATCAAATCAGCAAGTGGAACTAATATGGAATAATAATGGAAGAGCTGACTTTTGAGAACGAAGACTAACATGACTTTTTAGGAACCATCCAGTTCACGTTTTAAAAAATTCCCAAAGCCATAAACACATCAGGGAGGGTTATCATTGTCTCTTTCCAGTACATGATTTTCATGTTACAAATGATGTTAAGAATATTTTTTGGTAACCATTTTAAATACCAGTAATATAAACAGTGTTTTTTTTTTCCTTTGGATAAGGCCCTCTACTGTATCTGTGCATTTTGCATATTTTAAAATATGGGCTTGAATTGGGAGAATTTTTTAAGGCTGCAATGAAATATGATCCTAGGAGATTATCACAAATGCAGCAAATGCTAGGTATGATTTTTCTCTATGGAATGTATAAAAGACCCCCATTTACATTATTGCCATTATATTTTGATAGAGTGATTGAAAATACTCCAGAGAAGTGTGAGCATTTTAAGAGGTCCTTTTGAAAAAGTGACTTAATTATAGTTAACTCCCTTACATGAAAATTAATTTATGAAGCTATTTAAGACAGGTATAGGTGCTCATTTTCTGTAAAAAATAAGTTACTATAATTATATTGTTCATTATCGAAATTGCCAATTGATTATTATTTAAGAAATAGTAAATGCCACCTAAAATTTTTCCAAATTAAGTTTTGAAATAATAGACTGATTAATAATTTTAATCGAGTGAGCCAATCTTCAAAATGACCATCCTAGCCTGAGATTATCTACCATTTCTTTGTTTTGGATTATCTAACACTTTTCATGACTCATGCATACCAGTGTTACTGGAATTTTAGCAGTCTTTCCTCATTTCTGCCTCAATATAGATACTCTCTCCTCCCTCTGGTACTTCTTTTGGAAAGAATGGTATAAAGAAAAAATTGAAACACAATGTGAGCGGCAACTTTACACATTTCTACTCCTCCTCTCTTGCCAGATTGAGTTTTGCTTTGGAATTTGTCAAGAGGGATGACAAAAGCCAAAGTTCATGGCTCACATTTTTTTCATAAATTTAAATGATCCCAAAGGATGTCATATCCAGCCTGTTGTGTGTTATATACTGTAATGGAGTGAATGCAGCCTATTGCATGTTATATACTACAATGGAATGTGGCCATTTTCAGTGCTAGGGCCTTTGAGTGGGAATTAGGTTTAAATGAGTTCAGGTGGGAGGGCACCCATGATAGAATTAGCGTTCTTACAGAGAAAGAGAGCAGAACTCCCTGTCTCTACCACAAGAGGACACAGTAAGACAGCCACCCACAAGCCAGTATGAGGACCCCAACAGAACCTGTGCTGGAGCCCTGATCTTGTTCTTCCATTCTCCAGGACTGTGAGAAATGAATTCCTTTTGATTAGAAAGCATGCAGTCTATGGTATTTTGTTACAGCAGCCTGAGCTGACTGAAATAGAAATGTACTATAAATAAATTTTTGCCAAAATATTGTTGCTGCAGATTTGGATTATTCAATCTATGTTAAATGGAAAAAAGTTTGTTCTCATTATCAAACCAATCAGTCAAATCAGGCTTACTATCTGTCATAAAAGTCCAACTTAAATTATCAGTTCAAAGTAAAGTTTTGATTTATATTCTCAGTATGACTGTTTTTGAATTCTAGATAGGATGATAAAATGGTAGAACTGTAGAACAATAGAACAAAAGATGGATGGATAGATGGATGGATGGATGGATGGATACATACCACCTAGCAGAAGCATGGAGTCTTGCCTTGAGATTTTTGGTTTGGCAAGAAAAAAGCCATACCCACCTTGAATATATCTTATCAAAACTTTTTTTTCTCCTACTTTGTTTCTCCTACTGGATTCTTTCAGTGGGAGTTATTCAAATGGTTCCTGATTGGCACAACACATGGAGTAGTAATATACTTCTCTTTAGCAAAGTAGCAAAAATATAATGTGAAAGAGATGGTGGAAAGGGACAACCAAGATGCTGTGAGTTAGTTTTAGGGATGCCTTCATGTGGAAATTGAGGCGAAAAAGCAAAGTGGTTGCCACCTTTCACCACTTTAGCTTTTTGGCATCTTGCCCTTCCTTTTGGTCATTCTCTTGCCTTCTCCCATGCTATCTCCTTGTAGCCAGCTCTCTGGCCATCTCATGGCAGATACCTTTCCTCATTCCCATGTGAATGTATTCACTCAGTTTAAGTAAATCCTGCTCTCATTTATGCATGCTAAATGAGAAAAGGCAAGCATTCCCAACTAACTGTAAGTCTATGCATTCATAGAAAGTCTTGTGTGCCCAGGGGTATATGTATACCAGTTTAAGGACCTTTGCTTAAAGTGTTTATGTGGTACAGGTTCTTGCACTTTAATTCCAATGCAGCAATTTCTTATTCAAGCAACCTGAATTAATCCTTGTATCTTACTTTAAGGAAAAAGGGTGAAGATAAAAGAATCATAAAGAAGAAAATACATACTGTTCTAAGAGAAACTACAGTGAAGAGTTTAGCAAAAAGGGTGAAACTCTGAAGTTATGCAAGTCTGTGGTTCCTTTCTAGGTAGAAGTTTATGATAAATTTGAACAAAAAGTAGAGGGATTCAAGAAACTAAGCAGTCCTGCATTTCCAATGATGGTGTTCATGTTTGTGATAAGTTCACAAAATATGAAGGAAGGCACATAAATGATTGATATAGAACAGTGTAGTCATTTTCTCCTTCACTGCTCTACTTTCTTTAATGTTTTTTTTCTTATGCTTTCAGACAACAGAATCTGTATGACATAATTAATGAATACTGTTAAATTTGCCACTGTGTTACAAGGCTGGTGAAGCACTCTATTTTCTATTTCTTAAGGAGAAATGGAGATTTGTTTCTTATATTACTGAATGGTCTTGCCAGGAGCCAAAAACAAGGAGAAAATAGTGTTTTGTTTGCACAGTTTATTCAGCTATGTTTAGCTCTGTTTTTGTGATATATTCTATCAGAACTTGTTTTCTTTTCTCTTTGTCATGAAATATAGTTTGTTCTGTATATTTCAGTTAGTGGCATTATGCAATCCTTTATATCTCTTTTTTTTTATTTTGCCAAGCAGTTTGATATTTTATGGCATTTGGATAATCTATTTTCCTTAAGTGTCTTTCATACAATATATCTTGTGGCTAACAGAAATCCATGAGTAAGCAACATATTCTGTTTGCCCAAAGATGCTAAGCAGGATTGCTGCTCTCTTGCTATAATGCATTTTTAAAAATAAATAGTTAAATGCAATCAGCTTTTGTCTCACATCGTGTTCCTAAGACCTTGAGATGCTGTGATGAGGATTCTAATGCAACAGACAACTCTTAGGAAAAATTGGTAGTGGAGTGAGAAAAGCAGATCAGAAAAGGAAAGAAGCTGAGCAACAATGAAATTATAGCTGAAGTCTCCCATCAGTCAGCCTAGTCCCTTGTGCAGTTCTAGAGCATGACTGATACTAAAGAGTTGTTCTGCCTTAAAACAATGGGACCAAGGTTTCTATCCACGTCTGACAGCTATTTGCTGCAGAGGCCACCTGGAGGTGGGAGTGAGGAATGATTTTTAACACTGCCAGGCAAAATAGCTTGTAGCACAAGATACATATTTTTTTAGGAAAATTTCACCTATGAGCAATAAGTAGCCAGACTTCTAGCAGCTGGGAGATGGGTGCTACACTGGCCAGAAGGGGGGCACCTGGGCTGAACTCCAACAGCCTCTAGCACAGCTGCCGCACCAGTCAAATATATTTGTGCAATTAAGAGCTTTCATTAAAATTCACTAACATTCAATCCAAAGTCAGATCTTTCCTGTGTTTATAAGAGAGAGAGACACAAAGAGCACTAGCTCATTTGTTAGAGCTCAGAGCTACCATGAACAAGGTTTCAAACAGAGTGGTTCAACTGAAAAAAAAAAAATTACTGGCAGTAACAGATCTGTGTGATATATTTGCTTTGTAACCACGGGTAGTTACTTAACTTCTCTTAACTGAGTTCATCATCTCTATAATTGTAGTCATGTTATCAACCTGCAGATCATTGTGAGAAAGTGTGGTAAGGTTGCCCACAAGACGGAACCACCCATTTGTCAATGGTTATTCCTGTTTATATTCAGCACTGTCTACTGTCCTCCAGACATGACCTAATACTTGCTCTAAATACAAAAATATAGACCAAGTAAGAAAATGGAATCATGTCACTGTAAATGTCATCTCTACTGGAAAGACAGGCTCAACCCTGGATGTTACCTCTGTGTGACAAGCATCACATCTAGTTTTATATTTTTACTCTAAATGATAAAATTCACAGAGACCCAACATAGAGTAAAGCAACATTTGGCGGCACCATTACACCGGTAACATTGGTTGACCTTCTTTAGAGACTTCTCAAGAGATCTACTTTTTATAGAATATTCAAATATTATAGTCAGCAAATGGCAAATGCAGTTGGATGAACAAGACATTACTTTGGTAGCTGACACTTTGTAAAACGGCATCTTGTATGAAGGATAAGCACAGCTGGCCCTCAAGGGGCTTTTGCTTTTAGAAGTGTTTACCACTAGAGGGCGAAGTATGTTCCCTTCAGGCTTGCTTATGCCTTTGGATCTTCAAAATCTGCAGTGGGTCAATCAACCTGGACAATAATTGCCACAAAGTAAATGCACAAATATACCTATATCTGCTCATAGACTCTGTCTCCTCACAAAGACTTATTAAGAGACACTGGAGTTATACTTTACAAATTGTTTCAGTAAGCTTTGAGTATTTTCTCCCTGGAAGTATAAGAAAATTAAAGGCAGAAAAATGAGGCACAGGGGTACCTGCAAGAAATCTTCCCACTGTAAAATTAACATTGACATAGAACAGTCATAGAGCAATAATTCTCCAAATTTCTGTATATTTTAGTACATGACACATTTATATAAAGCACATTATCAGGGCCAGCGCCGTGGCTTACTAGGCTAATCCTCCACCTGCGATGCCAGCACCCCGGGTTCTAGTCCCGGTCAGGGCACCGGATTCTGTCCCGGTTGCTCCTCTTCCAGTCCAGCTCTCTGCTGTGGCCCAGGAGTGCAGTGGAGGATGGCCAAAGTACTTGGGCCCTGCACCCACGTGGGAGACCAGGAGAAGCACCTGGCTCCTGGCTTCGGATCTGCACAGCGCGCCGGCTGCAGCGGCCATTGAGGGGGGTGAACCAAGGGAAAAAAAGGAAGACCTTTCTTTCTGTCTCTCTCACTGTCCACATTATCAATTTATATCTTTATTACCTGCTAGAGGTTTATTGGTCAAATAATCTCATTTTATACATGAAGAATGACTCAGAATGCATTTGACTCTCAAAGTCATTAATTTAGTGCAAGGCAAAAATGGATCTCAGATGTATATATTAGATCACTAAAGTTGTGTGCTTATTGCATTGCTATGTGTTAAGGAAGGAAACTCCTCATATGTATTTCACAAAGCCCTGCATCTAAATCCATTTGAAAAAGGGAAAAGTGTTTTGCACATTAACTACTAGGACTGGACTTCATCTTTTAGCTAGTACATGTTTGTTACACAGGAACAGAGTATGGTAGCCATTGTACTACACACTGGGAATTCAATGTTGAATAAAACAAATACATTCAGAATTTTCATAAAGCTTATAATCTTATGCAACAGGAAACATTAAATAAATACAAAACCAAGCACATTACAACACATTTTGGGTTACAGAAAATCAATGAAATAGGATGAGACAGAATACAGCAGAACCTATAGGGATGGCTCCTTGAAGAGACCTAAAGTAAGAGGGACAATTAATGAGGAGGACAAGTAACAGTTTCAGGCACAAGAGCTGATTTGTCTGAAGACCCTGAAGCTGGAAAATCCTGTGACAGTTCTAGAAAGTGTCAGAAGTGAAGTGTATGAGGAATAGAATGGCCAATGATGGATGCTAAAGTGGAGAGGTAAAGATAGAAATATAGACAGGTGCCACATCAAAGTTTTTGGATTCTATTCTAAATGCTAACTTTTATACATTATATGTTGCCTATGAAGGATGTATAGTGTTGACACATTTCAAGCAGAGGAGAATGTTATGATTTAACTTAAATTTTAAAAATCACTGTAGGGGCAGGCAATGCCTGGGACTGAATGTGAGGAACATCAATACTTAGTAGTCTAACATATCACAATATTGTACTATAAAAATTTATACAATTGTAAAAAGTTAGAGTCACTCTATTTAATAATAATAAAAAATCTAGGCTCTAAAGGAAAGTTTTCACTGTGTTAATTTCACCCCATATTGCATGTCATGACTAGCAGTGTTAACTGCGCGGGGAGCCGAGAAAACAGAGTACATGATGAGGAAACCGTGACAGCGGCAGAAATCCACCTGCCTCTACAGCCACTCCCTTCTACCCTTTGCCATCCTCCCTTGGTTTTCTACTTTGGAGGGCTGGGCATCTCGTGAACTTTAGATTTTGAGAGTAATCATGAAAGGATTTGACATCATGAAGCCACATCTCTTCCACATCTAGATGAACTTCATAATGGTTTAGAAACCACATAACAACTGTGATAAAAAAGGACAGTGGACAGCATCTGTCTCTAGGTTACTGTTTAGTAGTTAAGGAAATGCAGAAGAGAGACATATATCATTGCTAAATTCAGAAGGAAAGAATGGTAAAGATCATTTAGTCACAGCATATTCTCCTAATTTTACTGAAATGTACACTACAAACCAAGAAAATTGCATAGCTTAGAAATTGTATAGAAAATCATTGGAGAAGAAAGATGAAAAGACAAAACTAATCTATATGCCTTTTACATTATTAGAGATTGAATAAAAACAAAATGCATCATATTCAAACTAGGTAAATTCCTTAATTCAATTAGACTTAACATTTAAATCAAAATGAGAACACTAATTTAGGCTTGAGCTAAAAATAATGCAGAGAGCTGAAGGATAGTATAATGCAGTGAATCATGTAGCACAACAATCCATCAAAACCACGGAGCCTACGATTTTCTTCCTCTATATTAAATTGAAAAATGATTTCAGAATATGTGCTTCTAAGGATAAGTGATGAGAAATCTAAGTTGAGGGGAAAATCACTTGATACTAGTTTTATATGATAATGTATATGAGTATATCTAACAGCCACAATTAATAATAGTTAAAGACTTAAATGGCCCTGGGATATACCATTAACAGAAGACAAGTACACCTGTCAATATGAAGCTTTGGAACATTACTTAGAGAAAGTTAGGGCAATTAACCTGACTGCATTCTGCTCAGTTTCTAAGTACAATTGAATGTCGTAAGAATAATACAGGTCAGATATTGATTTACAGTATTATTTAGAGTTCTGACACAACATATTTTAAAGTAAACATTATTCAGTCATAACTTTGAAATCAGTGAATAAATCTGAACATGAAATGTATACAGGTAAAATAAGTGGGAAAATTATTATTGAATTTACATTCGCATGTTGACATTAATGCCATTTTAAAGGGCTGTTAACCCTGTTTAGAAATCGTGAAATTTCTGAATAAAGTTCACTTTCAAATAAAACACAGCCTACAATACAAAGGCACTAAAAAGCAAAGGCCATCATGAACAATCTCAAATCTACACATTTACTGAAAAAAAATAAAACATTGTTATTACAAAAAAATTACTGATATTACTAATATAATGTATAACTTGGTTTATAAAATTCTCAGATTTCTTTTTCATTAAAGCTCTGCTTTTTTCAGTATTTTTACTGTGATTTATGTGATAAGTTTATTCTCTAACATCTGTGTTGTGAGTTAACCTATTAGTTGATAAAATGCTTATGAAAATATTGAATGCTGCAGTTTATTTTTTAATATTTTTAAACTTTTATTTAATAAATATAAATTTCCAAAGTACAACTTTTGAATTATAGCAACTTTTCCCCCCATAACCTTCCTCCCACCTGCAACCATCCCATCTCCCACTCCCTCTCCCATTCCGTTCACATCAAAATTCATTTTCAATTATGTTTATATACAGAAGATCAATTTAGTATATACTAAGTAAAGATTTCAATCGTTTGCACCCACACAGAAACACAAAGTGTAAAATACTGTTTCAGTACTAGTTATACCGTTAATTCACATAGTACAACACATTAAGAACAGAGATCCTACATGAGCAGTAAGTGCACAGTGACTCCTTTTGTTGATTTAACAATTGATACTCTTATTTATGGCATCAGTAATCACCCGAGGCTCTTGTCATGAGCTGCCAAGGCTATGGAAGCCTCTTGAGTTCACCAACTCTGATCTTATTTAGATAAGGTCATAGTCAAAGTGTAAGTTCTCGCCTCCCTTCAGAAGGCAGAGTGACAGAGAGGGAGACAGAGAGCCCCACCCAATGGTTTACTCCCCAAATGGTTGCTGCACTTGGGTCTTAGCCAGGCTGAAGCCAGGAGTCAGAAACTCTATCCACATGTCCTGTTTGGGTTTGAGGGTCCCAAGTACTTGGGCCATCTCCACTGCTTTCCTAGGGGTGTTTGCAAGAGCTAGATCAGAAGCAGAGCAACTGGAACTCCAATGGTGCTCTGACATGGGATGCCATTGTTACTGGTGGCTCAACTGTTGCACCTCAATGGCAGCCCCAAAAGCCATAATTCAAAATAATGCCAGTTTTATGAAATAAGTATTATGACATCCATTTTCATTTAGTTTATCAATGAAATGTAGTATTTATGCCAAATTTGCTGTTGAATTTCATATGGCCATTGGCTGAAAATGGCCCAAATTTTCATAGTCTATGTTTCTGTGCACAAATCATTTAAAAATTATACATAACTTAATTTTCCAATTTATTCCAAATGTGGTAGCAGCATTAACTCATTATTTATTTAAAACATAGAATTAAGCAAAATATACAAGTAGAAATCTAAACCTATTAAAAAGTAAAAATCCTTAAAAACAATAAAAACTTAAAAATCCATTTTAAAGGAATTTTTTCATATATTGGATTCTCAGAGTCACAACAAATGTACGATAATTACTGCAACACAGTTCTCAGCAATTCTCATGTTAATGTGATATTAATACAAAGAGAACATATTCAATACAGAGATAAAATATTCAATATAGTTCATAGATACAATTCAAAGAATATAATGTTACTTCCCTTTCCTTTAAAACCCAAGTTTATTGCTAATTCATTCATATCTTAAATTTTCAAAGTATTATAAAATATTTTACTAAGTTTTACTCTATATAGTATAGAACAAAATTTAAACAGAAAGTTAATTATATATTTTTATAATTCTTTGAATAATTTTAAAATATCACTTTATAAATTATAATGTGATAAAAATGCAAGGTTTTTAATTCAAGATTTTTGAGGAAGTATGATTAATTTTAAGATTTCTAAAACAAACATCATACAAAGATACACAGTCAGTATTATTTATCTCAAATGTCTCTTTCTCCCCCAGCATATTAGCTTTTGGTTAAAGAAAATAACCTCAACGTATTTTACAAATAATAATCATGGTCAAGAAATATGCTGCTTGAAACATAACATAACTCTAAAGATATTTGCTTCTTCCAGCCAATTAATAGGTAATCAGTTGGGTCAACTCAGCTTTTGTATTTGCCCAGCTACCAAAAAAAAAAAAAAAAAAAAAAAAGCCTCTGGCACATGGCACATGGGTGACTACAGGCTGACACTGTTTTGTGAAAATTGAAAATGTATTTTTTTGTTTCTCTAAAGATGGAACGAAATTTGTGTAGAGAGCCACAATTAGGTACAATAAACTCTTACTTCCAAGATGGGTGCTTTAGCATGAAGACATCAGTAACATTTAAAATAGAGATTCCTACTTAAACACTTCCTGAAAATCCAGCTGCTCAGTGAAAATCTTTAAACAATAATTTTTTTTTTCTTTTAATGGGAAAAATCATGTATCCCATTGTAACTGATCAGTTCTCTGAACAATGAGTGCATCACAGACACCTGCACCCTCCTCTATGCTTTTGCATTAATGAATTCAGATGTCATTAAGAATGAGGTCATCTTTCAAGTGAGAAGATGGACCTACAAGTGGTATAGAATTTGAATTTATTTATGAAGAAAGTAGTTGGGAAGAATAAGCAACAACGTAAGAAAAAATGTTTAAAGCTCCTAAAAGGAACAAATTTTCAGGATATCAAAGTCATCAATTTTTGTACTGTTAACTGTCATACTACCTGGTACATACACTGGTTAAGTCATTGAGAGTATCATCTTCGATGTCTAATAGACTGCATTTTATCAACATGTTACCAACCAAAATTCTACAATAGTTCAGAGTAAATTCATGATAATGTTGCCGGAACTACAATGTCAAAACATCACATTTTTAATGACAGATTTGTTTAATCTATTTATTGAGTGGTAGGGAATCATTATACCATCAGCAGTTGTCATTTAGAAAAGAATTTAACTTACAAGCATTTTTGAGCACAAAGACGTTAACTTGATTGTTGCTTTGTGATGTGTCTATGTTTAGACTAAGGACAACATTGTATGGGAAAGAAGATAGGAAGGGAAAGACGGTTAAACAACATGGCAGAATTGCTAATAGATTCTGATAATATAAATTATTACCTAATTTCAATTTTCCTTTATTTAAGAGAAAATATTCCAGTAAGGTAAAATCTGTTAATCCTATAAATTTACTGAAAATTATGGGAAGCATGGGAAGCAGTGAATTCTCACTAGGGTTCACATCAGGGCAGAGGCGAGGGAACCAAGAAAGAGAAAGGCAGAAGCCCAGAAGTTCTGTCGTAGTGGGGAAGTAGGAGCTAGAGGGCCATTGGACTACATGTCCTTGTGGAAATTTGAACTTTTTTTAAGAAGAATGTTGTTCAAGAGGACTTCAAAAAGTACATGGAAAATAGAATTCAAAGATAAACTTGAAACACACATTTTTTCATAATATGTATTTTCCATGAACTTAGTAAAGGCCATTTTTGTGCATGGATCTCAACATTCTTTGCACAAAATAAACTTATCTTTTAATGTCATTTACTACAAACTTTAAAAAATGTAATTTAAAAAAAGTTTGATTAGTGTGTAATACTCGTACCTTTTCCACAATTTTTTTGAAGCAGCCTTGTACTAGTCTCAAAACATGCAAATTGGGTTTGATCTTTAAGAGCCAAAAAAATAGAGAGTACTATCTAATATACAGATAGGTATGGCCAACACATCACAATCAAATTGAAAAGCAATGAACATAATATATTTTTAAAATTTTTCCACTTGTCGCCACACCAGAAAGCGTCATAGATGTTTTTCTGCTGTTTGTTAAGCTGTTGAAGGATATGATCCTGGGAAACAGACCTGAGAGAACTGCTTGCTCTTTTGGTACCAAAAAATATGCTAAAATTCTGGGGTTTTTTGTTTGTGAAATCTCCCACTAGGCAAAATCAGTGTAGAATATCAAAACAGGTTTTTATCTCTGGCAATCTAAGTTACTCTATTTTTTATGTTATCAACAAAAATGCTTCTTTCACACCAAATGAAAAATAGAGTCTTCATTTATATACATATATATATGACATGTATAATTGAAAATGTAAATAGCTACATTATTATGAAGATACCTAGGTGATGCCCCAATTTAAAAATAAATTTTGGCCGGCACCAAGGCTCAATAGGCTAATCCTCCGCCTTGCAGTGCCGGCACACCGGGTTCTAGTACCGGTCGGGGCACCGGATTCTGTCCCGGTTGCTCCTCTTCCAGGCCAGCTCTCTGCTGTGGCCCGGGAGTGCACTGGAGGATGGCCCAAGTGCTTGGGCCCTGCACCTGCATGGGAGACCAGGAGAAGCACCTGGCTCCTCACTTAGGATCAGCGAGATGCGCCGGCTGCAGCGCGCTGGCCAGGGTGGCCATTGTGGGGTGAACCAACAGCAAAAGGAAGACCTTTCTCTCTCTCTCTCTCTCACTCTCACTGTCCACTCTGCCTGTCAAAAATAAATAAATAATTAAATAAAAATAAAACTATACAGCTAAAACAAAAGTAATTGCTGCTCAAGTTGGCTGTATAAAACAATTTGAAAGCACTCCTCACCCAAAGACATTTATACTTAAGGATACAAAATCCATGAACAGAAAGCATACAAATAAAAATACTGCATCCAAATATGAAAAATGAGGCTACATATGTTATCATTTTAGAGGAAATATTAAACGATTGGTATAAAAAAGAATCCTAGAAAATGGATGAAATATATCACAAAACATTGCCAAAAATTTTATCTCATCCTCATTAAAGATAACTTTATTGGTAAGATGTGGGAGTCTTATAGAGCTAATTTCCTGAACCTGGCTGGGAAACCAACATCCTGTGAGAACTTCCTCTACCAAGATTTCTGTCATTATTCTGCATGCTCCAGCACTCAGGGGCACTAAACCTCAATTTTTGATTGTTATATTTGTTTTATTTACCCTTGTTTTATTCAGACTTGAGATAGCTCTGCCCCTTAGTCTGCTGATAAAAATACCTTAATTGCTCTAGACCCTTATCGCAAAAATATGGTTTCCTTTGAAATGATTCTCATTAACTCATTGCATTGGATTTCATCCTATCTAGATGGATGAGTCATTCTGCATCTTGGACCCAAGAATGTCATGACACATTGTGAGGCTAAAAAATGACCTTCAAATCCAAATTGTGTGAAGGTATCATTTCCTTGCTTCTGCCTACACTGGGTGGTAGAATATTGATTAAAATTGTCAGATAGTGTCTACCCAGTTCAGATACTATTCTTTAACAGTTCTTGGGATTTATTGTAACCATCTATTCCTTTCCTTCTCTATTTCTCTCCTTATGCCCTTACCTCCCCTATCACTAAAACTTACTCTGTTGGATTGTGTACTCAGTGATGAGATACAGTGATTTCTTATTCCAAGGACTGAATTTTTGCTCATTCAGTAACATATCCTATCCCTTTACAATGGGGCTCTTCAATCAAGTCTCCTAGTTGTTTTCCTCAGATATCAGTTCCAAAAGAGTGACTTTATTACAAAGGATCCTTATTTCATGCTTAACCTTTTTTATAAACACATTCAAAGTAAAAGCTTTAAGGGCTGATCTTTTAAATCTGTTTCAGTTGAAGATTTTATTTTGTATAATGAGATCAAAAATATTGGTTACCACAATTTATACAATGGCTAAAAGGGAGAGAATGATCCAACACATGGGAAGTGAGATACACAGCAAACCCATAGAATGGCAGATGTCCTAAACAGCACTCTGGCCTCAGAATCAGCCCTTAAGGCATGCAAATCTGGCTGAAAAGCCCATGAGAGTATTTCAGGCATGGAAAGTCAAGACACTCTGGCAAAAAAAAAAAAAAAAAACAAACCTAAATGAAAGATCTCTGCGAGTGAGATCCCAGTGGAAAGAACAGGTCATCAAAGAAGGAGGTACCTTTCTCTGAAGGGAGGAGAGAACTTCCACTTTGACTACGAACTTGTCTAAATATGATCAGAGTCAGTGAACTCAAAGGGCTTCCATAGCCTTGGCAATTCATGACAAGAGCCTAGGGTGATTACTGATGCCATAAACAAGAGTGTCAATTTGTTAAGTCAACAACAGGAGTCACTGTGCACTTACTCATCATGTAGGATCTCTGTCCTTAATGTGCTGTAGGTTGTGATTTAATGCTATAACAAGTACTCAAACAGTATTTTTCACTTTGTGTTTCTATGTGGGTGCAAACTGTTGAAATCTTTACTTAATGTATGCTAAACTGATCTTCTGTATATAAAGAGAATTGAAAATGAATCTTGATGTGAATGGAAGGGGAGAGGGAGTGGGAAAGGGGAGGGTTGCAGGTGGGAGGGAAGTTATGGGGGTGGGAAGCCATTGTAATCCATAAGCTGTACTTTTTAACTTTTATTTAATGAATATAAATTTCCAAAAAAATATTGGTTACCACAATTTTACACAATGGCTAAGGATGTTGGTTCTGGAGCTGGAATGCCTTGATAAGATTCTTGATATTGCCACTCACTAGCTGGGTTAACAGTTCTGTGACCACTGGCAGAGTCCTTAATTTTTCTGTGTCTCAGTATCTTCATCCATAGAATGGACATTATTATAGTACTTACGTGATAGGTTTGTTGTGACAAAGAAAAAAAGTCAAAACAAAATGGCCTGGCACATAGTAAAATGTCAGTATGTTAACACAGTTGTTTTGCTCTTGAGGTTACAGTAAGAAGTTCCCTGCTTCTTGAACCCAGTTGCTCCATTTGTTAATACCATTCGTATTTTCTCAGTCCTTTCTCCGGCTGCTGCATTCAACGTGAAAATGTATTTTCCCAAATGCTATAATAAAAGCTTTAGTTCCCATTAGCTAAAATGATCCTTTCCTTTCCTCTCTTGACGACCAGAAATAGGCCTGAAATGTATCTCAGTGTCTAGATATGGTTCCCTGAACTCGCTATGGTAGCTGTTTGTTACTATTTCATCTCTTTATTCCTGTTATCCTGGAGACAAATTTGAAACGATAGATAAAACCAGACAGCAGAATCCGGCCTAATTGGAGAGAAACCTATAGCAACCTATTTGACTGACAGAAATTTCACTTGTTCTCATACAATTACCACCATTTCTTAAGTCATAAAATTACACGAGGCTCTGATTTATTTGAAACTATGTAAGTGTACATTAACTATGATTCGTTTAAATACTCTGGGCAAGCTGTTCAGTCAGAAGCATACACAGTCATTAAATAAGCTACAATGAGGTACCTTCTGCTCTTCACTTTTGCTCTTCAAGAGCTTAAAGAATATCCTAGACCATAGAAGGGATGAATTACAGCTGGCCTCATCTTGTTACTGCAGTAGCAACCATTCCTCTTGCATTTGGTTTCAGGCAAGGTTACCAACATGACCAGTGTCCTGGTTTTGTCCCAAAACATTAGTATTCCCACCTTCTCTTGAGTCAAAGAAAAGATATTTAACCTGAAACCTCCCACACCCAATAAGATTACCTGATTGATTAATTTGACACCAAAGTCCTATACTAAATTATAATTATTTGTTTTTAGAAGGAGATAATCCCAAGGAAATTCATAAAGCCAATCCCGTGTTGGTCACCCAACCTTTACCAATGCTGCACTTGCAGTCATTCTCCTTTTGTAAAGATAAATGGAGAATTTAATGTTGACAAAGGATACCTCATGTGGAACTAGATCACTATCTGAAATCAATATTCCCTACTACAGTTTTTTTAACACCCCCCCACCCCCTCACCCCTACCCCCCACCCCCGCTTGGATCAACTTGAGTCAGCTGTGATTTGTACCAACTGAAACTCCAGGACAGGGTTAGAGGGTGAGAGAGAGAAAAGGGGGAAGTGGTATACCTCCTCATCAGTATCAGAAAGAACTTTTTAAAGTATACATGAAGGACTCTGTTTTCAGATCCTCATGATAATTTTCAATACTTGGTAATATCATTTGGGATACACAGGATGCTATCACTGTTTTAACACCTCATAAAATGTTTTCTAAGATCTAATTAGCATAATTACATAAGCATATGTTTGAATAAAGGTTAACATATTGATGTGACTCCTAAAAATACACTTCTAGGCATTGCAAATAATTAGAAAAAAGGATTATTCAATAAATGATTTGGAAGCATTAGGTTTCCCTTCTATAATGTCAATGATGGTTGTAGTAGCAGTCATGAATTACTACATTATGCTGTTCACCTAATAAATTATAAGTAGATTAAAAACCTAAATGTCATAAATTATTGAAATATCTAGAAGAAGATAAGGGTGAATATTCATAGATTTATGTTATTCTATAAAAGGTTATATTAAAATATGTAACATACAATTAAAAATAAAAATTTTCAAGCAGTACAATAAAAATAAAAATTAAAAACAAAAGAGAAAAAGTAATTGTAACATTTAACACAAAAAGTGACAACCCTAATATAGAAAAATGTGAATATTCTGAAAGAACTATTGTAAGTCAGTAAGAAGGAATATTGCAATAGACAAATGGAGATGAAAGAAGGAAAGAATGGATATGTTTGGGATGATTCTGGGAATAAAACCTCACACCAATTGATTTTTCACATCCTGATTTAGCCTTTGAACGCATCATGGGCCACCATTCCATAATCGGAGACATTTCCGTCCCCACTGAGGATCTACTTGGTCTGCCTCTCCAGATCTACCCATCATTTCCCTCTCTTTCAATATTAACCTTTCTGCTGTCCCTTGAATACAGCCCATTTCCCCTGCATTTGTGTTGGCTCTTTCTTCTGCCTGTCCTGCTCGTTAACCAGGCCTGCAAAATACTCTTTCCATTATTTCTTTTGAGTTTTTTTTTATTCAAACACCTCCTCATAGGTATTTCCTTGACATTTCCATCTCTCCCATCCCTACCACACATCAATCTCTGTGTCCATGTTCCTGACATTTTGGTTCACAGCACTTAGCCTGGCCTGATACATTATTTTATCTTTTAACCATTTTAAAACAGCAGCCCCACAAAGGCAGGCAACCTCTCCATCTTATTTATAATGGTTGATTCTTATTCCTGCATATAGTTGAGGATCATTATTTATTAACTGAATTAGACACCCACTGCATGGATATAGTCAGGCTGCAGTAGGACAGACTGAAGTCACCAAAAAGGAGGGAGAGAATACTGGCAAAATTATGTTCTCAGAAGCATCCCAACTACATCAACCCTTTTCCCCTTTCACCCTCAGTCTCAATATGTTTTCCCTGCCCTGAAACTGAGAGACCATTATCAATAGCCGATTGAAGATTCAGTTTCAGGATCTGAGGAATTTTGAGGGGAGACCCATGATTCAATACACCTCTGGAGCCCAGAACACTGGATTATCAATTTCACCCTGACTCATTAACCTCTTAGCTTAACCTTTGCATGTGCCATGGGCCATTATTGCCAATATCATTAGAGACCTTAAATACTTTGTTCTTTGTGTTCCCTTTATCTGCACTGAACAAGTCAACCTCTGCTCCTTCTTAGACTTCTTGACCTTTGACTGCCACTTCCATAGTCATAGATCATTCCAGAGTTGTGAAGGAAATTCTAATCTTTTGAAGTTGATCAAACCTAATTTCTGTGTATTTCTTATACACTAAGCAAGTAATGCATGGGCCATATTCTGCACAAATACCTCTATCCCTATCCATTCTTTTTAAAATTTTATTTATTGGAAAGTCGAGTTACATAGAGAGAGAGGTCTTCCATCTCCTGGTTACTCCCCAATTGGCTGCAATAGCTTGAGCTGTGCCTATCCAAAGCCAGGAGCCAGGAGCTTCTTCTGGGTCTCCCATGTGGGTGTAGGGGCCATAAAAGAGAGCTGGATGGGAAGTGGTGAAGCCAGGACTCAAACCAGCGCCCTTATGGGATGGCAGCATTGCAGGTGGTGGCTTTACCCGCTATGCTGCAGCGCTGGCCCCAATCCCTATCCATTCTTAAAGTAGACTGATTACCCATTTAGCATCATTCCTGAGCTCCATTATTCTAATGTTCACCGTGGGGCTGGCGTTTTGGCATAGTGGATTAAGATTCCACTTGGAACGCCCCCATTGCTATCAAAATGCAGGTTTGACTCCCAGCCACTTAGCTTCTAATCCAGCTCCCTGCTAATGTGCCTGGGAAGGCAGCTGAAGGTGGCCCAAATATTTTTGCCTCTGCTGCCCATGTGGGAGACCAGGATGGAGTTCCTGGCCCAGACCTGGCTGCTGCAGCCATCTGGGGAATGAACCAGTAGATAGAGGATCTCTGTCTTTCCCTTTATCCCAGTCTCTCTCTCTGTTTCCCTGTCTCTCTCTCTCTCCCCTTCCCCTCTCCCTTTCTCCTTTTCTCCCTTTCTCCCTCTGCCCTCTCTCTCTCTTCCCTCTCTCCCTTCCTCTCTTGTCATTCTACTTTTACAATAAATAGCTAAATAAATAAATATTTAAATTAAAAAAATCACATGAAGATGTTACTTAGTCTTGAATTCCATTAAAAATAAAGACTTCACAGAACCCCATACACCTTGAAGACAGAATCCACCTTCAAAATGACAGCAGGTATTGTGAACAGGCAGGTAGCTGTATCAAGGCCAGGGTTAGAGACCACCAGCCACAGTGCTTTCCAAGCCCAGGGAACAAACATAGGTTTTATAGTAGGTTTTTCAACTACAGCACTATTATTGATGTTGTGGGTTGGATATTCGATGACCAGGAGCTGCCCTGTACATTGCATTGTGTTTAGTAACATTCTTGGCCCCCAACAGCATCATCCTACTATAACAAACAAAAATATCTCCTGATTTTGACAGCTGTCCCCTGGAATGTGTGCAATGAGTGAAGGATTGATCCCAGTTGAGAGTCATTTGGATAAATACAGAAATTTCCTCCTAACTTAAAGTCTCCACTCTAGCCATTGGATATACTGTTATCTCCTCAAAATAGGCAGTTGGAAGTCCTGTAATGGTGTGGGTAGTGTATCTTCTTTAGAACTGGGCTAGTTTCAACAGATCCTGACCCTTATGATCCAATAAGGATTTATTAGGAATAATAATGTATTAGTGGTTTAGTGTGATCTGTTTAAAGATTTGAATTTTTAAAAAGTAATCCCATTTTTTTCAAAGTCTCATTACTTCTAGGATTAGATTAGATTATTTTTTGCTTACAGTGCCTCTTTTGATAGAATTCAGATTCATCTATAAAACGCAAATTCTTATTACTCCCTCACATGTATTCTATACCTAGTTATAACAAAGTTTTGTTATTTTATAGAAAAATGCTTCCTAATAACTCCATTTCATTCAATCTGTAATATGGTACTTTTTTATAAAAGAATTTTTCTTATCTGAAAGGCAGAGTTACAGAGAGATCTTCCATCCACTGTTTCATTTGCCAAGTGAACACAATGGCCGGAGCTGGGTCAGGTGGAAGCCAGGAACCAGGAGATTCTTCCAGGTCTCCCATGTGGGTGCAGGGACCCAAGTATTTCAGTCATCTTCCACTGCTTTCCCAGGTGCATTAGCAGGGAGCTGGATTGGAAGTGGAACAGCTGGGAATCAAACCCATCCCATATGGGATGCCAGCATGGAAGGTGGTGGCTCAATCCCGTACACCATAGTGTTGGCCCCAACATAGTACTTTTTATACTATTGAAAAACTAGGATCGGTGCTGTGGTGCAGCAGATGAACCCCATGCTTGCAGTGCCCGCATCCCATATGGGCTCTGGTTCAGGTCCCGGCTGCTCTACTTCCGTTCCAGCTCTCTGCTGTGGCCTTGGAAAAGAGTGGAAGATGGCCCAAGTCCTGGGCCCCTGCACCCACATGGGAGACCTGGAGAAAGCTCCTGGCTCCTGGCTTTGGATCCTTGCAGCTCTGGCTGCTGCAGCCAGTTGGGGTGTAAACCAGCAGATAGAAGAGCTCTCTCCCTCTCTCTCTGCTTCTCCTTCTCTCTCTGGGTACTCTGACTTTCAATAAATAAATAAAATAATTTTTTTAAAAAAATTGAAAAACCTCCTTTAAATGTTGTTCTTCCCTGACACCCTCTTCCAGGTCCATAGGCTCTTCCTCCTCACTGATTGACCTGTGAACCTTAATATTTACTCTGTCTTAAAGTGTCAGGTGGGTTTCTTACTCATTTCCAATGAGATACTTTAAAGACATCTTTTTTTTTTTAAACTTTTATTTAATGCATATAAATTTCCAAAGTACGACTTATGGATTACAATGGCTTTCCCCCCATACCGTCCCTCCCACCCACAACCCTCCCCTTTCCCACTCCCTCTCCCCTTCCATTCACATCAAGATTCATTTTCGATTATCTTAATATACAGAAGATCAGCTTAGTATACATTAAGTATGGATTTCAACAGTTTGCTCCCACACAGAAACATAAAGTGAAAAATAATAGATGATTTTTTAAAATGATGATGAAATCAGAGCAGACCTATTGTCATGTTTAATCCCAGTGAGAGTCAAGTTGGGAATTGATAATTTCTTTTTTTTTTTTTTTTTTTTTTACAGAGGATCAGTTTAGTATGCATTAAGTAAGGATTTCAACAGTTTGCACCCCCATAGAAACACAAAGTGAAATATATTGTTTGAGTACTCGTTATAGCATTAAATCTCAATGTACAGCACATTAAGGATAGAGATCCTACATGAGGAGTAAGTGCACAGTGACTCCTGTTGTTGACTTTACCAATTGACACTCCTGTCTATGGCATCAGTAATCTCCCTATGCTCCAGTCATGAGTTTCCAAGGCTATGGAAGCCCTCTGAGTTCTCCGACTCTTATCTTGTTTAGACAAGCTCATAGTCAAAGTGCAGGTTCTCTCCTCCCTTCAGAGAAAGGTACCTCCTTCTTTGATGGCCTGTTCTTTCCACTGGGATCTCACTCGCAGAGATCTTTTGCCAGAGTGTCTTGGCTTTCCATGCCTGAAATACTCTCATGGGCTTTTCAGCCACCTCCGAATGCCTTTAGGGCTGATTCTGAGGCCAGAGTGCTATTTAGGACATCTGCCATTCTATGAGTCTGCTGAGATTCTCACTTCCCATGTTGGATCACTCTCCCCTTTATTTACTCCATCAGTTAGCGTTAGCAGGTACTAGACTTGTCTATGTGCTCCCTTTGACTCCCAGTCCCTTCACCATGACCAACTGTGAACTGAAACTGATCACCTGGAACAGTGAGATGGCATTGGTACATGCCACCTCGATGGGATTGAATTGGAATCCCCTGGTATGCTTCCAACTCCACCACTTGGGGCAAGTCAGCCCGAGCATGTCCCAAATTATACATCTCTTCCCTCTCCCATTCCCACCACCATGTTCAACAGGGATCACATTTCAGTTAATTTTCAACACTTAAGAATAACTGTGCATCAATTACAGATCTAAACCAGTCATATTAAGTAGAACAGATAAAAAAAACTACTAAGAGGGATAATGTATTTAGTTGTTCATTAACAGTCAGGGCTATGCTGATCAAGCCACCACTTCCCATAGTGTCCACCTCACTCCAACAGGTTTCCCTCTTGGTGTTCAGTCAGTCGTCACCGATCAGGGAGAACATATGGTATTTGTCCCTTTGGGACTGGCTTATTTCACTCAGCATGATGTGTTCCAGATTCCTCCATTTTGTTGCAAATGACTGGATTTCGTTGTTTCTTACTGCGGTATAGTATTCTAAAGAGTACATATCCCATAATTTCTTTATCCAGTCTATCGTTGATGGGCATTTAGGTTGGTTCCAGGTCTTAGCTATTGTGAATTGAGCTGCAATAAACATTAGGGTGCAGACCTCTTTTTTGTTTGCCAATTTAAATTCCTTTGGGTAAATTCCAAGGAGTGGGATGGCTGGGTCGAACGGTAGGGTTATCTTCAGGTTTCTGAGGAATCTCCAGACTGACTTCCATAGTGGCTTGACCAGTTTGCATTCCCACCAACAGTGGGTTAGTGTCCCTTTTTCCCCACATCCTCGCCAGCATCTGTTGTTGGTAGATTTCTGCATGTGAGCCATTCTAACCGGGGTGAGGTGAAACCTCATTGTGGTTTTGATTTGCATTTCCCTGATTGCTAATGACCTTGAACATTTTTTCATGTGCCTGTTGGCCATTTGGATTTCCTCTTTTGAAAAATGTCTATTGAGGTCCTTGGCCCATCTCTTAAGTGGGTTGTTGGTTTTGTTTTTGTGGAGTTTCTTGATCTCTTTGTAGATTCTGGTTATTAACCCTTTGTCTGTTGCATAGTTTGCAAATATTTTTTCCCATTCTGTCGGTTGTCTTTTCACTCTCCTCACTGTTTCTTTTGCAGTACAGAAACTTCTCAATTTGATGCAATCCCAATAGTTGATTTTGGCTTTGACTGCCTGTGCCTCCCGGGTCTTTTCCAGAAATTCTTTGCCTGTGCCAATATCTTGAAGGGTTTCTCCAATGTTCTCTAATAACTTGATGGTGTCAGGTCGTAGATTTAGGTCTTTAATCCACGTTGAGTGGATTTTTGTGTAAGGTGTAAGGTAGGGGTCTTGCTTCATGATTCTGCACGTGGAAATCCAATTTTCCCAGCACCATTTATTGAATAGACTGTCCTTGCTCCAGGAATTAGTTTTAGATCCTTGATCAAATATAAGTTGGCTGTAGATGTTTGGGTTGATTTCTGGTGTTTCAATTCTGTTCCATTGGTCTATCCATCTGTTTCTGTACCAGTACCATGCTGTTTTGATTACAACTGCCCTGTAGTATGTCCTGAAATCTGGTATTGTGATGCCTCCGGCTTTGTTTTTGTTGTACAAGATTGCTTTAGCTATTCGAGGTCTCTTGTGCCTCCATATAAATTTCAGCACCATTTTTTCCAGATCTGAGAAGAAGGTCTTGGGTATCTTGATTGGTATTGCATTGAATCTGTAAATTGCTTTTGGGAGAATGGACATTTTGATGATGTTGATTCTTCCAATCCATGAGCATGGCAGATTTTTCCATTTCTTGGTATCCTCTTCTATTTCTTTCTTTAAGGTTTTGTAATTTTCATCGTAGAGATCTTTAACGTCTTTGGTTAAGTTTATTCCAAGGTATTTGATTGTTTTTGTAGCTATTGTGAATGGGATTGATCTTAGAAGTTCTTCCTCAGCCATGGCATTGTCTGTGTATACAAAGGCTGTTGATTTTTGTGCATTGATTTTATACCCTGCTACTTTGCCAAACTCTATCTTTTCAAAAAAATTTCATTTTATTTTTTTAGGAAGATCTAAATTTTGTGGGTCCTGAAACTTATATAATCTGGGATTACTTCTAAAAACAGAAAATAAAATGGGGGATATTTATTTTGAATTAAGAAAGAAATCACAGCAAATACCTGAAACTTTGAATATTTTTCTAAGACCTTTTTCATCAGTTTGCCACAAATGCTTATATATAAATATTTCCTAATATCGACCTGGATTTCCCTGGCATCTAGAATGCTCTTGAGCTGTGAGTGTTGTGCAGGAGCCTGTGCAGTTGAGAGTTCCCAAAGCTTAAGCTCTTTCCCTTTGTGGTAAAGCTGCATTTTATAATTTTAGTTCTGTGTGTCCAATGCCCAATACAATGGTTAGAAGGCAGAAGGTGCTTAGTCAATTAATGTTGACAATGTTAAGTTTTACCTTAAGGTTAAGAAATCCCTTCACCTTTATGTGTTCCAAAAGAAAACTTACTACAAGGAAATACCTTTCCTGTGATGACTTAGATGTGTGGATGCTCACCCTCCTCCTTGTGTACCCATGGTAAGGACAGACTCAGACCTTGCAAATATCCATCCTTTGCTCAAAAATGACTAGCTGAATGGGTTAACTTCTCAGATCAGTTGTAACAAAATGATTGGTAAACAAACTTTGGTTAAACTTCTGTCCTTCCTCCAAACCTCTAAATACCAGCTCAAAATTCAGCCTGAGGCATCCACCCTTTCCAAGAATAGAGCAGACTGATCTCAGGAGAAGGTTGTCTCTGACTTACTACCCCCTCACTCCATCCCTTGACTCCACTCCACTCCACTTGCCTCTTCCAGGCTGTATGCTCTCCTTTTGGGAAAGCCTGCAGATCACATGGTCACATACTTCTCCCTGTTGTGATATTACCTTCCCCCAGACTTGGAGGACTTCCCTAGCCACAGACTTGCAAATAAAGTCTCTCCTTGCTAAGTCTGCACTTGCTTTGTAAGTGTAGAGATAATGAGGAAAATGCATGAACAAGTGTCATCTGCTTTTGTCAGTGTTTGTTATGCTGCTGCAATAATAATACCGGTGCTCTCTTGAACTTATGTGGACTCTGTTTCTGGCTCTGTCCCTTCTGCCTGCTGTGGTCCGCTTCTCTGTCAGCTATTGCTGTAAGCTTAATCTGTCAATATTGTCAAATAGTGCTGACCTCTACCTTCATTTTGGCTTAAATCCCACCTTTATCTTGATGCAGTCTGGATACTGATCCCTTCAGACTTTTTCATGGCTTATTTCCAAGAAAATATGACCCACTTTTCTACAATCAAAATTGAGAGTGTGTGTTTTGGAAAAGGTCTAATTGATACCAATTATAAAAAGTTAGGAAAGGCTAGTCCAGATGCAAATGATTGCATATAAAGCCTTGGAGGCAGGAATTGGAAATTCATGCCTTAGGACAATAAAATTGGCTCATCTTTAGGTTAAATTGGTATAATAATGATAGAGGGTTGGAGTTACTCAATTGTCTGCTCCCATCACTAGTCAGAAGTGACGGGACTTGATATGAAAGACCAGAAGAGGAAAGCAGTGAAGATGCTGCATCATGGTGAATCCGCTTGGAAGGTAGATTGAGAGCTCCTAATGCAAATACCCAAAATATGAAACTTTTGAGCACCAATATGATACCGCAGTGGAAAGTTCCACACCTGACCTTGTGTGATGAGTTGTGTCAAAACACAGGTGCATTCAAAATATTGTATTAAATTACCTTTTGGCTATGTGTATTAGGTGGATATAAAACATAAATGTATTTAGTGCACAGAGTTGCCACATCCTCAAATATCTCATTATATATATGGAAACATTCCAGAATGTCAAATACAGAACATCTCTGGTCCCAAATATCTTAGAAAGTGGATACTCAACCTGTATTAGGATTTATAGAGATAGGTAGAACTTAGGAAGTTGTGGAAGGAAACCTAGAACATAGACTGAGGAAATGATACTCCTGGCAGGTGATCTGGATTCTGATGGATAGGATTGCTATACAAAGGAAGCAAGGAAGCTTTTTTTTTTTTTTTTTTTGATAGGCAGAGTGGACAGTGAGAGAGAGAGAAAGAGAGAAAAGTCTTCCTTTTGCCGTTGGTTCACGCTCCAATGGCTGCTGCGGCCGGCACACCGCGCTGATCCGATGGCAGGAGCCAGGTACTTATCCTGGTCTCCCATGGGATGCAGGGCCCAAGCACTTGGGCCATCCTCCACTGCACTCCCTGGCCACAGCAGAGAGCTGGAAAAGGAAGCATTTTATGAGTGGATATTGATTGAGTGAAGAACATGAGTGATGTCTTTATGTGTGAAATTCCAGATATTGGCAAAATGCACAAACAGCGCTATAGCATAGTGAATGAAAAGGTGCTGGAGCTATAATTTGGGTGTATTCTGCTTCTGTCATTCAGAATCATTGAAGGCCCATGATCCTTACAAAAGAATCCTAGAGCACAAAACACCTTTGCAGTTCAAATACATCTTCAAAATGTGAAGTAAATACTGCAATATTTTCTTACATTCATGAAGTACATTAATTGAATTCTTAACTGATTTTACAATATCACATTAATTGTAGAATGCAGATAGGAATATTTAAAACTTTTGAATGTTTTGAATATTTAAGTATAGTTAACATTTAAAAACATGAAGTTCCGTGAAATTATTTTTTCGCTGGTTGAACTTAACATGTTGAAGAGAAATTAATGGGCTTATAATGAAAATTCTGTATTGGTACCCTGCCTAAGCAAGGGGTATATAAAAGCAAGATTAAGATAATGTTAAATTACAGGGTCATTCTTACAATCGTTACATTATACATTAACAAAAACAAACTTCATCAGACATTAACATCTATTAGTTCAGATAAGAAACATTGATTTATAAGAGCCAAGTGGCAGATTTAACATAACCTCACATTTTAATAAAACTGTTACAAAGTTTTAGTTATTAAAAATGCAGGAAGGTTAACATTTCAGATATAAAAAGAGCAAGGCACCAATCGATTTAATGGGAGATAAAGGGTAAAGTATGCAATGTTCAGACTTTAAAATCCAATTATTCCTATTACTCTGCATATATTAGACAGTCATATTTTAGTGCTACCCCATGGTTTTCTTGTCTTGCTGCCTCTTATCAGACCTCCTGTTTGCATTTTAATTGACTTGAAGGAAAGCAAATGGAAAAAGAAAAAGAAGTTGTAAAATTAAAGAAAGGACCCTGCATATTTGAAAGCACATAAGTGACCTGCTCTGACTGTGTTATGCCAGTGCTTTAAATACCAGGGTGCGCAGAAAGTCAGATCCCTATCAGTCTGGCTAGTTTTAAATTATCACCTTGCTTCCAAACTCAAATATATTTTACGAAAGTTTATGTCTCCACTCTTCAAGAGTGCCCAGTAAACACAGGATCATAATACACTTCACTTCAACAGTCTCCCAGTAGGCTACGCATAATTTCCACAGGCTCAGGCGATAAGCCACCTTTTTGTTTGGTTGTGTCTCACAATGATTTAACGCCTTCATTAAATCAACCTTCATTCTCTCATCTGAAAATATGGAGAGTGGGAGCTGTTTACGAGAAAGCTCTTAAAGAGAGTGGAGGAGAAGGTATGCCTGGTGAAACGCCTCACGGCTCCTCTGCAAATGTCCTCTGAGGTGCTTGTGAAGCTGATGTGGGGGCAAATGTCCTTAAACTTAGCCGTCTCCCAAATTGTTATGCCCTTAAAGTTGATTGAGGACACCAAAGACCTTTTACGTATTTGCATTATATCTTTTGATACTGTATTTTTAATTTTAAAATGTATATGAGTTTATTTAGATTAGGCATAATCTCATTATTTTCTAAAATAAACAAATATTTTATGAATATCTGTATTTTCCAAAACCAAAAGGAGAATATTAGCATTGTTATACACTCTTTGAATTGCTTTCATGTGTAGAGTGAGACACCTAGGTTCTCCTATCTGCTTTTGATGTCAATCTTTTGTGATATCTTGTTTTGGGTGAAGCAGAGACAGGAAATGAGGCTTCTTACAATCTGTGGTTGGTCAAGGGAGGACCTGGGGGTGCCTTTCCTAGCAAGATCTACAGCACCCAGAGAAGCCCTGACACTGCCCTTCCGGAGTTGCTTTTCTGGGGAATGGAAACAATCTGAAGAACACACAGTTTACAGCATTTGTTTCAAGTCAAACTTGGGGAAATTCAGTAGGAAATTACTAGAACCTAGCAACCTACCTTTGAGCTGCCTTTAATCTGGTTGTCTGACCATTGCCCTTCCTTAATCTGCCCCCACTGTGCTCCTGACAAGGTCAGAATTCTAGCCTGCACTCATTTGACTAAAGCTGATGGGAAGAAAGGATTAGAACAATTTATATTATAGCAATTCATATTGTGGAGGTTTTTACTTTACCACATAGGGGACTGGTGTGATTTGATTTGTTATTAAATGCTTCAGATCCTTGAGATACACAGATATAACATATACAATTTCATAATTGACCATGGAAGTGCATGGGCTGTAATCAAGTGTATGAATCAATTGTGTGAACGAGACTGTATGACTCATGTGTAAGAATGAATGACTCATTAATAGGTGGGCTTACCTGACCCCTGTGACCTCCATCCCTGTGTAATTTCTTGATCGACACTCTTCTCATAGAACTGCTTCTAGAATAATTAAAATCAGTCTTAGGAAGTCTCGAGATTTGGAAGATTATTGTGAAATGTGAAAAAATGACCTTGGGGAAATAAAAATCCAAATACCACTCTGCAAAATGGAAATTAGAAAGTGAAGCTATGGTGCTTGTTAAAAAATAACTCTACATTTTATTTTGGTCTAATATTTATAAAATAATTAAAGATCCAAAGAAGTCACTTCAGTTTAATCTTTATTGCATTTTATGAGGGTGATTAGACATAATTGTGATATTCACAATTTTGGGCATTTGGAAATGTCAAGCGTCTCCTGTATTAAATCAATATTTAAATTCAACATTAGAATAATCAGTGCTGTTTTTAACTTTGTTTTGTATGGTTTTGAAATCTATGGCTAAAAACCTATCTGGAACAGAAGCTGACAAGTATTGAGCTAGTTATAGTGGATGGTATGTATAAACACTTTATAAATTGAAACAGATACAACTTATCAATTAGGAATTTCTTTATGCTTATGTGAAATGTTCCATACTATCTTTAAGTAAAGAAGATCTATAAAGGGCTTTATTTAAAAAGCTTAAGATACCAGCTCTCTGCTGTGGCCAGGGAGTGCAGTGGAGGATGGCCCAAGTGCTTGGGCCCTGCACCCCATGGGAGACCAGGATAAGTACCTGGCTCCTGCCATCGGATCAGCGCGGTGTGCCAGCCGCAGCAGCCATTGGAGGGTGAACCAACAGCAAAAGGAAGACCTTTCTCTCTGTCTCTCTCTCTCACTGTCCACTCTGCCTGTCAAAAAATAAAATAAAAAATAAAAAAAAAAATAAATAAAAAAAGCTTAAGATAATTGCTCAGCATATGTAAAATATTATATGTTGACTATTATACTTTTTTTAAGATTTACTTATTTATTTGAAAGAGTTACACAGAGTGAGGAAAGGAAGAGAGAGAGAGTGAGAGGTCTTCCATCCAATGGTTCACTCCCCAATTGGCCGCAATCTGGAGCCAGGGGCCAGGAGCCTTCTTCAGGTCTCCCACGTAGGTGCAGAAGCCCAAGGACTTGGGCCTTCTTCTACTGCTATCCCAGGCCACAGCAGAGAGCAGGATTGGAAGTGGAGCAGCCGGGGCTAGAACCGGTGCAAATATGGGATGCTGGCGCGTCAGGCCAGTGCATTAACCTGCTGCGCTACAGCGTCTGCCCCTATTTTATATTTTCTTAAAATACTGATTAAAAAAAAAAAGGAAACAAGAAAGAAAAAAATGATAGTTTTGTGCATATTTGGTATTTGGAATTAAGTGCCTAGAACAGAATGAGTTAGTTTATGTTACACAGTACAACGTTTTATTCCATAAAGTCTCCCACTTCTTATAAAAAATTTCCTTCCTTGTTTCCCTCTTTCTGTATACTTACTATAACAGAAATGGATTTAGTCTTTCTGAAATAAATTATTATACATGGCAAGCTCCCAAATGTTTATTTCCATCTGCAATCCTAGGTCATTATTCCTTTAGTTGCCATTGACTGATTATGAAAGCTTAGACACTACCAACCTTATAAATACACTTAGGCATGAACAAAAATAATGTAACAAATTTCATTGTAAGTTCACCCTCTAGAGAAATATTTTAATACTTTATTATTTTATTAAAATAACTTCTGTTCTGATTATTTTATAAGGACATATTATATATATATATACAACTGAAAATATTGAATGCATCACATTAACTTTAATAGAATATAAGCTACAGAATATGATGTTTAAAATAGAAGGTGATAAATATGATTTTATGTTCATTACATTTGAGCTTTAATATCAGTAACTCTTTAAACTCTATCTCTTAAGAAAGTTTACATATTTTTAGAAAGCTTTGAATCCTTGATGCAGATGGTCTTGCATCTAAGCTGCTAAGAACTTTTCCCTAGAAAATCAGCCTTACGTGTTACTAGGCTCAAAGTCCTCTAAAAAATTGTTCTAGTCTTTTGATTCTAGGTATATATAATTACAGAAACTGGAGATTATCAAGGAAGTATCTGCTTGAGGTAGGGAAATGATTAATTTTTGGATAATTTGTATTCTTGTTTATTTTTACTCAATAAGATTATTCTTATTTAGAATGAAGAATTTATTATATAACTTATTTATTATTTTTATTGTATTTTATTATAATATTAAGCCACTACTACTTGTTCACCCAGAACCTTCTAGACTCCCCATTCACATCTGTCATGTGCAATCAAAAGTGAATACTACATCTGTGTTCTAAAAGCACTTTGTGCCACTATTATGGAACTTGCAATAAATTAATATGCTTAAACTCAAATACATATTTCAGGCAACCAGAGGTTTCTGGATTTTTTTTTTCTCTCTAATACTTCATGTAGTGCCCAGGAAATAATGAACTCTGACCAAGATTTTGCAAGAATCAATCAATTAATCTTCAAGTGTTTTCCTAACCAAAAAGCATAATAAAATTAACATAGTAAAAGATGTCATATGCCATGTCAACATCTTTTATTCTCCATAATCCTTTGGGGAAACATTCCTACAGTGTTGTTTTTTCCATATAGCTGAAAGTGAATGACCTCATACCTCTACCTTAGGAGGTGGACATATGATCCCGTTGTTTCTGAGTTCTGCACCCACTGCCGGCTGTGGTCAGAATGTATCCTGCAGAGTTCACCTCCTAGACATAGTCCCCACTCTGCCAGCCCTGGGACATGAGGGCCTAGTAAGAGGGAATTAGGGCATGAAGGTTCTGCCTCATGAATGGAGTGAAGTCACGAGCGTGGGAGTGGACCAGTTAACAAGAGTGAGGTTTCAGAAAAGTGAGTTTGGCCTCTTGCTATCTTTTGCCTTTGTGCCATGGAATGATGCAGCATGAAGGTCTTTACTTTCTGTTGACACCTTGACATTGGACTTCCCAGCCTTGGGAGCTATGAGAAGTATCTATCTTCTTTATGCATTTCCAGTCTGTGGTGGGATCCTAATAAGCAACACAGTCAGGCTAAGGAACCATCCAGTTCCCCCAGTGTGAATCCAATGCATTTCCGTACTTGCTATGAATAATTCCAGATGGGTGTCACACACTGTCTGCACTTGAGAATCCTTCCCCTCAGCCCAATGCCCCAAATAGGTTCACGTTCTTTAGCACTTCCTTCAGGACTACAGCTTGCTATGCATATGGAATTCTATTTTCTTGCCTCTCATCCTGCTGAAAGTCTTCAACTCCCCTAAGGGTTCATCTTCTATTCAAAATTTTTTCAGCAGAGCCAACTATTTTAAAACACAGTTTTATTGAATGTTCTCTTTGTAATTTATTTCATTTCTTCCTTGAGTGTCTAATACTTGAGGTATTTCCCCCTCAGCTCTCTTCCTCATGCTTAGAGTTTGTCTTGGCTCCAATGACTTTTCTTTACAGCCTATTTTTCCCACTCAAAATAAAGAAATGCTAAGGTATTTCAGCAATATTTACCTTAAAAAAAAACTCAACATGATAGTTGAAGATGCCCCATTGTATGCCACAGATACTGGTAATAGCCAAATACCCATTTTTCTTTGAACTCTCTTTTTTAAAAGAGAGAATCTGCTAGGGATTAAATATTTGTTTCTTTTGAAAATGTTTCTTTAGTTTCTGATCCCTTCTTATCCCTCAAAAAAGTGATAAAGTCGTATTTTTGCATTACAAAGACTGAGCACATCCTAAGTGGCTTTATAATTATTTTTTGAGCTGAGCAATTCTAAAGAAAGTAAAAGAATCCATGTTATTATTGTTTTCATTGTAGCTTTTCAGTTATGTATTTGTTAATGTCATTTTTTTGGTTTGTTTCTAATGAATCTATGGCATGATTTTCTTTTAAAAGCCAGGTTGACTATAAAATCACCTGACTGTTTAAGAAATACTTTATCATTAGTAAAGTATCAATTAACAAAAATATATTAATGAAACTGGGAAGTATCTGAATAGTAATTTTAAAATAATATTTGTGCCTTGTGACATCCATTCTCATGGAAAGTGATGTTGAGCATGATAGGGTACATCCATTCTGGAAGTTAATACTTAAGACTATGATTATTTATCAATGGAAAGTTATACATTCATATGTGATAAAATAGTAGGTCCTTGCAATTCTTCAGCATGATGTTATAGAGTGGCCTGTCTTGAGCCAGAAATAAACTAGCTCTCCACACAAACTCTTATAATCCTTTTCTGTCAAATATGACCTGAAATTCTTAGAAAGTAAAAGCTTTTTGTTTAAAATAAATATTTTTTGTTGTACATTTCTTTGCATAGTTGATAACCTTATAGAATGCTTATTAATGTAATGATCAGAAATGGTGTAAGAAAACAGTCATACTTAGTCAAGTCCTGAGACTACCCCAGCTCAAACATATATTTTTAAGAGAGCCACCTCAGTTATTTGTCTAGGGATTCTCTCAACGCTTGGCTTTATAGTTACTTGGAGCTTTCTATAAAATGTTCACCGGTCATGCCTCTTACCCAACTATATGACAATCTTTGGAGACAAGGCCTTGGATTTTATTTTTAAAAAACCTCCCAGATAATTTCAAGGTACAGCCAAAGTGAAAGACCATTTGTGTAAACCAAATGGATGTTCAGAATTGTATTATAAAATTTCAGTCATTTATTGAGAAATGTTCCCTTGACAAAAAAAGACATTCAGTTAGTGTTGATGTACAATGTCAGATTTTTTTTCCTTTCATTGTTAATAATAAATATATTACGCATTCCTTTGACAATCACAAATATCTGCATTTTAAAAGATTTCCATTACTGTGGACTACTTTTGATCCTTCAGATCTTCCTGGGGGGACTTTATCTCACCGGGAGGTAATCTATGTTTAGTCTTTACTTGAAAAATAAAAGCTCTTGAGAATGGCTTTGGGCATACAAGTCATTAGCAAAGTGCTAAAATTGAAGTACTCACTGAAGTATCCATTATAATAATGAATACTACATGATTATGAGATTTATTTTCCTAGAATAGTAATTTTCCCATGTAGGCACTTTGCAATGTTTTATTGTAGTAGGTTCACTTCCAAAGTTATTTCTGAATTCATATAGTATATAAACAAAATCTAATTTATAATAATAAACATAGAAGATTGAAATTAAAAAAAAATACACTCCAAACTTAGGTTCATTCTTTTGCCTCAGGACAATAAAATGCAATTTACTGGAATGGAATGTTTGATTAATTTAATTTAAAAAGTAATTGGTAGCAAAATTTAAAGCAATGAAAATGATTTCAGTAATAGTATTTAAACATACCATGTTAAAGCATTTCCTCTCATCAAAAGAGACTTCTATCATAAAAATATCTATTTCAAATTATAATTTTCAAAATTTTATTTTATTGAGAGGGAGAGAGAGAATGACAACATTCTCAATCTGCTGGTTTCTTTCCCAAAATGCCTGGGAACTGGTAACTCAATCCAGGTCTGCCAAATGGGTGGCAGGGACCCAAATATTTTAGCCATCACTTATTGCTTCCCAGAATTTGGACTAGCAGGAAGTTAGAATTCACAGTAGAACTGGGACTGGAATCCAGGGACTCTGATATGAGATGTGTGTATCTCACATGGTGTCTTAACATCTGTGCGAAACACCCACCCCATCCAATTACAATTTTTAAATACTTTTACAATTTTTAAATTTTGAAAAAACTTAGTGCTTGTTAAGTACTTATTCTAATACTGTACTAGACATATAAATATGAGTAAGAGATGATTCCTGCCCTTAACTAGTTAACTGTGTTGTGGATGACACATCCATATATATAAAAACTGTCATTTAGTCCAGTGCTATACAAATAAAGGGCAGCTTTGGGGGATTGAGACAGGCTGCTGAATGGAAAAGACATTTAAAACTGGTTTCAAATGATCGGGAGGAAGTTCCCACAGGGAATAACGTGAACCTTCTACAGAAACGTGAATCAACACAATATAGAGCCTCCTGCAGAAGGCAAAGCTGTCCCTTATGTCCAGAACCCAGAGTAGAAATGCAAAGACCGGCTGTTAGTGGGATTGCAATCACATTGGGCTGAGATCACAAAGAAACTTTCTGCTCGTCTCCCGCAGAACAATGAAAAAAAAAAATTCACACAACATAGTTTTGAGTTTCTGAAGACTCCAGATTCCTTGGCCATTTTCCTTGTTCTTGACAGCACACTGGCTTCCCACAGACGCAACGAGTTTTCTTTCATGTCAGTCACTTTGCCAAACAATTAAAATGATTCACAAATAAGGACTTGATTTCTTAAAATTAAAAAAGTGAAAAATCCTATAAAATATATATCAGTATATATAAGTGCATATTATTTCTATTAAAGTTATCATTTTGATTGCAGTTTATAATTGTATCCATATGTACATATAACATAATTTTGGTATTTCTAAAATGCAATTATGTATCAAACACTATTTTATAATGAAAAATCTCAAAAGCTTTGGACTTCCCCCAGCCAATAAATAATGAATACTTCATTTGAAAAATTTAAGAGTTAATTCAGAAATTGCAGCAGAACTAAAGGATTTCTGAGGAAAGGTTGTAGAAATAATTACCCTCATAACCCAGAGTTTTGTTTGTTTATTTGTTTGCTGGGAAGTAAAAAATGACTGTAGAGTTAAGAATTCTTTTGCAATTCTGGGAAATGTTAACAGTTTCAAGATGTTTTACTTATTGAAAGTGAGAAAATGAATATTACAAGCAAAAATCCATTCACTTAATACCTATTCAATAAACAACTAAGATGGGTGAGGAACATGTCAGGAAGAGAGCATGTAATGATGAAACAATGACCTCAAGGGCTTGTGGAGATTAAGTAACACATACTATAGCAGATGATGGCAGGTGCTGCTGAAACACTGGCAGAAGGAGGAATGTGCTAATTTTTATGGAATAGTTGGGGAAGGACTCACGAAGCATTTTTCCTACTGTTAAGGGGAAACAGAGAAGCTCAGGTTAGCGGCTCCTAAATTGGACTATGAAGAATAATGGCATAAAGGGTCTATTGTGATAACCCCAGGGAGAGATGATAGGCTTGGACCAGAGTAGAAGAAGGGAAGGCAGGGATACATGGTCACATTCTGTATATATTTTGATGATGAGAGAAGAATGAATAGCAGTATGTGACATGTTAAATTACTATCAACTTATGTATTCAAATTATCTTAATATATGTGGCAGAGTTTTATTATTACCAGAAACACAACAATTACAAAGAATTCCTCACTCTGGAACAGACCATACAGTACTTCATACCTTTTATTCAGCCTCAAAATCAAAAAAAGAGAGCAGCGAAACTACTTTTGTAATTGTGTATACAATCTCTGTGCTGGTTCATGAATACTAAATATAATATAGTGTCTGATTTTTAAAAACTCAGGACAAATATGAGGGTTTACTTCATTCTTGTAATCTAATCTGGCTATATTATTTAAACCAAGCTTACCAACTAAATGCCTGTGTGGACACTAAGAAGCAATTACAATAAGTTAACATCATTCCTTACATTCTGATTCCATACATTTCAAAACTTGTACTGACTTTTTTTTTTCCTAGCTGGGCAGTCATCCTCAATCAAGGAATCTGACTACTTCTGGTAGAAAGCCAATAGCAGGACTTCAATCCTTACTTGCATGTAGGCTGGAGACCGAATCTGAAAGTGTGTTGAACAGCATACACTCCAAAGCTATTGGCTTAAAATAAGAAACATACATTTTTTTTTTTTTTCCCTCACAAATCTCAATAGCTCTCAGCTGTGCTTCTTTACGTCTCTGCAGTGTGCGATGGGTTTGTTAAGACTAGGTGGTCTAGCACAGTCTAAGCTGGGGTGACTCAGCTCTGCCCCGGGCCTCTCATCCTATGCCAGGGTAGCCTGGGATCCTTGTTTTGGTGATAGTGAAGTTTAAGACAGAAAGTCAGCAATGCACAAGCACACTCTCTAGACCCTGCTTGTGTGAAGTCTGATGCATCCTATAGGTCAACTCAAGTCACATGGCCAAAGGACAGATGTGAGAAGTCAGAGAAAAGGCACTGAACATCCAAAGAGAAAATATCCATGTCATAAGACCAAACAACAACAACAAAAGAAACGGCTTTACCCACAAACATAGAAAACATTGTAACTACTTTTTTTCAGTTTGGTTGCTTGCTTTTTCAAGTGTTGGATTTGGAAGACAAGCAAGTTTGGTTAAGGCCTTGTTCCAAATCTTGACCCTTTTTTGTTGACCAAAATATAGTTGCTGTGCCCAGAGCAACAAATTGATACAAAGGCAATTCAAAGCATTTGCCAAAACTTCCCACAAACCTCACCTTGGAAACACACTGAAAGGATCACACAAAGTCATATTTTGAGTGTTTAATTAAAAAGAGGAAATAATAAAACCTGAACTTCAAGGGTTATTCAGACAGAAGTTAGTCTTTGTGACAAGCAAAGGAATTTTGTGGATGGGACTGATTCCCCTCTTTAATTGTGGTTGATTTTCTTCTAATTTCAAAAATCAGATCTTTCAAAGTTTCACTCTATGTACTCTGATATTTTCTAATTTTTATCTTTTGCTTTTAGACAATAGCTAAATTGGCAATAAAGTATGAATAAAAATAATTCAAAGATGATTAAAATATGAAATCCATCCCAAAGGCATAACAATGTACAAGTATTGAACTAGTTCATACAATGCAAACAAGTTTAATATAGTGTTTTTCAGAAAGATCTTTTTCAATCTAAATTATTATTTTAATTGGTAATAAAATTCATGTAAACATCATGTCCCAAGCTTGTCAAAAAATTCTTCCCCTGTTAATTACCCCAATTAACGTGTGGTCAAATAGTCATAATGGAAGTTTTTTATTCTGACCATAAGCTGTGATCTGAGTAACTTGCTGCATCTATAACATCAAAATTAATATGTGAAATCCAATATTAGTTCCAAATTTAATTTCAGGTATAACTAAAATGCATTTCAGGATGAGAGAGATAAATAAAAGCTAATGATAGTAATGATTTCTTTTATTCCCTAAAGGTGCATACATCGCATTTCCTGGCACCGTTCTTTCAATTCCTTTCCCAGTCAGGACTGCGATATGTACTCACCCATCTCCCAAGACAAGCATGTTGACTGCACAGCCTCGCTTTTCCTATAGTATCATGCACGCTCCTCTTCTTTTCTTAGTTGATTCTCACAGTTGCTGTAACTGCTGTCCTTTCAGCAGCCACGTATATGTGGCAGCCATTTTGAAAATTTGAATTTCCTATTGAGTAGCCATAGGTTTGTGTTATTAATAATATTTGTTTGTTGTGGAGACAATCACATACATATGTTTGTATGACTTGATTAAATAAGAATATATGTACCTTAAATCTTTAAATTTCCTAACTTACTGTCCTGTCCCCATATAGGCAAATCTTAAGTTATCATTATTTTATCTAGGCTAGCAGCTAAGAATAACAATTTAGATATGGAAGCCTAGAAAATTTTTGCATCTGAACAGGTAACCTAGATTCTCTTTGTTTTCTGCATGCCTCTTGCTGAGATTCTGTGCTGTGACTATTTGTAAATAGAAAAGCTCCTCTGTGAGACGGATGGTTATTTACAGTGTTTTCTCTATTATGCAAGATAAATTATTAACCAGAAAATAATTGAATATTGAATATGCCCTGGCAATGGAATAATCTTTCACCAAGTCTGTCACATAGTATGCTACAAGCATGCATTCCAATTAGTTGAGTGGGCCAAGTAGATTAATGTATCAAATTGCCTAAATTCATGTTCCAAACCTACTTTTCATAAAAACTTACTACTCCAATTGTGAATAAGTTATTATTCAAGTTTTCTAACTTCCTGCAAATTTCAACTATATTTTATGACCCATGGATTTAGATCACAGTTGAATATTCTTACCATTGAGAAAATTTTCTTGAAGATACATTTTCATTTCTTCCATTTTGATAGGATTATATCACAGCTATTCAAATAGTTGACATGCTAACATTTTAAAACAAATGGGTAGGAAATATTTTACCACATTTTTATAAATAATTTTTCATACTACTAAGGATGAGAATAAAGCAGAACAAAGTAAGCTGGGAGAATACTGGATATTTCAGGATTGTAATATCAGTATAAGAACAAGCAGAACTGTTTAGCCATTATGTCATAATAGTGCCCTCTCAGTGGTTCTTCACATGTGGCTCCCGCATTGGCAGCGTGAGCAGCACCTGAGAATTTATGAGAATCACAAACTCATTTTTTTTAAGATTTATCTATTTGAAAGGCAGAGTTGGAGAGGGAGAGGAAGAGATCCTCCTTCTGTTGGTTCACACCCCCCCCCCAATGGCTTCAATGGCCAGGGCTGGATCAGACTGAAGCCAGGAGCCAGGAGCTTCTTCCAGGTCTCCCATGTGGGTAGCAGGGACCCAAGCACTTGGGTTATCTTTAGTTGCTTTTCTCTGGATGTTAGCAGGGAGCACGATCGGAAGTGGAGCAGCAGGGACACTAACCGGCTCCCAAATGGGAGGCTCCCGTTGCAATAGGCGGCTTTATGCTCTACACAATACCAGCCCCCAAATACAAACTCTTCAGCTGCACTCCAGATGCTCTGAATCAGAAACCCAGCCATCAGTGTTTTGTGTTTTCACTTGAAAGAGTTCCCATTGAAGACTAACACTGGATAACCAGCATCCCAAAGATTTACTTAGTTTTTCAAGTTCTCTCAAAAAAAAAATCATAATATAATTTAATCTTCATTAAGAAGACAAAGTATTATCAACATTTAATAGAAGAAGAAAGTAAAACCCAGAAAGATTAATATTGACTTCTTCAAAGTTACACTGCTATGCTGCTGGCAGAGCTAGTACCTAACTTGACTTTCACTGACACTTGCCTCCATTAACAAAAAAGCAGAAAAAAACAAAAACAAACTCAGTCATTTTTACCTTAGAAAAAGTAAAGTGTAAGTCAGACAAAGCATTGACACTGCCATGATGCTGAATGTGGCTGAAGAACAATCAATGCATGAGTATTAGTGAGCACCACAGGGGAGGAAATCACAGATAGGATGAAGAGGATAAAGAACTCTGTCACCGTTGTAACAAATACTCTATTAGCGGTTGTTGTAAGCACAGGGATACAACCCTAAGTAAAGCAGAGTATTGATCTTTAAGGATTTTTCAGTATACTGGGGGAAACAGTCCAAAAGGACGGCTAACTTCAATACAGAAAAAAAAAAATTCTCTAATACATAAAGGATGCCACAATGTTCATTTGGAAAAAGCACTGCTGGCCCTGAGCATGACATAAGGAGTTAACAGGTGGTTCAAAACTGCCTGGAACGTGCGCTACCTAATTATTATTGTAGAGCAGTGGAGAAAAGATCTTAGCCCATTGATTTAACTAAAGTTATGAGAAAGAATAAGTGGATATGAATCCTTATTTTCTTACCATTTGTTATATACAGAGAGATGTCAACATTTTTAAGTGTCATTATTCTGAAGGATTATTGTTCACAGGTATGTTTGAAATCCAGAAAAAGAAATTTTTAAATTGAGTTTCTTTAATAGAGCAATTTAAATATTTAATGGTATAAAAATTAAGCATTTTATCATTTTATTTAAAAACACTCCATAATTTGGAAGATTAAAAAATAACTCCATGCTTATTTTATATTTGGAGAGATCAGATACAAACTGTTACTTGATTTTACTGGAAAATATTTACATAGTCATTATATCAGACTGAGACAGCATTGAACATATTGTGGAATAACATAAAATCTATAATTTATATAACCTTGGCTATCGATTTCATATATAAAATTAATAAAATATATCCTTTTCATAACAAGCTTGGCTAAGATCAGCACAGTAATATTAAACTCTTTCATTTTTGCTGATTCAACTTCATATAGTTTTTTCTTAACTTCTAATATATATGATGGATGAAAAACAGGAGAATACAAAATAATTGGAGCAGATGTAAGAAAAAACAGCTAAATCAGAATTATTTCATTAAATTTTCAATTTGTGAGGCAATAAAAATGAAGATTTAATATGAAGCAGCTTTTTCATTATAATTATTCTACAGCAGGGAACTCATGGTGATTAGAGTATTTTGTGTGTTAAATTATATTGTTTGGCATTATTGTTATCTGATTCTGGATTATATTTATATCAGCAAGCTAATTTATACATTAATGAAAATGTGTAGGTAGTAGACTAATAAGCATAACAAGAGAAATGACACATCATAATTCTTAACCTACAAAATACTCAGCTCTAGAACACCTGAAAGATATATATTAATTTCACTATTAGTGAAATAATGTCAATATTAGCCCTAGTTTTGACAAGACCTCAAATGCTTTTTTTTTTTTCAGTAAGGTGAGACATAAATGTTTTATGTAATGGCCAAAATTTATTACATTCAACTTTCAAGTGTTGAAAGCAACAGTTAAACTCAGAAATATTATGATAGCTTTGTACAATCATTCATAACTAATATAGTGCTTTTATCTTAGATTTTGCTCTCAGCAAGGAATTAACAGAAGGGATGAAGTACAGAATCAAGAACTCTCCAAAAGATACCAACATTCTTAGATGATATCTACACAGAGGCAGGAAAGTACATGCCGGTTGTAAGTTGGTGTATGATATTTGAATCACAAGGATGTTAATATGGTAGAGATAAATAAAGAAGCAATAAGCAGCAGGGCATTACAGAAACAAAGATGTCGCAGTTACAATGGGTCAAATTTTACCAACAATATTTTGAAAGCAAGATAGGTCAAGTTGGCCCAAACTATGTCCCCATTGCCCTGGTTATCCTTGTCATTGAGGTAGAGAGTTATTGGCAAACTCTGCATCCAAATGCCTTGGACTGGAAGAACAGTCAAGGGGTTCTAATTCCTTTCTTAAACTGACTAGTTCCAACCCAACTAAACCCACAACAATATTCAGTGTTGTCTGCAATAATTCTTGGTATCTTATGTCGCTGGACCTGCAAATTGTTGCAATAGCCAGCTATGTTATAGAACAGGGCTTAATGGAAACAAGTAAAATGAGTCCAGAATTAGGTCAGGCCTTGAAATTGTCTATGTTATTTATCAGAAAAAACATTTTAAGGAAAATCCAATCTAGAATGACAAAGGGGACAGATCAATCTAGAATAGAGATTTAAAAAAAAAACTTTAAAATATATGTAAAGTATAATTTTAGAATTATGACACATTTTCTAGATTACATAAGAACTATATTACATATGTAGTCATTCTATCAGAGTTCATAATGTGCAAAGGATACGCATGATTTAGAATGGAGGCAAAAATTTTATCTTCTTAGAAAAGAATATAGTCAAATATATTTTTATTTATACATATTTTATAATATACACATGAATATAACAAATCGTAGTATTCCTACACTTAGAATTTTGAAGTGACTACTTACAGGATTATGAGCCTATGTAATTATGATTTCTATTAACGAGAGAATACATGACCACTCCAGGATGCATGCAGTGCTTTTGTTTAGTACTACTGAGCCCCAGCAGAAAAAGGAAGAGGATGAGGTGGAGAAAGGGAAAAAGAAACATAAAGGATTTCACACAAACCATTGTCCTTTGAGAGGGGTTGGTTGTGTCATTCTTAAAGTCTTGACAGGTTTCCTCAGGGACCAATGTCTGGTTTCTTTTGGAGAGGGTGAGAATGTACTCACGTATTTTTACTACTAAGCTAAGGTATTCAACATGATTTTTATTTTTTCAGTAAATGAGTAAAATTTACATTTTTCTATAAAAATATTTTATATTTGTTGACTAAACACATGATACAATTAGTTTTTTTTTTAAGATTTATTTATTTATTTGAAAGTCATAGTTACAGAGAGAGAAACAGAGAGCAAGCTCTTCCATCCACTGGTTCACTCCCCAGATGACCACAATAGCCAGCGTTATGCCAGGGCAAAGCTCAGAGCCAGGAGTTTCATCCATGTCTTCCATGTGGTTGGCAAGGACCCAAACACTCCTCCCATCTCCTTCTGCTTTTCACATGCCATTAGCAGGGAACTGGGTCAGAAGTGGAGCAGCCAGGACATGAATTGATGCCATATGGAATGTTGGCTTTTTAGGCAGCAGCTTAAACTGCTGCACCTCAATGCCAGACCCAATACAATTAGTTTTTATTTGATAGTAGTGGATTTTTTAAACTAATTTGATATTTTTTTAAAAAAAAATGTGTTTATCTTATTTGACAAGTGGTGGGGAGGGAGTGCTGGTTCAGTCCCTAAATGCCCACAATGGCTAGGGCAGACCAGGCCAAAGCAGGAGCCCAAAGCTTATTCCAGGCTCCCAAGTGGGTGACAAGAACCAAAGTACTAGAATTATAATCTGATACCTCCCAGGATGCACATTAGCAGAAAGCTGGACTAGAAGCAGGGTAGAGACTAAGACCAGGCACTCTGATATGGGATGCAGGTATCCCAAGTGACAATTGACCTGCTATGCCCCACACCTGTCCCTCTACTGATATATTTTAGGGTAGATGGAAGAAACATTTACTGTCACATAAAACTGGCTTTCTGATATACTCTCTCATACCAACATCTTTCTGTTATAGGAATCTTTAAGCATACTTCCTTATTCTTGAATTTATAACTAAGGAAGAAGTTGTAGGGAAAAGTAAACATATGGTAGACACTATTCTCTTTTCTGGGAATTTAAAAAGTAAAATTTAGAATTTTAATCTAGAATTATCTCAGATACTACAGTAACGTTTGCCTTAAATATATTCTAAATCATTATGAAATATTATCAATATATCATCCAAAATTGAAGTGAAGTGAATAATTACTATTTTGGTCTCTTGTACAGTGTTCTCGCTTGATAACTGGAACACTGGAGATGCAGTTGATTTACAATTTTCAGTGCCCATGAGTCGTCAAATTATAGAATTTATAACCATGGGTGAATTTCTAAGAATATTTCAGATTCTTAACTGTGCTGAAAAGTACAAATCAGAGAATGCCCTCGAATGTTAACTAAATCACTAATCTCACCACTGAGTTACAAGGAGAGAGATTCTGGTCCTATTAAATTGGCTCTATCTCTTCTGAAACAGCTAAATGCAGATCCCAACAGTGGTCCATGAACTCCTTTTTTTTTTCCTTTAACAGAGTTATAGACAGAGAGAGAGAAAGACAGAGAAAGGTCTTCCCTCCGTTGGTTCACTCCCCAAATGGCCACTACGGCCAGTGCTGCACTGATCCGAAGCCAGGATCCAGGTGCTTTTTCTTGGTCTCCGTGTGGGTGCAGGGGCCCAAGCACTTGGGCCATCCTCCACTGCCCTCCTTGGTCACAGCAGAGAGCTGGACTGGAAGAGGAGCAACCGGAACTAGTCAGAAGGAGGATTAACCAAGTGAGCCACGGTGCCGGCCCCCATCATAAACTCCTTTAAATATCACTAGTGTGATACATATAAAATGCAATAATTTTAATGTATATTCATTGATTATTTTTAGAACTAATTTTTCTTCTTTGGTAATTGTAGAAGACCACCTTAAATGCAAACATCATCATTAAATTCTAGAGGTAAAATAGTTTTCCTCTACTGAAGAGATACTGCAAAAAGCCAGGGATATTAATTAAGAGCACTGAGAAAAACAACATAAATATTAATCAAACAATAGTATAACGGGTAAGTGAATACATGCAATGATGAAAACGAATGTGCATGTAGGCAAGCATAGTGTTGACTGGAAGAAGCCAATGCACACACTCTACTCACCTTTACAAAAAGTTTGAGCTCAGTAAAACTGCTTCCTATTAGCGATGCATACTGTACAGAACTTCACTAGCCAAGAAAGGGGCGATCATGAATGTCAGCACAAAGGCAGCTCCACTGTAGTTGGAAATAGAAAGTGGCACATGTGGGGTCACTTGTGAGGTGCTGGAAATATTCGCTGCCCTAACCTGAGTGGTAGTTATATAGGTGTTTGCTTTACAATGATTCATGAATCCTTATAGTCTTAACTATACATGCTCTACTTCTCAATTAAAAAAAATACATAGATGGATGTAAAAGGGAAAACTTAAACATTGAATCAAGGAATTCAGAGTATTTAATGTTTCATGTCTGTGTCACCCAAAGCATACAGGTAGACTACCATCAAAAAATATCACAAAGGGTCATGGAAGATACTATGGAGAGAGAACTAAACTAAGAGAATAAAAACTTGTGTTCAGAAACTGATCTATATTTAGGCAATTATATCCTGGGAATCATAAAACTTCCTTCAGTTCTGAGACTCAGAGTGTGAATCTGCAAATTGGAATAGCACTTACCTGTAGAAAAGTGTGGTAATTTTAGTGAGGTTGTACAAATTACTCATCGTCTCATCCTTTTCACTCAATATCCTTAATCCTCTGCACAAAGATATGGAAACAACATCAGAGTTAGAATTGTCAAACAGCGCCAGGTTACATTCAGTTTTTCTTTGTTTATCCTTCATTGCATTCAATACATGATCGTGTAGAAGGAAAACAGTTCTAGTATTTTTTATTAGGGCCAGTGCTGTGGCATAGTGGGTTAAGCCTCAGCCTGCAGCACCAACATCTCATATGGGCACTGGTGCGAGTGCTGGCTTCACCTCAGATCCAGTTCCCTGCTGATGACCTGGGAGGGCAGTGGAGGGTGGCCCGAGTGCTTGGGCCCCTGCACCCATGTGGGAGAGCTGGAAGAAGCTACTGGCTCCTAGCTTCCTATCAGCCCAGTTCATCCATTGTGGCCATTTGGGGCATGAACCAGCCAATGGAAGACCTCTTTCTCTCTCTGGCTCTCCCTCTCTCTCTGTAACTGTGCCTCTCTCAGAGAGAGACAGACAGAATCTACCATCTGCTGGTTCACTTGCCCAGGTGATTGCAATAGCCAGTACTTGGCCAGGCCAAAAACAGGAGCCAGTGGCTTCATCTGGGTCTCCTTTGTGGGTGGCAGGGGTCCAAACACTTGAGCCATTCTCCACTGCTTTTCTAGGTGTACTAGCAGGGAGCCGGATTGGAAATGGAGCAGCCAGGACATGAATCAAGAACCCATATGAGATGACAGTATCACAGGTGGCAGCTTAACCCACTATACCACATCAGCCCCAGTTTTAGAATTTGTGTTTTGCATGCACATACGATCACACAGAGACACATGAACGCATAAACACACCACATATACATATGTGCAAGGTTCCTCTGCTGTTTAGGGAAAGCTAAACACATTTGAAAAATACTCAATGAGCAGAAAGGAACAAATGTTTGGTTTCATCTGGTAACATTCCTGCTTATAGAAATATGGCAAAGAAATATATATATTATATATTATATATAATATACTTATATATTATTTAAAATACGGCACCTGAATATTTTTGTAGTATTGATTTAGATGACTTTAACTGATAGCAGTCTAGCAATTCATTAGAGTATATATATATATTATATATTATATATATTTATATACTATTACAAGATCAACTTACTTCAGAATATGTACTTCTTGAATAAGGAAAAAGAAATATTTTAAAACATCTCTCCTCTTTGGTTCTATATGTGGGGAGCAACTCGGACTAGACTAAGTTACTGGAATTAAGACTTATTCTATGCATCTGCTCTCCCACAATATGGTGCTGGGAGAGGAGAAAACAGCTTCTACGCAGCTGCCTCTTGCCAACTTGAGTGATGACCTCCAGGAGCTGATCCTGCTCCTGATTGGAGGAGAGCAGCGTACTCGGCGTGTGGGCAGCCGAGTTGGGATTGGCGGAGGAGGACTATAAGGGAGGAGAGAGACGGCATGCACCAGGAACATCTAAGGGGAACATCTAAGAGGAACACCTGTGCAGCCCCCGAGAGAGCCGGCCGGCAGTGTGCCGCTCCCCTGCGGAAGTGGGGAATGTGGCAGGGGGAACCGCCCTTCCACGGAGGTGGAAGGGACGGTAGCCAACCCGGGAAGGACCAGCAGCAAACCCGGGGAGGGCCGAGCAGACAAAAGAACAGCGCGGGGTCCTGTGTCATTCCACCACGAAGACGGGGAGCGACACTATACACTTTTCTAGATAGGTTCTTTCTTTCTTTCTTTCTTTCTTTTTTTCTTTTCTTTTCTTTTCTTTTCTTTTCTTTTCTTTTCTTTTCTTTTCTTTTCTTTTCTTTTCTTTTCTTTTCTTTTCTTTTCTTTTCTTTTCCTTTCCTTTCTTTCTTTCTTTCTTTCTTTCTTTCTTTCTTTCTTTCTTTCTTTCTTTCTTTCTTTCTTTCTTTTCTTTTCTTTTCTTTTCTTTTCTTTTCTTTTCTTTTCTTTTCTTTTCTTTTCTTTTCTTTTCTTTTCTTTTCTTTTCTTTTCTTTTCTTTTCTTTCTTTTCTTTCTTTCTTTCTTTTCTTTCTTTCTTTCTTTCTTTCACAGGCAGAGTGGACAGTCAGAGAGAGAGAGAGAAAGGTCTTCCTTGCCATTGGTTTACCCTCCAATGGCCGCCACGGCCAGCGCTCTGCGGCCGACGCATCGCACTGATCTGAAGCCAGGAGCCAGGTACTTCTCCTGGCCTCCCATGCGGGTGCAGGACCCAAGGACTTGGGCCATCCTCCACGGCACTCCCAGGCCATAGCAGAGAGCTGGCCTGGAAGAGGGGCAACCGGGACAGAAACTAGCACCCCGACCAGGACTAGAACCCCGTGTGCCATCACCGCAAGCAAGGTGGAGGATTAGCCTAGTGAGCCGTGGCGCTGGCCTTAGATTCTTTCTTTCATAACCCATTTAATTTCACAACAATGTTTCAGGTAAAATAAAGATTCCAAGAGTTCAAGTAATATTAAGGCTTGTAGTAAATTAATGGAAAAATCAGGATTTTGCCCAAATTTACCTGATTTTGTTATAATAAGGTCTGTCCCCTCATTCAGCTCAGACTCCCAAACACACAGATACACACACAAAATAGATAATTTTCTATTTAATTTTTAATGAATTGCTATCTCTAATATGTCATGCAAAGAAACAACTAATGACTCTGCACCACTGCTCATAAATATCTGAAGTCACAGTTTCAAAAATTATGACATATGCTTTCAAATAATGACTAGATGGAAAATAATTTGCAAACACCTTTATGTTTTATTTAAGAGCCTCTAATGGAGCAATAAACTAAATATACCCAGATTTTGTGATATTTTTAAAATATTGCACCTGAATATTTTTGTAGTATTGATTTAGATGACTTTAACTGATAGCAGTGTAGCAATTCATTAGAGTATTTGATGAAAAATTTATATGACTGGAATAAAATCTAAGTATTTTATTCAATGAAGTTGCAATGAAATTAAATGAAAATTCAAACTGAACATTTATATCCTGAATGCTAGGCATGGTGTTGGATACAGTGTAAGTTGTTCAAGATTAGCAAAATTAAAACTATAGGAGTGTAATGGTTAAGATGTAGGCAGTAGGCCGGCGCTGTGGCTCACTAGGCTAATCCTCCACCTGTGGCGCCAGCACACAGGGTTCTAGTCCCAGTCAGGGCGCCGGATTCTGTCCCGGTTGCCCCTCTTCCAGGCCAGCTCTCTGCTGTGGCCCTGGATGGCAGTGGAGGATGGCCCAAGTGGTTGGGCCCTGCACCTGCATGGGAGACCAGGAGAAGCACCTGGCTCCTGGCTTTGGATCAGCGTGGTGTGCTGACCGTAGCGGCCACTGCAGGGTGAACCAACGGCAAAAGGAAGACCTTTCTCTCTCTCTCTCTCACTGTCCACTCTGCCTGCCAAAAAAAAAAAAAAAATGTAGGCAGTGAACTTACTAGTTTTAAAATCAGGCTCTTGCTTGCTTCACTCAGAGATAGAAATACTAAATGGAGACTGGTTTTGTGTGTAAATAAGAACAGTGTGTGCAACAGTGAGGGAATATACATTCACATGTGAATGCGGGATGCCCTACACAAAGCAGTGTACAACATGAGCTGGCCCAAGAGTAGCCCACGTATTAGGGAGGAAAGGGAAACTGACAATGGTACCTGCAATGGGGAAAATCTGTCCATAACCAGGTAGTTGGGAGAGTGGAAATGTTCCATAAAGCACCTAAATGACCAGTGCAGTACCCTTCAGTGGAGGACCAGGGCAGGGAAGGGGAAGGACCACTAACCTGTCTTCCACTCCTTTTATCTCCTTTTACAAAGTAAAAGGTGCATTTTAGGAAGGGAGACATTCTGATTGAAAAGCAGGGGTTTGAAGGGAATATTGGCGCCAACTGGCTCCACAGACTTTGCCTATCCAGCTTCACAGAACTAACTAGCTACCCACCAATTTATTCTTCCTCGATTATAAAGAATTACTAGCATAAAGAAACTGGATATGAATACAGTCTTTACAAATATAATTTTCCTTATGTATCCATCAGATTGTTAGTGTTTACCACCATGGCTCTCCCAATAAGATGATGCTTATACAGACAGTTTTTACATTATGCATCTTTAAGCATCTTCTGGCTTCACAGGCGTCCCTTGTATATGTACTCTGTCTTGGGAATTACTAGAATGAGAGCCATAAGGCTTGTGTCCTCACCAAGTGATAAATCGCTGATAGCATTTTCTTGCGAAAGCTTTTCGATGCCTACTTTGAATCCCTCACCTGGCATTTTCCTATTGTATGCAATGAGTTTATTCTTGCCAGAGTGACCATTTCTGTGTCTATTATGTAAACTTCTGATTCCTGGATCTCAGCATGAAAGAGTAGGTGGAACATTATTTTCAGAATGATAGATTTTCATAAAAAGTAGGGGTGGTATATTGTGTTCTTGGGGTCAGCAATAATACAGCAATAGGAAGGCACAATTTTGGCAATTTTGTAAACACATTGTTGTTATTCTCTTTCTGATCTGTTTCAGGAGCTGGTCTTATAATAAGTAATAATTTTAAAGATAAATACTTAAGAGGATTCTGAGATATGGTCCATAGGATGACCAGAACAATTTTTGAATTGATAATGTTGAATGTTTCATAGCTAGCTCATAAACAATGAAGATTTCAATTCCCAAATTATTCATAAAATAAATAAAATACACGTAATGAGTAGTGTTCTACTCTTATAGCAAATATCTATATAGGATAGGATATCTGAGACAACAAATTTCTGGAGAGAACTATGAAGCACAATATTAATAATAAATTTCCTTAAGTAATTAACACATAGAATCTTCCTAGAAAAATGAAAAAAATTAAATTGCAAATTGTGTTTATCATTGTAAAATGTGAAATAATCTGGGAACAAATATTTTGTTTATTTAGCTTGTATTTGTTTATTTAATTTTGTCACTTACTAAACCAAATAATATTATGCATAATATAATTTCATTTCTATGATTTTATAATCTTATTGGGAATAATCTTATCTTTATCAAATCTTCTACATAAATAGTCATCTGGTATGTAAAATCATGCTGTAAAAGTATGTTTTTTAAAGAACATTAAGTGGTAAAGAGGTTTAATGTGAATTTTATTAGGTTCTATATATGTAGATTAAAACTGTTACAGTAATTTTTATTCCTGTGTTTCACATTTAGACATCAAAGTATCATTCTTCTAAACCTACATGCTTGATGCTATTCATTTAGAAATTAATGCATCGTATCTAATTCTAAAATGAACTCTAGGATTATGAATAAAATCTTGTGCCACAGAAATTTATTAGCATCAAGAATATTACTTGGGGCCAGTGCTGTGCCAAAGAGGGTAAAGCTACCTCCTGCATTGCTGGCATCCCATATGGGCGCCAGTTTGGGTCCCAGCTGCTCCACTTCAGATCCAGCTCTCTGCTGTGGCCTGGGGAAGTAGAAGAAGATGGCCCAAGTCCTTGGATCCTGCCTCAACCTGGGACATCGAAAAGAAGCTCCTGGCCCCTGGAGCCCAGCTCCAGCCATTGTGGCCATTTGGGGAGTCAGAGGATAGAAGACCTATCTCTCTCTCTCTCTCTGCCTCTGCTTCTCTGTATCTTTGCCTTTCAAATAAATAAATAAATCTTTAATAAAATAAAATGTATTATATAATGAACTAAATTAAAGGTAGTTAATGCATTAATATTCTTTTTTAAAAGATTTATTTATTTATTTATTTGAAAGGCAGAATTACAGACAGAGAGAGGGCGAGACAGAGAGATCATCCATCCAATGGTTCACTCATCAAATGGCCACGGTGATAGGAGCCAGGAGCTTCTTTCAGGTCTCCCACATGGGTACAGGGGCCCAAGCACTTGGGCCATCTTCCATTACTTTCCCAGGTCATTACCAGGGTGCTGGATTGGAAATGGAGCAGCCAGGACTTGATCCAGCTCCCATATGGGATATGCTGATGCTGCAGGCAGAGGCTTAACCCACTATGTCATAGCTCTGGGTCCTATTTTCATTTTAGAAAACACATTTCTATATAGACTATCAACTCAAATATATTCTAGTTTTTTTGATGTTACTCCAAATTGGGTTTGCAGTAGTAGGACTGGGCAATTTAAATAGATATGATAATGAGATATATTATCCCTAACTTTCCATCTGTTTGGGTTATCATCCTTTCACCACAGTTCACTTCACACTGTCCAATTTCCATAGAATTTGTCCCTCAAATTCTGCCCATCCTTTGAAATGAAGCTTTGCTTTATTCAGGAATTATTCATGCCCAGGATCATCTTGTGAATTATTTTATGTCATTATAAACAATCCTGTTACCTTTTTGATGGTGGAACAATTAGATTTCTTTGTGTTAATGGGTTCTGTTAGTAGCCGTGCCAAGTTCTGGTGGTAAAACTGTAATTGAATTAATCAGAAAATTAATTTAATATATGCTAAAGAAATTTTATTAAATTAACATTATAGCAACCATTTAAAAAGTACAGTTAACTGAATATTGCATAAATTAAATAATATTCTTAGTTGGTTTATGGTTTCATGTGCTATCTAATTGCCTTTTGCCACAAAATTCATTTCCTTTTGTAGTATTCTTATAAAACCTTAATCATGAGGTGAATAAGCATGTTAAATGATTACGTTTCCTGATAGAAATATCTTTGTTCCCAAGAATAAATATATCTGCAGCTAATGTTTTTTAGAAGTAAGTGATATTTTTCTCTGAAGAAGGATGTTTTTATTGAAGATTCAGTTGCTATTTGTGGTTATTCATTATACAACTCCATTTAGAAATCTAACTTCTAGGTCTTCCTTGGGGCAAGTAGGGTTATAGTTCTAAATAGTTACTCTATGAATTGTCATTTACTTATTTAAATTGTTATAAAAATAATAAAAACCAGATAATATTTGCAATCTCAACCATTTTAAGTGTACATTTTAGTGGTGATAACTATATTCACATATTGTGCAACAGATCTCTTCAACTTTTTGACCTTGCAAAACTGAAACTGTATACCCAATGCATAGTGAATTCCTATTTTAGATGGTCTCTCCAGATTTAATAAGACTTTCCCCTCTTCCCTATCCCCCACTTTTTTCCATGAAAGAGGATTTCAAATTTACTTTGGGAAAATAATAATTAATGTACATTACAATTATTTCAATAATAAGAATGGATGTGCGGTTCATCTTACAGAGGACCTTGACCCACATTGCTTCACTGGTCTTCTGTGAAGTCCCTCTGAAATGGGTGAAGCAGTTTTGGAGTTGCCCTCCAAGTGATAAGAGGGTACTCAGGATGGCCTGTCTTCTCTCAGTTGCTGAGTTGTTATTATTGGAAACATAATTGATCTAGTTATTATTAAAGTGCATGAAATTAGCTACACAAATTGGAAAGTACAGACAACTTCTGCTTCACCGCCAATGTTTAAAGCAGTTTTAAAATTATAAAATTCTTATTGAGAACAACCCAAAAATACTAACTGCTACCAATAGATAATTACCTTCCACACGAAGTTCAAGTAGTTAGAGCTCACTATGTGCTTATCTGGGCTAGTCATTAAAGAGCAATGCGGATACTGAACCACATTAATCAAATGAGCTGGGGCTGGTATCTATTCCCTTTCCTCAGGGCTCAGTGCTCTTTTACCTTTCAATGATGGAAAAGCATTCCTGTGTCACTCCCAAACCACCGTTCTCAGAACAACAACAACCTGTCCTCAGAAACGGAACTGTTGTTCCTAACTTCCTCCATATTAATTCCATGAAACAGATTCCAAACCCAAATAATTCAAATGCTAGGTTTGTCTTAGACTCCCTAAGAACATAAACTCTGAGGGCGAGGACTATGTTCTACTCACCATTGTAGACCTCCATCTTTCTCACTGCCTGACATATATTAGGTGGATAAACAAGTTAAATGAATGAGTGAATGCCGGCTTTTAAGTAGAATTCCTATAAAACAATCTGCCCTCTATAGCAGCTACACAAGCTCATTATCTAGTATGTGCCCTGCCAAAGCAGTATTTAGAAAGTGTTGTCTCACAATGCAAAGCAAGGGAAAGTCCTAAAGAAATATGCTTTCCATTTTCTTTCTTCAGTAGATTCTCTAAGGATTTATAAAATTTACCTGTACAATCTACCTTGGATAACATCTTTGAGGTACTGTTAAGAAATTGGCAAGTTGTGCCAGGAAAAAAAAAATCTGACATCATAATGCAAATCAGTCCTGATTAAAAATGTATAATAGGGACCTACGATTTGTATAAATTCTACTAAGCATTTTATGTAAAAGAGGAGTACATTCCAGAGCACATGCATAATTAAATGTAAATGTATGCTGAAAAATCTCATAATCATGAAAAATACGTATCTTGATGGACTACTTTTATTTGGCAATCTTTTCCTTCCAATATCAGTCTTAATAGTCAAGACTAGATTAGAAATTAAATCTATAGTCTCAGCTCTTTCTATAAAATATATATAAGTGTAGGTTTAGATAATTTATTTTCCTTCCACTGTATATGAGAAAAGATAATTACATTTTTTTTTCTGGAAAAAGTGAAGACACTATACATTTTCTAGCCTTTGCTTTGTCTTTGTAGAGTCTGATACTGTTAGTTAATACAACATCAGTTGGTACTGTTAATTGTGGGTACTCTCCTCAGTTTCCTAGCATCTTTTATGTTGCAATATTTACATGTAGTACCAATACCTATGGATTTATTATTTGACTTAACATTCTTTAGTGATGACATTTTCAAAAGAATAAGTTTTTACTGTGAGTAAATAGTTCAATTTTTCTATCAGTGTAAAATGGTCTGTGAAATAAAATCAATTAATTATAAAATAAGTGATATAAATTGGTATAGGAAACATTTAACACTATATTATTTAAATGGGGAGAGAAAATGGAAGAGAATAGTAACCTTGTAATTTATCACTATATAGTGCTTACTAACTGTGTTTCACTTTTGAGTATAGGACATAAGACAGATTGTCATAAAAGAAGTGGAAGCTGTGCAAAAGAAATGTTTTGGTGGTCAGAGTCTGATAATAGTATTGAAACAGATTCCCTGATGGAACTTCTAGAATTTCATATCATAGAGACTTTAAAGATACAGTAAATCAGTTACCTGGTATACCTTAACTTTCTCTGGCTTAGAAAATTAGTTGACACTAGGATACTGATTCTGTGGTTATATTTATGAGATTGGTTTGCTCAACCAGACAGAAAACGAGGGTCTTATAAATTTAAGGTCACAAATCTGATTCTATTTCAACCTGTTAGCTATCATTTCGTCTAAGGTCAGGGACTGCACTGTATATTTCAGCCAATTAACTTGTAACTTCCACTCAAGTCATAAAACAAGATCTTGGGAGTGGTCAGGCACCTACTTATCCCACGTCTCTGAAAGGCACTTCCGTGGGGAATGGAATCTCAATGCCAAAGGAGGATACATGTGACTTTTTGAAGCTTTAGCTTGTCAGTATCATAGAAAGTCCAAACTTAGTGCATGGAGTTCTGATTCACCTACACCAAGAAAAGGGAGGAAACGTCAGTGGGTTGTTTTCTTTCATCCTTCAGAAACTTACATTGAATTATTTTGTATTTTGCTTCTTTTCCAATGTTGAATTCCTGGCCAGCAAGAAACCACTCTCAACTCTGATCACTGACAATAACACAATATTTTACTTCAAAAAACAATCAAGAAAGAAACAAATGCATTTTCCTGTATTTTTGAATAGTAGAATTGTCTTAATCATTGGCTATGAGAAAATGAAAATATAACTCATTAACTGATTAATATAAATAATAAAATATATGCTGCACTGGGTGAAAATAATGCAAAATCTCTACTTTACAAAGTTACCATAATTCAAACACCTAGATCTTTTATACTGAATGAAACAAAAAATGTGTGACAGTCTCTGCCAGGGTGTATTTGGCAGTTTCTAATCAGATAGTAAATGTGATCCATTAACAATCATTTGGGTAAATGCAGCCCTACATTGATTGTCTCATCTTATCGTTATAATAAAAACTTACCTCAGAAATGACTCACTGATTAGTAAAACTGAGTTCTCCTAAGTTATGGACTTGGAAAAATCAATAATTAGAAAGATAAATGGTTTGGGTTGCAGTGAAAAGCATGTATAATAAAATCCCCCGTAAGAGCCTGAGGCATCATCCAAATTTATAGAAGCAGCAACTAAGTATTCAAGAGACCAAGGATGGAGCGTAAGTCCAGAAACCTGGTTCAATTCTTGAAATAGCTGTCTCTTTATAATGATAAACGAGTTTTAATCTATTTGTATAAACGGAACCAAAAGAAGCATTATTTTAAGGGATATCAACTAGTAGGGGAGAAAATTATGGCATTAAATGCTCACCATCCTTCTTGTAGTCCCTCAAGATGATCTAAAAATGTGAATAAATAAACAAAAACTTGATTATAGCATATTTATTAAATATTCTTAAGGCATATTGGTTGATCTTTTATAAAGCTGTTTCCCTAAAGTAAAACTTTATAATACTCTTCTATAGAACTTGGCCTAATGTTTTATGAAGTCATATGTTAACTCAAATCACTAATTAATTAACCTCCTATATTGATATGTAATTAGTTGTCTTTTATATATTCAGTATACAGCAATCATATAAAAATTATAATGTAGTCTCAACTTATTTGGGTATTGACATTTATACCATATTTAAATGTCATTAATGACCTTCAAGTGCTCACCAATCACACACAGTCAATGTTTAGAGAAACTTACTTCCGAGAAATTCAAATGAAATGTTTTTGCTTGTGTCTCATAAACTATCAAAGAATGTAGAGTTTGATATAACTAAATAGTGCTGAGCAACCTCCTGCTTTTTTTCTCTGAAGGTTTCCTGGTCAGACTCGTGACCTCAGTTAGGGGTCCTGTGTGTTGCCTCCTCTGGATAGCCTGAAAGCAGGAATGAAAGAATCCTTTAGATCTTCACCATTAGCCTAGGAACTGGGTCAAACTTTGTCCTGACAACACAGATGTGAGAACGACAAGATATTATAACCAGTAATGTTTCTGACTTCAAATTTAGAATATTTTCCATTAATTTATAAATTCTTTTATGAGAATAATTTTAAATCATAATGCATCATGTATCATAAAATCTTCCACTGTAATGATTTCATTGGGAATCCACTCAATCAGTTATGCATGTACAAGAAACAAAGGAATGCTACTGATCATAAAAATAAATATTGAAAAAATACTTTATTTGGATATGCTTAAAATAATTATTTTATATTTAGCACCACTGATCAAAATCCATATGAAAATCGGAAACATGACCTATTATTTATCAACTCACAATGCAATTATAAATAGATTTAACTGGCATTGGGTTTAAGGATTACTTTCTAGTGTGTAACTAATTATTAGAATTTTCAGCTTACTCAGCATGTGACTTCTTCAATGATAAGCTGAAGTCCTGAAAAAAGAATAAAGACTTAAAATGACTATGCATATGATTTTTTAATTACTCTCCATGTTTATGAAGAAATAAGGAAACAATCTTAGTAATTTATGAGGCAAACTAAGGAGATGATAATGATAAAAGATCACAAATTAAAGTACTAGTAAGATAAGCAATCATTATAGGTAAACCTTTATAATATTAAAACATTTTAGAATATAAATATGTACAGAACTTTTAAAAACAGTTAAATAAAAACCTTAGCTAATCTGAAAAGGTTGTTATGACTACCAATGTTCTATTGGTTTTCAATAAATAATAACACTGCAATTCTGTAATGTTATCATAATGATCTTCCCTGCTGACTAATATAGCTGATTATAACCATTATACTCCATCAATTTTCCTTACCCAGCATATAGTTTTATTGTTTATACGCAAAACAAGAATTTGTGTTTAGAAATTTCTGTACTCTTGTATCCTACCTGACTCTTGTGAGGTGATTCTTTATTCCAAACACTTCTTTCTAATTCTAAACTTTCTTAACTGTATTCCCAGACTTTAAGCTATACCTAGACAGCCTTCATTTCCCTAATGCCGTGGGTTGGTGTTCTTGTGTTTCAGTGTCCTTCAACTATTATTGTCTCAATCTGCATTCTAACTATAAATTATGTATGCACCTTAAACACCACCTGTACAGTTATACTTCTGCATGCTGTTCCATAATTGCTAAATTACTGAACAATACAGCAGCATTCTGAATTCATGGATTTAGGATTTATGTAGTTGTTTTTAGTTTCTCATCTATCCCCAGCATAGTAGGCATCCCTCTGTTAGTTCCACTGTTGGCTTGTATTCCACACCAACAACTCTGCCACCTAATCCACAAAGCTTACTCAGTTATCTGTAGTGAAACTGCTTCTGCACCATGTTTCCCTTTGGCCCACTCTCTGTATCATGATGCATTTTTATGTTTTTAGAAATTAGATATTTAAAAAAGGAAATTTTGAAAAAATACAAATTCATTCATTACTTTTCCTCTATGTAGAGAAAAGAGTTGCTGATATATTTGCTGAGGTGGATGGCATAGTGGTTAAGGCACAGCTTGTGACAGCTGCATCTCCTTTTGGAGTTCCTGGGTTTTAGTCTCAGCTCCATTGCTGATTCCAGCTTCCTTCTGCTATGTACCATGGGAGGTAGCAGGTGATGGCTCAAGAGTTTGGGTCCCTGACATCCACCTGGGAGAACTGGCTTAAATTCCTAGCTCCTGGCTCTGACCTGGCACAATACAGACTGTTGTGAGCTTCTTTTCCTCTCCTTCTCTTTTTCACATAAACAAACAAACATTACAAAACAATATATTGGCTGACAGCTTTAATCAGGAATAGTCTGAATCCTTTCTTTGTTATTAAAAAGCTATTTTGGATTTTAAAATAGACATTCCCCACACGTGAAGACACTATCCTTTCATTTTCCAGATTATGCTGATCACACCTTCTAGTGTGTACGTAAGGCAGCATCACATCATTTACTGGCAAAATCTAAGGCCATTTCAGGTCATCTCAAATAACGTTCAATTCCTTAGGTATTCATGTCAATAATATTTATAGTTGACATTTGTGCTTTTTTAAATTAGGTTAGACACATAAGAAGAGGACATTTATTTAATTTGCCTGATATAGGTTCAAATACACCCCCTCCTAGCACACTTCAAAGAACTTAAGACATGGATTTTAAATGAATAAATAATCAAATGCATAGATTTGCATTATGGAATTTGTATGCTTAGATACAGCATTCTATTTACAAGACAGATTTCTAGTATGCATTCCCAGTGAATTTGTAGCTTAGTTTTTCTATACCTGGTAGTTGTTGCTTATGCCTTGAAAATTCCCAGGGATACAACATGCATCAGCTATGTGTTTCTACATCCTGAAATTTCTTCTAGCACTTCTGAGGAGGCACTTTGTTAATAGAGAAAAAGAAATGAATGGAGATCAGGACATATATTTTCTACTTCTCACTGTACCAATACCATAGGGACTTTGGAGAAATCATTGGACCTTGTGGTTTACAAACTCATCTATTAAGAGGATACTGTGCTTATGTCATAGTGGTTTGGCAGATTGTGCTTTCCAAAGATGGTGACAATATCTTGCATGCATTCTGCTCTTCTACAATGTGGCCATGACACTCCTTCCGTCAAGAGGTGAGGTCTATGCTGTCTCCTCTTGAATTGGATGGCCTTGAGACTCCTTATTAGTATTAAAATTGGTAAAAGTAACACTTGGTGACTTTGGGGGGCTTGTTCAGGAAAGACCATATTATTCAGATTTTGTGTTCTGAAACACTCACATGTTCAATATATTGCTTCTTTATTTGTTGGGGAAAAAGATTCTGCCTTTTTAGTCAATGACATAAATGTCTGATGAAGATATATTAGATAAGTGCCTGAATTGTTTCTGAAAATCATGCTGAAATAATATTATTATTTATAACATCATGAGCTGTCAATAGTAAAATATATATTTTAATTTGATTAGGTACAAAATACAGCATCACAGGAGTAGAACCACATGTGAAGTATAGTGAAATAAAATTTCTGAGAGTCCTAGACTGAATGCGCACAGCCTCCATTTACACACTTGTTTCAGTCCTAGCCTCAGTGAAAATTCACCAGTGGAATATCATTTTAGAATTCAATCATGTTTATTAGAAGAATCATGTAGTAAGTATGACTGAAATGATATATTCTATCACTCCCACACTCCCAAAATCTGTAATAGCCATTTGAGCTCATATACTTATTATTATCTGTTTTTCATATTGCATTGGTGTGGATACCTAGTATCTTAAGAGCTTTTAGGATGAAATATTTGTGTCATATTCATGAATAGATTCTTTATGCTTACCATGTATCTTCCCCCAGAATAGATTTTTAATAAATGTTTGATGACTGAATAAACATTTATAGGAAACAATGAATAATTAGAATGTGACTATAAAATTAAATATAATACATACTTATATTTTGCTTAAAGGCATACAAAAGTTTAAATCTGAGTTTCTCCAACTATTGTCAACTACTCTCTGCAACTGTAGCTTTAGAGCAAACATTGGCCCAACAGTGTGGGAGAATGGGCACATTTTCATAAATCAGACAGCATTTATGATAGAACCATCATAGGACAATAGATCAGAAGTGAAATAAAAAAAAAAAAACAAAACCTTGGACAGATGGCTCCGAGGGCCAGGCAGCTGCAAAATAGCCACAATGGGAAAGATAAGCACACAAGAAATAGAGAAAGTATGAATGGAGAATTGGAAAGTCACATTAAAAATAATTCTAAAAATCAAATTTCTAGGATATTTGAATAAAATGGTTAAATGATCAGTTCAACAGGAAGATGTGACTATTAAATGTATATGCACCCAATGCTGGGGCACCCATTTTAAAACGATTGTTAATGGATCTAAAAGAAGACATATGCTCCAATACAGTAATAATAATGGAGACTTCAACACCACGGTTTCATCAATGAACAAATCAACTAGACAAAAGCTCAACTAAGAAAGAGCTGTTCTACACTGTTTACAAAATGGATCTAATTGATATCTAGAAAACATTTCATCCCACTGCTGCAGAATAGATATTCTTTTTTTTTTTTTTTTTTTTTTTTTTGACAGGCAGGGTTAGACAGTGAGAGTGAGAGACAGAGAGAAAGGTTTTCCTTTTTCTGTTGGTTCACCCCCAAAGTGGCACTACGGCCGGCATACTGCACTGATCCGAAGCCAGGAGCTAGGTGCTTCTTCCTGGTCTCCCATGCGGGTTCAGGGCCCAAGCACCTGGGCCATCCTCCACTGCACTCCCAGGCCACAGCAGAGAGCTGGACCAGAAGAGGAGCAACTGGGACAGAATCCGGCACCCCAACCAGGACTAGAACGCGGGGTGCCGGCACCCCAGGCAGAGGATTAGCCTAGTGAGCCGTGGTGCCAGCCTATTTTTTTCATTAGTGGATGGAACATTCTCTAGGCTAGACCATATGCTAGGCTATAAAGCAAGTTTAGACAAATTTTTAAAAAATGCAGTCTTACCACATACCTTTTCTGACCATAATGAAATGAAGGTGGAAGTTAACAACACAAGTTAACAGAAATCTACAAAATATGCAAACACATGGGGATTGAACAACATGCAACCAAATGAACCATTGGTCATGGAAGAAATCAAAGGGAGCATCAAAAAATTCCTTGAAAAAACTGAAGATTACAACACAAACATCAAAGCCTCTGGTATACAGCAAAAGCAGTGTTAAGAGGAAGGTTTATAGCAATAACAAAGAATTGGAAAGGTATTCAATAAATGATCAAACAATTCAACTCAGGGACCTAGAAAACAAGAACAACCCAAACCCCAAATTAGTAGGAGGAAAGAAATAATTAAAGTTGAGAAGAAATAAACATAATTGAAATAAAAACATGATACAAAATACAAAAGATTAGTACAATGAAGAACTTTTTTTGAAAAAATTAAATTGATAAAATTTTGGCCCAACTAACAAAAAAATAAAATAAAATAACCAGTATGGAGTGGTGGAGAAGAACCAAATTAACAAAATCGTAGTTGAAAAAAAAGTTGCTATAACTAATACTCCAGAAATAAAAAGAATAATTAGGAATTATTACAAACAGCTATTTGTAAATGTAGAAGAAGTTGACAGAATTCTGGATACATATAATTTACCAAAATTAAATCATGGAAACATAGAAAACCTACATAGACCAAAAACCAACATGGAGGTTGAATGAACAATAAAGATCTTCCCAACAAAGAAGAACCCAGGACCAGATGGCTTCATTGCTGAATTCTATTAAACCATTAAAGAAGAACTAATCCCAATTTTTCTCAACCTATTCAAAATAATTAAAAGGGAGGGAATCCTCCCAAACTCCTAAGCATCACCTTAATTCCAAAATCAAAAAAAGGCCTTCTAATCCTTTCTCCCTCTCCATGCCTTCAGGAACTCCTAGAACCCGAATGTTGGGTTTTTTAATAGTATCCTGAAGAGTCCCGACAATATGTTTTAGATTTCTAATTTCCTCTTCTTTTCTTTGGTCTGACTGTATCCTTTCCTGTTCTCTGTCTTCTAAGTCCGATGTTCTCTCTTCTGCTTCACCCATTCTGTTTGTAAGGCTCTCTATTGTGTTTTTCATTTGATCTATTGAATTCTTCACTTCAGTCACTATCACAGTTTCCTGTTGTACTAGTTGTTTCGTTTCTGTGGGGAGCAGCCCGGACTGGACTGAGTTACTGGAATTAAGACTTATTCTATGCATCTGCTCTCCCACAATATGGCGCTGGGAGAGAAGTAAACAGCTTCCGCACAGCTGCCTCCAGTTCAACCAATAAACTGTAGGACTTGCTCCTGATTGGAGGAGAGCAGCGTACTCGGCGTGTGGGCAGCCGAGTTAGGATTGGCGGAGGAGGACTATAAAGGAGGAGAGAGACGGCATGCACCTGGAACATCTAAGGGGAACATCTAGCTGAAGGAACACCTGTGCAGCCCCCGAGACGAGCCGGCCGGCGGTGTGCCGCTCCCCTGCGGAAGTGGGGAATGTGGCCAGGGGGAACTGCCCTTCCACGGAGGTGGAAGGGATAGTAGCCAACCCGGGAAGAACCAGCAGCAAACCCGGGGAGGGCCGAGCAGACGAAAGAACAGCACAGGGTCCTGTGTTGCTCCTCCACGAAGAGGGGGAGCGACAGTTTCATTTTGATTCCTCCTTAATATTTCATTTTCACGAGAGAGATTTTCTATCTTGTCCATTAAGGATTTGTGTAGTTCCAGAATTTGTTTTTGAGAACTTCTTAATGTTCTTATCAATTTTTTGAGATCTGCTTCTTGCATTTCTTCTATGTCATCATCTTCATAATCTTGAATTGGGGTGTCTTTTTCATTTGGGGGCGTCATGGTGACTTCCTTGTTTTTATTACCTCGGTTTTTGCGTTTGTTATTTGGCATATTGGAGATATTTGGTTTCTTCATTGTGGTGCTTTTTCTTGTTATACTATGACTCTAGATTAAGTGGACTATCTGTTTTTGATGGAGCCTTAGGGCTTGAGATGGGTGTGGCCTGAGAGCTCTGTTTGGTGTGCCAAAGGTGACTCTCCCAGGTTAGGCGTGGTAAATCTCTCTCTCTCTCTTTCTTTCTTTTTTTTTTTTTTTTTTTGATTCCAAAGGGAAGTAATTCTGCACAGCTGAACGAAGTTGGAGGTAGTTAGCAGGCAAATGATATACCCACAGGAGCCAGAGATCAGAAGCTCTTTCCCAAGATCCCCACAGGGAATCTGTTCGGCCCTCAGAGTGGGCTCAGATTCTCCTTCAGCCTCCCACTGGGTTGCCAAAGTTACGGAATTGTAGCGTCTCTGGAGAGTGCTCACGTGAATTCCGTGAGTTCTCTCCCCCACCGTCTCTTTTTTCACAGTCTCAGTTCAGTAGCACCACAAATTTACTAGGTCCTAATCTCCTGTTAATTCGCCCCACCCAGAGTCAGGTTTTTCTGCTAGGCTCAGGGCTGGTGCAGACCTGAGGTCGCTCTGCTTATGATGTATGTCCAAGATGGCGCCTGCTCTTTGTCTTGCTCGCCCTTGAGAGGTGAGCGGAGAGAGAGAAACCCGTGTCCGTACTAGTCACCCTTTTTTTTTTTCTCTCTCTCTCTCTCTCTCTTCCAGTTAGCCTTGTGAACTTCCCCCCCGGGTGGTCGTTCCCTCTAGTCTCCTCTCTCCGCTTGCCTGCCGGTGTCTCGGGCTATTGAGGTTCGGCTCACCTCGCGTTCCAGCGCTGGTGTGTTGAGTCTGCCGCTGATGTCCCGAACTGTGGGCTCCCACGCTCTCCACGCAGGTCCGCTGTGAGTCACGCGTTCCGGAAGAGTTTCTTCTGCTGTTTCCTCCCCTACTCTTCCTTGAACCTGCAGTATCTCCACTTTTATTAAACTATCTCTCCCCAGACTATCAGTGTGCTCCCTTCCTATTCCGCCATCTTGCCGGAAATCAAAAAAAAAAAAAAAAAAAAAAGATAGGACAAAAAAAGGGAACTGTAGATAAATATCCTTGATGAATATATATGCTAAAATCCTCAACAAAGTACTAGCTAATTGAATTGAACAACACATCAAAATAATTATCCACTGGACTTGGGATTTATTCCAGGAATGTAGCGATGTATAATGATCTAAGTTAACTGACATCTTGTGATTTGATTGTTATTTATAACCCTTGTCGATAACCTTCAGAACAGTGGTCTAGCTACCTTGTAGAACTCTGTGTAGTGAGCCATTCAGCCTGTGATTATAAAGTAAATTGCAAATATGTTTTTGCCACTAAGGAAAGTGAAGAGGCAACTGATAGAATGGAAGAAATTATTTGGAAACTATACAACTGTTAAAGGATTAAGAACCAGAATATATAAAGAGATCAAGAAACTCCACAATAAAGCAACAACTCAGTTAAGAAATGGGCCAAGGACTTAAACAGATGTTTTTCAAAAGAGAAAATCCAAATGGCCAACAGACATATGAAAAAACATTCAGGATCAGTAGCCATCAGGGAAATGCAAATCAAAACCACAATGAGGAGTTAGAGTGGCTTTATTACAGAAATCAATAAACAGCAAATGCTGGTGAGGATGTGGGGGAAAAAGGTAACTTAATCCACTGTTGGTGGGAATGAAAACTGGTAAAACCACTATGGAAGACAGTTTGGAAACACCTCAGAAATATGAATATAGACCTACCATATGATCCAGCCATCCCACGCCTGGGAATTTACCCAAGGGAAATGAAATCAGTAAATAAAAGTGTTATCTGTGCCCCATGTTTATTGCAGCTCAATTCACAATTAGCTAAGACATTGAATCAACCTAAATGCCCATCAACTGAAGACTGGATAAAGAAATTATGGGATATATACTCTACGGAATACTACATAGTGGTAAAAAAAAATGAAATCTGGTCATTTGCAACAAAATGGATGAATCTGGAAAACATCATACTTAGCAAAATAAGTCAGTCCCTACGGGAAAAATAACATATGTTCTCCCTCATCTGTGATAACTAATAGAGAACCTAAAAGGCAATCTGTAGAAGGGAAATTGACAATTTGAAAAGCAGTGACTTGAACAGCCCTTGTCTTGACTTTCGAGGAACAGTTTTGTTTTTTTTTCTCTTCGTACTACTTTTTGTACTCTTTACTTAACATAGAGTTAATCATATGTGTTTAAATTCAATTGAAAATAGATCTCAAGGGGCTGGCGCCGTGGCTCACTTGGTTAATCCTCCACCTGGAGTGCTGGCATCCCACATGGGTGCCAGTTCTAGTCCCAGTTGCTCCTCTTCCAGTCTGGCTCTCTGCTGTGGCCCAGGAGGGCAGTGGAGGATGGCCCAAGTGCTTGGGCTCCTGCACCTGCATGGGAGACCAGAAAGAAGCACCTGGCTCCTGACTTCAGATTGACGCAGCTCCGGCCATAGTGGCCATTTGGAGAGTGAACCAATGGAAGGAAGACCTTTGTCTCTCTCTCTCACAATATGACTCTGCCTGTCAAATAAATAAAAAAAAGAAAACAGATCTCAGTAAAAAATAAAAATGCTAATAAGAGGGAGGAGGAAGTTTGTAACTGTAAAGCTGTATAGTTATTCATACATTCCTATGGACTTACTTCTAAGTGTACAGTTGAAAAACTTGCCAAGGGACCCCAAGTCCCATTAAGCTGGGTGGTAAAATGCCATCTTATGTGTTAAAGTGATCATATAAATAAGATCAAGGGTCTGGTAGTAATAATAGAATTAAAAAGGAGAGAATGTTCCAACATGGGAAGCAGTCCACACAGCAGACTCATAGAAGAGGTCCTTAAGGCATTCTGGTCTGGCTGAAAAGCCCATGAGAGCTTTTCGGGCATGGAAAGCCCAGACAGACACCGTGGCAAAAAAAAAAAAAAAAAAAAAAAAAAAAAAAAAAAAAGGCCCTACCTAGGTCCTACATGAATGATCTCTGTGAGTGAGACCCCATTGGAAAGAAGCGGCCTTCAAAGAAGGATGTACTTTTCTCTGAAAAGGGATGAGAGAACTTCCACTTTGCTTATGGCCTTGTCCAAATACTGATGGAGTTTGTGTACCCAGAAGGCTTCCATAGCCTAGGCAGCTCATGTCAAGAGCCTCAGGTGGTCACTGATGTTATACATAAGAGTGTTAATTGTTAAATTAACAACAGGAGTCACTGTGCACTAACTCCCCATGCAGGACGTCTGTCCTCAATGAGTTGTGTTATAAGAGTTAACTGTAAAACTTGTTCTCAAACAGGTTTGTGTATATGTATGTGTGTGTGTGCAAGGTATTGAAACCTTTACTTGGTATGGAGTTAGTCTTCTGTGTACAAAGTTAATAGGAAATGAATCTTACTTGAGAATCAGACTAGGAAGGGGAGAGGGAGGAGGAGGGGGATTGGGAGTAGGAGTGGGAGGGTGGCTATGGGTGGGAAGAATCACTATATTCCTAAAGTTATACTTATGAAATTTGTACTCCTTAAGTAACAGGTTTCTTTGGGGTAAAAAGCATCTTATTGCAAAATATTAAAGGAAAAAAGAAAGGAAGGAAAGAGGAGTATCATTGTATTTTTGGAATCTTATCTGTAATTCATTAAATCTGTTCGTTATTTATAAATACTGTAATTAACATTAAAATTAATACTTCCTTATTTTATTCAAGAAATACAAAATTCATACATCTCATATATACAAATTTAGGAACATAGTGATTCTTCCAATCCTACTCTCCCTCCTGCCCATACTCTCTCATCCTTCTTCCTCCTCCCTCTCCTGTTCCCATTCTTACTTTTTACCAAGATCTATTTTCAGTTAACTTTATACTCGTAAGATTAATGCTACACTAAGTAAAGAGCTCAACAAATAGTATGAAAAAAAAAGAAAACAAAAACACTGTTTCTAAACACTCAAGACAATGGCTCTTCAAAATCATTACATCTCAAAGTGTCAATTTCACTCCTAAAGATTACCTTTTAGGTACTCTATTAGTTACCACAGATCAGAGAGAACATATAGTATTTGTCTTTTGGGGACTGGCTTATTTCACTTTTATAATGGTTTCCAGTTGTATCCATTTTGTTGTGAAAGACAGTATTTCATTTTTTTTCCTGCTGTGCAGTATTCCATAGTGTTCATATACCATAATTTCTTTATCCAGTCTTCAGTTGATGGACAGTTGTGTTGATTCCATATCATAGCTATTGTGAATTAAGCTGCAATAAACATGACTACAAACAAAAAGACTTAACAAAATATAAAAATCATACAGTAACATGCAGATATTATAGAAGTTCAACAAGAAATCATAGAAATGCAATTAATGGTCATTAAAATACAAAAAAAAGAGGGTAAGCTCTAGGTCTTACATAAAAGATACTGAGGAATTCATCCACAAAGTAGGCAAAAAATAAAAATTTTTGAGAGATGCAATAGGAATCTAACAAAAAGAGACTAAAGAGAATTTCATTCATTCTTGAAAGTATTATTAAATACCTAATATGTGCCAGGAACCATTCTAAATATTTGATATAGCAGTGAAAAAACTGACCAAAGATTCTTACTAGACTTAATTAGTAGGACTGATAGTGATTGCCTTTTTTAAATATTTATTTGTTTATTTGAAAGGCAGAGTTACAGAGAATGATGGAGAGACAGAGAGATCTGCCATCTGCTGGTTGACTCCCCCAAATGGCCAGGAAGCCAGGCCCCAAGAGCTTCTTCAGGTCTCCCACATGAGTGAAGGGGTCCAAGCCCTTGGGCTATTTTCCACTGCTTTCCCAGGTCTTAGCAGGGATATGGATCAGAAGTAGAGCAGCCAGGATTCAAATGAGCACCCATATGGGATGCCAGCGCTAAAGGCAGCAGCTTAACCTACCATGCCACAGTGTTGGCCCCATAATGATTGATTTTTTAAAAATGTTGAAGCTATCCTCAATTTATATAAACCAAACCACAAAACATGATCAGTATGCATTCTTTGCATTTGTTATATATGTATATATATATATATTATAACTGGATTCATTTAATAATATTTTTGAAGAATTTTTGTATTTTGTAAATTCTGTTACATGGATTTGTTGCCTTCATAAAGCCAGTTGGTAAGTGTTCTCATTCTATTTGAAGGAAGTTTGTATAGTTTGGGCCACTTGGGAGGCCTGCCTAGGTTTGGGTTCTGACTCCTTTCCTGATTCCAGTTTCTGGCTAATGCATACCTTAAGATAAAGCAGGTGGTAGTAGTCGAATGTCTGCCACCCATGTGGGAAACCTAGATTGAGTTCCTATTTGCCAGGTTTGGCCTAGAACAGCCTTGGCCATTGTATGCATTTGAAGGCTTGAACCAATGAATGGGACCTGTCTGTTTTCTGGATTTCTAATAAATAAATATAAATGACAGAGTTGTGTAGGATTGGTGGTGTTTCTTAAATATTTGATAAAATTTACTACTAAAATTACTTGAACCTATAGTTTTTCTTTTTTTAATGAGAACTATTTAACTGAAAGTGTATATACAATAGACACGAAGCTACTGAGATTTTATGGTTTATTTTCTCAGTTTTGTACACTTTATGTTTCAAACAATTTGTCCACTTCACCTCTGTTGTAGAATTTTTTGGCATGTGTTGGCTCCGTTAATATTGTGCCATAGGCCCCTGAGACACTGTTCATTATTTTTCGATATTTTTGTTTTTTTCTCTTCATATTCATGTTCCTTTCTTCAGTCTTCCTTCAGTCATTCTAAGTATTATATCTATACTATTAGTAAATTAACTTCAGATACTGTATTTTTCCGTTATGTAATTTCCATTTGCTCTTTTTTATAGTTTCCATTTCTCTACTGAAACTTTTATGTGACATATTTTCTTTATGTCTTTGAACATAATTACCATAGCTGATTTAGACTCCTCATTTGCTAACTCCTCTGAGTCATCTTGGGTCTTTAATACATTGGCTATTTTTTTTCTTGGGTCATATTTTTCTTTTCTTTGTGTGTTGAGTTACTTTAGATGGTCTCTCTTGGCTTTGCTAATAACAGACTGTAGATAATGTGAACTTAAGAACCCCACGTCACTGAGGACACTGCCCATACTGTAAAGAGGCACACAGTCTGTTCCATAGGTCCAGCATGACTTTTCAACAAATTAACTGTGACCCAGGAAACAGTTGCTGTACAGGAAGGAGTATGTTTTATGTCTTAAGGGCACTATAGGGAAAATGATTACTTACCACATTGTCCGAATAATTAACACCACAAATGTTTTCCTCTCCCTGTGTATAGGTAAATAGGAATGTAGGTATGTAATGTACCCCCTTAATCAATAACTATGTCTGTAACAATTACCATGTTTTCTTATTTGGTGTGATTGACAAGCATGGCATAAATTTGTCTTGCTTAAACTTGACTCAATACATTTACTCACTCTACAAGAAGATACAAAATCTGTAACCAAAGTCATGTTTGTGAAGCAGCCAATTCAGAAGGCTTCCAGGCTCAAATCCTCACTTTGACTTTCTGAATAAACTCTTTAATTCTCCAACTGGACTCTGATTATGTCATCAGTCAGCAATGCACAGAATTCTCTTTTTCTTTCCTAAGAGGGCAGATTGATTTGTTTTAGCAAGTATTTGATTGGATGAACTCAAATTGCAAAGTGTATCTCCTCTGGAATGGCCAAAAATCCAAATTTTAATTCAGTTCTAACTGGGTTGCAGCTGGGTAGCTTGGACTCTGCCCTATGCATGCCTGATTCAGGTGTCAGCCAGATATTTGGGCAGAGTTTATATACATATGGGAAGTCTTTTACTTGGTGTGTTTCTCTTTTATTGGATGGTCACCCCCACCATCTTTTAGAAGATATATTTGTCCTAAATCCTATCTAGTGGCTCCTTAATGAGACAACATGATAGCATTTCTTTCCCATCCTCATCTTACAAAATTGGGCTTACCCTTGAAAAAAAAGCCAAAAACTTCACAACATATCCTAAGTCATTTCCTTCTTTGATGTGTTCAATGTACATTCTCTATATGCCTAATTGTTTTTTTGGTTTGGTTTGTTGGTATTCAGTTGTTTTTGGTTTTTCTTTTGCAGTGTAGTGCCTTTGGATCAATTTTCTTTATTTCTTCTTTTTCTAAGTTTTGCTATTTTGGTACAAGTTATTTACCATACTGAAAGCAGAATTTCCAGCATGTATGCTTGGTTTTGTTTTCTCACTGAACTCCCAAATTAACCAGATGAGTTATCTACATGGATAGCCAAATAGTGTGCCTGAAATAGTTCTCCTTTAGACCGAATTTTTTCATTGTGAAAGGTCATGGTTTTCAAAAGGCCCTTTTTAAAATAACTGTGCCATTTTACCAATACTATGTAAATTTCAATGTTTTTGTACAAAAGAAAAAATTCTTTTATCAGAGGATTAAACTTTACTGCTATGATTCAGTTGCTAAAGAAAATAAATTACTAATTTGGTACATGCTCAACTGGACTTTCCCCAAATGGTAGAGTTAGAAACGTACCAGGGGATTCCAATTCAATCCCATCAAGGTGGCATGTACCAATGCCATCTCACTAGTCCAAGTGATCAATTTCAGGTCACAGTTGATCATAGTGATAGGACTAAGAGTCAAACGGATCACATATACAAGACTAGAGTTTAGAAATTTTTAAAATTACATTTATCCCATCTTTTAAGTTATGGAGTGTCTGCAAATATTAACTGATAGAATAAAAAAAGGGAGAGAACGATCCAACATGGGAAGCAGGATACACAGCAGACTCATAGAATGGCAGATGTCCTAAACAGCACTCTGGCCTCAGAATCAGCCCTTAAAGCATTCAGATATGGCTGAAGAGCCCATGCGAGTATTTTAGGCATGGAAAGCCAAGACACTCTGGTAAAAGCAAACAAACAAAACAAACAAACAAACAAAAACCACCTAAATAAAAGATCTCTGTGAGTGAGATCCCAGTGGAAAGAATGGGCCATCAAAGAAAGAGGTACCTTTCTCTGAAGGGAGGAGAGAACTTCCACTTTGACTATGACCTTGTCTAAATATGATCAAAGTCAGTGAACTCAAAAGTCTTCCATAGCTTTGGCAACTCATTGAGAAGAACCTAGGGTGATTACTGGTGCCATAAACAAGAGTGTCAAATTGATAAGTCAACAACAGGAGTCACTGTGTACTTAACTCCTCATGTAGGATCTCTGTCCTTAATGTGTTGTCCAATGTGAATTAATGCTATAACTAGTACTGAAACAGTATTTTACACTTCATGTTCTGTGTGGGTGCAAACTGTTGAAATCTTTACTTAATATATGCTAAATCGATCTTCTGTATATAAAGATAATTGAAAATGAATCTTGATGTGAATGGAATGGGAGAGCGAGCGGGAGATGGGAGGGTTGCAGATGGGAGGGAAGTTATGGGGGGGGGGGGAAGCCATTGTAATCCATAAGCTCTACTTTGGAAATTTTTATTTACTAAATAAAAGTTAAAAAAAAGAAAAAAAGAAAATACTAAACATTTATAGTAATGATTTTTGCACTGATTACTGGGGCAATAATACCATTTATACAGAAAGCAGGTATAATCTCCATAACTTAAAAGATGGGATAAATGTAATTTTTAAAAATTTCTAAACTAAGTTTGTGTTTCATCATAAACTTCTGCAAGCCAGTGAAAGATAATCTCAATTCAGTGCCATCTCTTTCTTCTTCTCAAAGATTTTTCCCACATTCTAGTGGGTGTATAGTTGCCAATGGGGAGAGAATAATTTAGTTCATGGTTCATCTGACTACACTGCATCCGCTAAAAGTCCATCATTTCACTGTGTTTTTGTCATCTGTGCATGGTTTTCTTCTCATCCTAAGGACCCTTTTAAATCATATTCTGTCTTAGCTAACTTTCAAGATCCTCTGCAGAGCTTAGTTCTTTGTTCTTGTGTTCACAGGTCTGCTGGCATGTTTCCTGTTTCCTGGGGCTACTCTCTGGGACTCTGAATAACTCTCTCCTTCACCCCATCCCCCGCAACCTCAGTGACACATGTACCCTTACACATTCAGTGTTAGATTTCAGAAATTCTCCTTTCTCAATATCCCTTTCTCAGCAATTCCTAACATCTACGCACTCATCACTCTGGATTCCCATCCTCTCCTAAAGAAGGAGTTATTTTCTAGTTGGATAGCTAAGAAAGCTTTGCTAATATAACAAATCTATACTCTAAACCCTTCAAGATTTACATTTTGAAACTCAAAATCTTTACTTTTGAAAAGATGGGAGAGTCAAAATCTAGCTTGAAAGGATGAAGGTATTAAGGTAGATAGGAACTGGGTTGGAGAGGTGGAGAACAGCAATTGATATTTTAGAATACCATCTTACTGTATGCATTTGCTTTTAATACACTTGTTTGTGTTCAGATAGAATTAATAACATTTGACAAAGCTAGTTTTAAATGTTTATAATATTTTAATTTTTTATCAAGTTGAAAATCAAAGTAAGCATATGGTCAAGGGTTTAATAATTTATATTTTGTTTTCTTATGTATACTTGCTATGCTGAAGAACATGATTCATGAGAGATCTCAAAGTATTTTAATGGAGCCAATGAAAAAAATGTTGACAACAGAAACTATCTGCCTAAGTGATAGGCCGATTCATGAGACAGGCATCTCTGCAAGTAAACAGTTTTATTTTGTTATTAATAAAATAGCACATTTATATAGTTCCATTTATTCTCTTTTAGGCATCTAGTTCAGTGTCTAAATATTAGTAACTTACATATTTAATTATTAATTAGGAAGGCTAAAAATTTACCATTATTATTTTCCTATAATTCTTCATTTTTCTAACCACTTTATAATTTTAAGAATTACCTTTATTTTTAAACATATTTTATTTATTTATTTGAGAGGCAGAGCTACATTCAGAGAGAGGGAGAGATGGAAAGATCTTCCATCCACTAGTTCACTCCCCAAATGGTTGCAATGGCTGGAACTAGGCCAATCTAAAGCCAGGAGCCAGAAGCTTCTTCTGGGTCTCCCATGTGGGTGCAGGGGCTTTCCCAGGATGCTGCTTTCCCAGGCCATAAGCAAGGAGTTGGATAGAAGAGGCGCAGCCAGAGCATGAACCAAAGCCCACAGGAATGCAGGCACTGCAGGAAGAGGCTTAGCCTAGGATGCCACAGTGCCAGCAAGACTTGCCCTTATTTAGTGCAGCATCCTCTATATTTAATGAAAGAAAGACTTTTCCTCAAACAATAATTACCATGAGGAAATATAATGTACCAAGGAAGCAAGAGGAAATTTCAGCAATGAGGAGAGGTAAATCAGAACTTTTGGAGTCAATTTCTTTAATGATTTTTTTGTTTGAAAATGTGCCATTTTTGGAAAGTCTCATGAATTACCTGTTGAACTTGTACAATACATCAGATTAAACTATGACGTACGTTAGACCTCTAGAATTTATCCACCTTACAACTAAAAGTTTGTTCTTGATTGAATGGTTCAGTGAGGGCACAGGTGCAGTAGCCTTGCATATGCATAAATTTCACATTTGCATTTCAAGTCCTTGAGTTACTATCCTCCCCAGTGAATTTTAATTACTTATTATTTATGTCTTTGCCTGCTTAGTATTGTTTGCAAAATTTGCAGTCAATTGTTCATATCATTCTGTGTGTGAATGTGGGGCTATGTAATGATGAATTCATTTATGTTCTGAGTCAATGATTAAAGCATATGTTTTTATATCAACTTTGCAATTTCAGGATGCTTTTCCATATATGGGAGAATCTGCTTTATTTTATAGCATCATATTACAAACTAACCTTGGCTGTTATACCTCAAGGTCTCAGGTGTTGAGTCATTAGTGGCTACGGAATAGATTAGAATTACCTTGCAGCTGCACAACTACAAACAAAGTATAATCCATGATCTTTCAGGCTTAACATCAGCATATGGACAACTCCCCAGCACTTGCCTGGAAAGACAGTTAATTTGGGAATTTTGAGTTAAATTCCCTTCGGATGACCTCTCCAAATGATTTTTAACTTCTAAAATGCAAATAGGAAAACATTAAAATAAGTAGTACTAAGATGTTTCTGCCAACATCTTTGAAGATTTGTCATTTAATAAATAATTGAATTTCAACATATTCAATTTCTAATGACATACATTTGGAGAATATTTAGTTCACTGATATCCTGGATGTAATTAAACAAGTAACAAACTTATCTATGACAATTGATCAAAATTATTGAGTATACGTAAAATTAAGCACCAGATAGCATCTGTTAGAATTATAAATAAGAAAATAAGTTGCAGAACATTTAAGCTACAGAAATGTGTGCGACTGCCTGGTCTAATGAACCATCCTTCTATTCGTCCTGCTAAAACCCTTTCCCTTCCTATACTTTCATTAAATCCCTTAAATCTGTGCTCTTCTCAATAGCCAAATTGATCATGGGAAAATCAGATGGAATCTCCTGTACAAAATTGTCAGAGAAATATTCAACACACCTGAAAAAAATGTATCTCCCTGACCTCCGAGTGTGGTCATGTTTACATCTACCTCTCAGACCTCATCTCCTCTCTCCTCTGATACCCCAACAAGCGCCTTTCTCCATTGCTTGCTAATCCTTTGGCCTAGCATAATCCCACCTCCCCCTTCACCCCTGTGGATCTTCTAATGGCTTTTTTCTCTCAAATTGACTATATGTTTTACAAGAACATTTGAGCAGAAAGCGGAAAGTTCTCATATAATCCCTGTTCCTATTAACATAACATTAGGCAGCATGCCCTATTAACCCATCTTGTATTACTGTGGTACATTTATTGTAGTTGTGATTGCATTATTAACTAAAGCCCATAGCCTTCAATGGGGTTCACTTTTTGTGGTATATAGTACGATGTGTTTTAACGAATAGATAACATCATGTAGCCATCATTGTTCTACCATATCACTGCCCTAAAATTCGCATGTTCTACCTATTCATCCCATCCTCTCTCGTGCATGTTTGGCAACCATTGATCTTTTAACTTTCTCTGTATTTTCACCTTTTCCAAAAGGTCATATAGTTTGAGTCATACAGTATATAGCTTCACAGACTGTCTTCTTTCACTCAGCAATGTCCATTTAATGTTTCATGACTATATTGTCCATTTCTTCTCAGCACTGAATAATCTTTCACTTTGTGACCATTTTGTAATCCATTCATCTGTTGAACATTTTGGTTGGTTCCATGTTTTGACAATTATGAAAGTGATTGCTATAAACATATAGTCTGTGTGTAGGTTTTGGTGTGTATATCACTTTCTAACTCCTTTGGGCACTACTGAGAATCCTGTAATGACAGCATGTTGAGTTTTGTAAGAAACTGTCATGCTATCATCCAAAGTGGCTGTACCATTTTGCATTTCCACCCGCAAGGAGTGGGACATGCTGATGGCCCAGCATCCTCGCCAGCATTTACTGTTTCCCATGTTGTGGACGGCAGCCATTCTAGTAGATGTATGGTGGAATCCCACTGTTGTTGTATTTTGTGTTTCCTGAGGACATGATAGTGAGGATGCATTTCTTAGGTTTGTCATCTGTGTATCTTTTTGGTGGCATGTCTATGCAGTTCTTTTCCCCATTTTCAGTTTTTTTTTTTCCTTGTTTAATTTTCAGAGTTGTTTCTATGTTTTTTTATAAAGTACCTTATCTGGTACATGTTTTGAAAATGCTTTTTTTTTTTTTCCCTTTGGCTTACCTGTTTTATTCCCAACGTGGTTTTCAGTTTTTAAATTTAAGTTTAATGAAATCCAACCCTGTCATTTCTTTTCTTTCATGTATCATCTTGTATCTAAAATACTCAAAGTCACGTGGGTTCTTTCCTATGCTATTTTCCAGAGGATTTATAGTTTTTTATTTTATGTTTTGTTCAGTGATATATTTTGAATTAATTTTTGTGAATTCTAGTGCCTTCTTATAGCTCACCATCCTCGGCTCTATTCTGATTTCAATATTACCCCATTCAAATGGGCCTTTCCTGATCATTCTACTGAAATAGTGCCTCCCAGCAAGCCATTGTTTATTCCAGTATGTTTTCTTTTCCCCTAAAATTATTGTTTTCTAAAACTGGTCCTCTATTTGCATCCTTCCTTTTTCTTTGTCTAGAGTGTATGTTCCACAGTAAGAAAGACAGCCTATCTTATCTATTGTACTTTTCCTCAGTATCTAACATGGTACTCTGTATTTATTCTGTACTCGGCAAATCTTTACTGAATAAATGAAAGAACAAAAATATTCTTAACAAAACTTTCAAACACATACTGATAGATGATAAAGTTTTTGACTATGAGTGTCTTTATAAGAAAACAGAAAATTCACAAGAATTAAAAAAAAATGAAAGAGGAAGCAAGAGTAGAAAAAAGCACTGTGTATAACTATTTGATTCATTCTGCCTATAACATCTAATAAGCCCAGTGGTATTTAGAATGGGAACACAAGAAGAATGTGAATTTTAGGAAAATTAAGTAATTTGCATGGAATTTGCAGGGAGTCCCTGGTGTATTGTCAGTAGAGTTTATACTTGAAGAAGATCTGTCTAATCATTTTACAGTCAGTGAAACACCCAAATCGATTCAATCTCCTTTCCACAAAATACAAATTATCTTCAGCCAATTTTAGTTGAGTTTCTATTAAGCAAATAATGGAAACGAATAAATCTGTAATCTGGGTTCACATAAATGAAAATTATCCTATTTATCTCTTACAAAGGAAAATAATCACACAGTGCAATCTAATCTATAGCTTCTACTGACTCTTAGAACAAACCAAAAGCCAAAGGAGTCTTTATATTTGACATCTAGGCTGCTATGGGTCACTATATAAAGCATCTGTACATATTTGCCTGTCATAGACAATGGATGAGTAGTTTGTTTTAAACTATCATCCTTATCATCAGTGTATTAATGTAAGGGTATTACTGTATTAATATATCAATTTCATCAAGGTATTAGCATACTCAGTGGGAAAAAGTAATCATTTGTCACATTAATCTGCCTACTTATTTTTATAGGACAATCTAAAAATGGAAAACCTTCAATCATTTTAGATACTTCTCAGTCTGATTATCATTCTGTGTATGTTTATTCATATCAGAGAAATGAAGAAAAGTATCTTTCTGTTATTTGATAAAGCACATTAGAATCAATAATATTCATTGGGCGAACTAGCGTATGTCTAAAATGGCTCAAATCGCTGCAGCAGTTACCAAGAAATCTGTGACACAGTTTCTGTGGTAGGAATTTATTATTAGGAGCAGGCATATAGCCTAGTGGTAAAAATGCCTGCCTCTCATAGCAAAGTCCTGAGGCTTGATACCAGGTTCTGGCTCCTGACTCCAGCTTCCTACTAATGCAGACTCCGAGAAGAAGCAGTGGTGGTTCAAGTGGTCCCTAACACCCATGTGGAATACCTAGATTGTGTAAGTGGTCCCTGCCACCCACTTACCTAGATTGTGTTTCTGTCTCCTAGCTTCTTTGTGGGCATTTGGAAAATGATCCGGAACATGGGAGCCTTCTCTCGCTGTCTGTAACTCTCTACCTCTGAAATAAATTGGAAAATAAAGGAAAGTTTACATATATTTTGAGGAATAAAAATCAGGTATTTAAAAAATTATAATGAAAACAATAAAAATAGCTATCAAGGCCAGTGCCACGGCTCAATAGGCTAATCCTCCGCCTGCGGCGCCGGCACACCAGGTTCTAGTCCTGGTTGGGGCTCCGGATTCTGTTCCGGTTGTTCCTCTTCCAGTCCAGCTCTCTGCTGCGACCCAGGAGTGCAGTGGAGGATGGCCCAAGTGCTTGGATCCTGCACCCTATGGGAGACCAGGAGAGGCACTTGGCTCCTGGCTTCGGATCAGTGCGGTGTGCCAGCCACAGCGTGCTGGCCTCAACGGCCATTGGGGGGTGAACCAATGGCAAAGGAAGACCTTTCTCTCTGTCTCTCTCTCTCACTGTCCACTTTGCCTGTCAAAAAAAAAAAAAAAAAAAAAGATGAAGAGTATAAACTCTTAAAAATTGCATTTAGTAAGGATTTTCAAGATTTTTCATTTATATAAAGAAATTGAGGGATGCTGTAAATACAACCACCAGCAGTTTACATTTTCAGTTAGCTATCTTCTGGCAACAATTTGGAAAGTTTATAAAAGTGCAATTTAAATTTGAATTATAGTGATGGACATTTGTGTTCTCAGGGCTAGCTTGTACTATACTGATATTATTATACATATTTTCAGTGTAAACTGAAAATGAAAATCCTAAGTTAGCATATCATAATCAATGGAACTGCCTAATATAGCCCTTGTGAAGAGAAATGATATTTAAAGTTCTGTATTATAAGACATTATAAAAGTAATGAACACATATCACCCAGCCTAATCACATCTATATAGTATGGTAATTGATTTCCGCTAAAGGTCATTTCCTTTTGATCTTTGGACATACATGCCTGTTCTTTGTATGATGTGTATAGTCACTCATGTTTGTGTATTGCTTAAATAAATCACATTATTACTTACTTCATTAGTTAAATGTCTATATTTCCCAGAGCATACATGTTTTAACTTACTGTAGAAAATTTATTGGTTCAATTTTACAAAACTATCTCAATCTACTCTACACCAAATGACATTGTCTATTTCTAATCTACTTACCGGGGACAGGGGATGAAGTTTGATAAAGCTTATGTCACATAGCTTACAGAGGAGAGTCTCCCAAGTTACTTCACAAGAATACTTTCATTCAGGAGAAATAACCACAACACAGAGAAAGTCTGTGAGATGAATTTATCATATACAATTAAGCTGAAAACCAAAGGCCCAAAGAATGAGTGCTGAATCATGGAGGATCTCCTATGTTCTAGTTACTTTAAATTAAGCTTATCCTAAAACTTTCACTTAAGGGAAATTTTTCCTAATGAAGATCTCATAATGAATGAATTACAGAGATAGAATTTGAAAGGAAAAAAAGAAAAGGTTTGAATCTCAAGTCCCCTAATTCCCACGTTTAGTTTCACAGCTTGTCTCTCCCCATTGGACTTTAAACTCCTTTAAAATGGGAATTCTACATGCTCACTTTTGTGTCCCCGCTCTCCCTAGATAGAATAGCATGCACTCAAAAATGTATTGAATTGAAAAACTTCCCAATATATTCTGCTTATCTACATAAATATTCAGTTGGCAAATTGGACATGAAATAGCGGTGTTATTGAACATTGGCTGCATCTTAACAGCCGCTCTATTAATTCCATTTGCATAGTCTTTGTTCAAGTATTTTACAGTTCAAAGCTTTCCTTTGGACCATAATTCAAACATATTGAAAAAGTAAAATGAAGTCCTTCATGGGTATTTTTTTAATTTCATCAGAGAAAATGTGATATTAAGCCTATTGGCTGGTAAAATGAAAGAAGTATCATGCGATCTGAGTTTTCTTTCTGAATGCCAACATGAGTGTTCTCTCACTTTCTACCTAACATTAGAATTATTAAATCAAACGCCTATATAATAAACCTCCATTAAACGGCTATCTGAAAGGCAGAGTCACAGAGAGAGAAGGAAAGACAGAGGACATGTCCTCCATCCGCTAGTTCACTCCCCAAATGGCAGCAATGACCAGGGCTAGACCAGGTCTAAGCTGTGAGCCAGAAGCCTCCCCCAGATCTCCCGCATGGATGCAGGGGCCCAAGCACCTGGGCCATCCTCTGCTGTCCTCCCAGGCACATCAGCAAGGAACTGTATCATAAATGGAGCATCTGGGACTTGAATCAGTGCCCATATAGGATGTTAGTGCCACAGACCATGGTCCAACCCACTGTGCCAAAATGCCATTCCCTATTTCTAATTTTAAGAAATATCCATATTGTTTTTTATAATGGTTGCACTAATTTACATTCCACCAACAGTATATAGTAGCTCCCCTTTATCTACATCCTCACCAGAACTTATTACTTCCTTTTCTATCTCCTTAGTGAAATTTTCATTCATCCCATCCATTGATTTTTTCCTTTCTTTTAGCTGCCTATCTACATTCTCTTGCATCACATTGAGTTTCCTTACAACCACTATTTTGAATTTTGTTTCTGCCATTTCATATATGTCCTTCAGATCAGGATCTTTTTCTGGAAAACTATTGCATTCTTTTGGAGGTGTCATGCTGCATTGCTTCTTCACGTTTCCTGCGTCCCTAGGTTGGCATCTGCACAACAGTCCCTTTTACTTCATGGAGGAGGTTTTATTTGAAAAGAGCTTATGGTTTAGATAGAAGGCAGGGTATCACTGGCCTTGTTGCTTTGCTTTGGTTCTAGGTTAGCCTAGAAGTGTAACTTCTGAGTGATTTCTTTTCCTTTAAACCATATCAGATGAGTCTATAAGTGATACTGCAGCAGTTTGTAGGGGTAGAATATGACTTTAGGGTGGATCTGGGCTTCCTGTGTGTGTATCTTCAGTTCCCAGAGAGTTGGCTGTCAGTTATGCTAGGGACTGTGTCAGCCAGGGCCTTGTTCATGGCACTGAGTGGCACAAAGAGGGCTGTTCTCTTCTCCCACGGGCAAGCCTAACACACAAATAGCTATGATTCTAGGACTGTGTGATGCGGATGGGACCTTCCTCAGATTCTGCCGGAAGAGTGAGACTTGTGCTGCTACTTGTAACATCATAATCCCTAGTCCCAGGATTAGGGCTTGTGAACTGAACCGTGCTATGGTTGCAGAGTGACTATAAGGTGTACAGGAGATTTTGCACTGGTAGGTATGGGTCTGGAGAGGTGGAACGCAGGCAGATTCTTCCCTAGGTCCTAACAGGTAGATTCCAGTGTGTTTGAAAAAAATAATGATTGTTGTAGTCCTGGTATTCCAGGATACAGTGGAATTGTTACCCATTTTTCCTAATGTCGGGGCTCTGTGCTGGGGACAGCGGTGTCCATCTGCACGAAGCACAACAATGCAGTAGAGCACTCTAAATTCCATGATAGAGTGCACATGTGTAAAGTTAACATCAATAATCATGGTTCCACAAGGCATAGATGGAACGGCCCCCAGTTCTCATGTGGCATGCAAGGGTGAGCAGGGCTCTCAGAACTGTGAGGTAGGAGGTACAGGGGTAACTTCCTCAGGTCCTGTCCGGTTTTTTTATGGGTTGCTCCTGGCTAGCTCCAAGAAGCTGCTGGGAACTCCTTGGATTATGTAGAGTGAGGGGGCACAGCAATGGGGCTTATACCCTGAGTGCTCAGAGCTGCAGGGTTCAGGGTGGCTGCTCTCTGTCCTGTAAATTGCCCTGACTTAGGCTCTGCTTGCTTCTGCTAGCTGCACGATTATACAGGCCTTCTGAGTCAGACACAGTTCAGCCAGGACTCTGCCCACCCAATTGAAACTGGCACTTTGGGATGGTAGGGAGGAAGGAAGGCAATATGGCTTCTCTCTTCAGAGCAAAGTAGCCACTCACACCCCAGGCAGCTCCCAAGGCCTGACTTAAATTCAATGGTGGGGGCCGTTGCCGTGGCTCAATAGGCTAATCCTCCGCCTGTGGCGCTGGCATTCTGGGTTCTAGTCCCGTTGGGGGCGCGGGATTCTGTCCCGGTTGCTCCTCTTACAGTCCAGCTCTCTGTCTGGCCCGGGAAGGCAGTGGAGGATGGCCCATGTGCTTGGGCCCTGCACTTGCATGGGAGACCAGAGAAGCATCTGGCCCCTGGCTTCGGATCAGCACGGTGTGCCGGCCACAGCGGCCATTGGGGGGTGAACCAACGGCAAAGGAAGACCTTTCTCTCTGTCTCTCTCTCTCACTGTCCACTCTGCCTGTCAGAAAAAAAAAAAAAAAAATCAGTGGGGGAATTGATCTTTCTCATGCAGCTGCTGTTAGGGCACCATGGCAACTTCTTCCACGTGAGGATGGTGGCATTTCCCAGGCTGCAGCCAGCTGTGTAGATGCAGGGTTGTCTAGCGCATAGCCAGTACATCGCTGTGTATATCTTCCTTCCTTACTGTCCTACAGAGTCTGTTCTGTCACTTCTCTGCTGAAAATGTCTGTCAGTCGGTCCCCTGGGAACATGATCCTTCCTTTGTTTTCTGTTATCTGTGACTGACATCAGTGCAGCTTCTCAATATTCAGCCATCTTTGCTTTTCTGTAAGTATCTTTCTGTTTCTAGAATATTCCGACTCTCTCCACTTTTCTTCCCTTCCATCCTTTTCCTCTTTCATATTTTTTTCTTTAAATTTTTGTGATAACATACTTTATTTTTTTTAAGATTTACTTATATTATTTGAAAGGCAGAGTTAGAGAGAGAGAGACAGACAGACAGACAGACAGAAATATCTTCCATCTGCTGTTTCACTCCCCAAATAGTCACAACATCCAGGCTGGGCCAGGAAAAGCCAGGAACCAGGAGCTTCTTCTGGGTTTCTCGTGTGGCTGCAGGACTTGAGCATTTGGGCCATCTTTACTGCTTTCCCTGGCCATTAGCTGGGAACTGGATCAGAAGTGGAGCAGCCAGAAATCGAACCAGTGCCCATATGGCATGCTGGTGCTGCAGGTAGTGGCTTTACCTGCTATGCTACAACAGTGCCCTAATGACATATTTTCAATTTGCTTTATAATCACAAGCTTAAACCTCCAATAAAACAAGAATTCAACAAGTAGTAGAAAGATCACTGTTCAGGACCGGGGCTGAGGTATAGTAGCCTAAGGCTCAGCCTGCAGTGCCAGTTCTTGTTCCAGCTGCTCCTCTTCTGATCCAGCTCTCTGCCTATGGCCTGGTAAAGCAGTGGAGTATGGCTCAAGTGCTCGGGCCCCTGCACCCATGTGAGAGACCCAGAAGAAGTTCCTGGTTCTTGGCTTCAGATCAGCCCAGCTCCAGCCATTGCAGCCATTTTAGTGGTGAACTAGTGGATGGAAGAACTTTCTGTCTCTCCCTCTATCTATAACTCTACCTCGCAAATAAATAAATAAAGAAAATATTTAAAAAATAAATAAGAATACATTTCTTAAAAAAAAGTACCACTGATCTTCAAGAGCAAGAGCATTGAATAAATAATCAAATCTCAGGGTGTCAATTTTAATCATATACATTGAAATTTTTAATAATATAACACTATATATTAGTTGCCATAAATCATAGAAAATATCTGATATTTTTCTTTTGGTGCCTGGCTTATTTCACTAAGCATAGTGATCTCCAGTTGCCTTCATCTTGTCATAAAAGACAGGATTCCATTCTTTTTAATGGCTGTTGTATTCCTTCATGTGTAACTATCACATTTTCTTTATCAAGTCATCAATTGATGGACATCTGGGTTGATTCCACATCTTAACTATTGTGAATACAGCTGCTATAAATGTGGGGGTACAGATAACTCTTTCATATGCTGATTTCATTTCCTTTGGGTAAATTCCCACTAGTGGGATGGCTGGATAATATTGTAGATCTATTTTATATCATACTCTATCATTTCTCTGTAGTTTTAGAATCATGGCTGATATTTATCAATTTGACTTTTTAACATACTATAGAGTATTTTAAAGTATTGGCCTTGCTGTTCTTACACAGAAAGGCAGTAATTCTATACTATCATAATATTTGTATAATTGAATATATTCATATAATAGTATGTTTGAGCTTCTATGGTACTGATGCAGTCTTTTTATGTGGTTAATAAACAGATTATATAAATGTCTTGTTGACCTCGATATTTTCCTAAAAAGCACCATCTTTGAGAAAAATTTATTTTCTGATAAACAAAATAAGGAAATACAAGAGTAAAAAAATGAGAATTTCCATCTTGCATTCTTCCCTTTAATGCTCATACTTGATTCGCAATTTGGTTACTGTATATGCACACAAATATCACTTTTCAAGGAGAATAATTTTCTTAATGTTTATGTTTCAACCTAAAGGAACTGTTCTTATAGCTTCAATTTATATTTTAGAAAACAAGATTTACTGAATTATAAGAAACTATCGCATCTTGACTTACATGTAAAACTGCAATTACAGATATTGCAACAAGCAAATCATCCAAATTCTACTTTTCCTAAATCATGCTGTGTGCACCTATGCACATTTCTTATTTTGAAGATCATACTTGAGTTCTGCCTCTGCTTATCCATCCAAGATAAAAAACCCATGACTGAATTTATGCTCTTGCCTGAAACAGTAACAGCATCAATAAAAATAAACAAAATGCACGAAACAAGCAATTTCAAGACCGTTAACACTTGGCAATGAAGCACAGTGATTTCAGGGAGATGGTAAATAAAGAGTTGTACATTTGCATCAGCTTCCCACATGCAGAGAAGTTCTAGACCATAATTCAAGGAAGGAGAACCCAGACAGAAAACAATGAACTCTGAAATGCAGAGCTTGAATTGCAGGTACAAAGATAGCAAGGCTTCTGTAATTCACAGAATAGAGTTCTAGAAAGGAGAGAAATAGGAAACTCGAAATATTTGCATAAGGTTCTCCATCATTATTCATCAGTATAGTGATTAGGTTAATAGATATGAAGATATTACATAAAGCAATAGAAGGAATCATTTGAGAGAATTTGAGGAACGTTCCCAACACTGATAGGTTTAGGAATACTTACTGCAAGACTGGAAAGTCTCAACATTTATGGAGCATTGAGTAGAGTATTTAGAAGGATTTTGCTTTACTACTAGGGAATAATTAAACTAGGTTAAAAAATAGTCTGATTAAAATTAACACATACAAAAATCAAGAATAAAAAACCAAATTATTTCTGGGTAACTTAATGGCATCCCAGAAAACAGTTTAGGAATATTCGTATGAATTATTTAAATGCCCAGCTCTTAAGAAGCTAGTAGTCACAATATTTGGCATTATTAAAAATAACCAAACATGCAAAGGAGCACAGAAACCCAACCCATAGTAACGAAGATTAAAAGTTACTTGAAAAGTAACACAGAATGACACAGATGTTTGTATTAGCAGAGAAATATTTTAACACATTTACTTTTACTGTAGTCTGTATGTTTAAAATGTGTGGTAGGTACCAGAAAGCTGTAAGAGAAAACTAAGTCAACATTCTATTGATAAACTGCAATGTATATGATGAAAAATAAACAGGCTGGAATTATGTTAATTTTGGTATGGCAAATGAGAATTTGAAGACATAGCAACAGGAACTATCCAAAATGTCAGAAAGACGGGAAAAGGCACCTGATAACTGTAGATCTTACTGATATACATGTATGTGGATGTATGTATGTGGAGTCCCTAAAGTAGAATAAGGAGGAAAAGCAAAAAAAAAAAAAAAATACAGGGAAAAAATATCTAAATGTTTTCAAACTCTTACAAAATCATAACCCTACAAATCTAAGATGCTCAATAAACACCAAACACAAGAAACATGAAGAAAACCACCAAAATACATCATAATCAAATTGTTCATAAACAATATTATTATATATCAGTATTACTGTATTAAAACAAGAATCTTAAGAAAAATGATATGTTGTGTACTGAGAACCAAAATGAAGATTATAGTAAACTTCCTGGCAGAAATAGATTGAGAATATATTAGCGCAACACCAAAATATTAAAAGGAAAAAACAACTGTCACACTAGAATTCTACTATATCCAGTGAAACTACTTAAAAAATGAAGGCAAAAGAATGACATTTGCAGGTTTAAAAGACTGAGAGAATATGTATTTCTATGGAACCCATAGAAAGGAATTTGTTTAAAGGAACCAACAGAAAATGGAATGAAAATACTCATATGCACAAATAAATCAACAGCACCATCATGATAACTACACATGCAAACACATAATTTTATTGCTATTTATATGTTTTTTAGAACTAACTATATAATATCACCTGTATATAGAGGGTGTTGTTGAAGATGTATATTATAAATTCTAAAAAATCCACCAGAAAACACCACACATAATCTTAAATTAATCAACTAAGTTTGAGAGTTAGATATTAAGTACCTTCAAAAATGTTGTGAAGTGTTTATTATTAAAAAACTTCAATGATGTCAGAAAAGTTCGCACCATATTTATCTTTCAGTTTTAGTTTTTGTAAACATTTTGAGGTATTCTTGAAGAAACATAATTTTTTTTTTTTTTTTTTGGACAGGCAGAGCGGACAGTGAGAGAGAGAGACAGAGAGAAAGGTCTTCCTTTGCCGTTGGTTCACCCTCCAATGGCCGCCACTGCCGGTGCGCTGTGGCCAGCGCACCACGCTGATCTGATGGCAGGAGCCAGGTGCTTCTCCTGGTCTCCCATGGGTGCAGGGCCCAAGTACTTGGGCCATCCTCCACTGTGTTCCCTGGCCACAGCAGAGAGCTGGCCTGGAAGAGGGGCAACCAGGACAGAATCCGGCGCCCCAACCAGGACTAGAACCTGGTGTGCCGGCGCCACAAGGTGGAGGATTAGCCTAGTGAGCCACAGAGCCAGCTGAAACATAATTTTTTTTTAAGTAGGGCCACAGTGCACAGTGGCCCAAACAGAGAGATAGCCAATTTTTTTTCTTTTAAGATTTATTTATATATTTGAAAGAGTTACAAAGAGAGGTAGGGCCAGACAGAGAGGTCTTCCATCCACTAGTTCACTCCCCAAATGACCACAATGGCCAGAGCTCAGCCAATCCAAAGCCATGAGCCAAGAGCTTCTTCCAGGTCTCCCACGCAGGTGCACTGGCCCAAGGACTTGGGCCATCTTCTACTGCTTTCCCAGGCCATAGTAGAGAGCTGGATTGGAAGTGGATCATCCAGGACTCTAACTGGCACCCATATGGGACGCTGGCACTGCAAGCAGTAACTTTATTTGCTATGCCACAGTGCCAGCCCCTTAATGAGTTTTGAAAGAGTAAAGTCATGTAAGCATTCCTCTGACTAAATGGAATTGAATTATAATTTTAATCAATGCTCAAATATTTAGATATCAAATAACCCATAAATTAAAGGTGAAGTATGAAAGTATACTGAAGTGTGCAACAATGAAAACACAAACATAACAAAAGGTATAGATGATGATAAGGCTTCTTACAAAAGAATTTCAGTTCTAAATACTAATATTACAAAAGACAAAATGTCTCAAATTAATGACCCACATTTTCACCTTAAAAAACTAAAAGACTGGGACTTGCATTGTGGCATACCAGGTAAAGCTGTCACCTGAAAAACCAGGATCCCATATAGGCATTGGTTCATGTCCTGGCTGCTCCACTTCCAATCAGTCTCCCTGATAAAGGCCTGGAAGAAAGCAGTGAAAGATGGCCCAAGTGTTTGAGCCACTGCCTCCCACGTGGGAGATCTGCCAGAAGCTGCTGGCTCCTGGCTGCTGGCTTCTACCTGGCCCAGACTTGGCTGTTGCACCTATCTGGAGAGTGAACTACAGGATGGAAAATCTCTCTCTGTCTCTCCCTCTGTCTATGTAATTATTTCAAATAAGTAAATAAGTCTTTAAAAGGGGGGAAAATGTTGCAATTTGGCAAAAACAATTGAAACTAAAAATGTTCATATCATTAAGAAGAAAGGGAAACTAGGAGACATGGAAATGAAACTCAAAGTAAGTAGAAGAAAGGAGCTCATAAATATTCAAGGAGAAATCACAACTGAATAGGGATGATCACAGTAATACACTTTTGGTTAAATAATTGAAATCAAGTAAGGTAATTTACTATATTTACAAAGTGAAAAAGCCATACAGATTATTAAAGAAAGAAAAGGAAGTCAATATAAATGAGGTGGTAAACTGCTTATCAAACAGACTCAACATTACTAAGATATGAGTTCTCAGGGGCAGTGTTGTGGCGTAGGGGTAAAGCCATAGCCTGCTATGCCGGCATGCTATGTGAGTGCCAGTTCTTGTCCTAGCTGCTCCACTTCTGATTTAGCTGCCTGCTAATGGCATGGGAAGAACAGCAGAGGAAGTCCCAAGTGCTTGGGCTCCTGTGATCCACATGGGAGACCTGGAAGAAGCTCCTGGCTCCTGGCTTCAGCCTGGCCCAGCCCCGGTCACTGTCCTCTTCTCTCCTCTCTCCCTCCCTCCCTCTGTAACTCTGATATTCAAGTAAGGAAATAAAATTTAGATCTTAAAAAATGTTAGGTTTGGGGAGAAAGGATATCTGTAGATTAAATGCAATACTACCTCAAATACTCTCAGCATTTAATTGCAGACATTTACAAATTGATTCTGAAGCCATATAGAAATACAAAGAACACAGAATCATCAAAACAATTTTTAAAAATAATAAAGTTGGAATAACAACAACATCTGCTTTCAAAATTAATAACAGCACTACAGGAACCAAGACAGTATAGCATTGGTATGAAACAAAGCAGAGATTACACAGCTACATCCAAAAGACAACTTATTTTTGATAAATTTGATAATGTGGAGGGATTGGAACTTTAATATACTAGTGGGAACAGAAAATAGTATAACTACTATGGAAAATAGTTTTATAGTGTCCTAAAAATTTAAATATACACCTAACATGTGATCCAGCCCTTGACATCTACTCAAGAGAAACAAAAGTGTGTCTGTACAAAGACTTGCCTTTATTCACAGCTTCTTTATATATAATCAAAAACTGGAAATAATTCAGATATCCATCAACTGATGACAGGTTAAGGAAAATATGGTAAGTCCATTGATAACAATAAAATTACCACTGCTACATGCAACATGTAGGAATCTGGGAATACTTTTCCTGGGTGAAAGAGACAGAAAGAGTATGTACTTTGTCATCCCATTTATATAAAATTCAAGAAAATGCAAATAATGTATAGAACTGAAAGTGGTTTTCTGGATAGAGGATTGCACAGTCAGGTGCAGTTTATGAAGGAGCAAAGAATCTTTCATAAGTGTTGTATATATTTACTATCCTGATTATAATAATGATTCCAAAAATATACACATGTTAACAACATATTGTACAGCTTGTATATGTATATTTCATTATAGATCAATTATTCCTCAATATTGCTATTAAATATGAAGAATGTACATTTTAAAAATTTAAGGAATCCATCAATAAAATATAAATTAGAAGTGATTCAGATTAAATCAATTGTAGTAAAAATTATGAAAAACATTCCATCAAAAAAAAAAGGAAAAAAAGAAAATGCTACTTTAATAAAGTCCCAGTAAATCCCATGAGGAAAAACTTTGAATCACACAAATGAGAAGCAGTGGGTTTTGTTTCTGATCCTATAATCTGTGTTCTCTATGTTAATATTAACCTATTATATCTATATTTTATCTATATTAATATTAATCTATATTTTCTTACAGATTATTTATTTGAAATGCAGAATTGGAGAGATGGAATAATTTTTAGTAATTTATTTTTATTAATCTAAAGAGAACAAATTTAATTTAGTTCATAAATGCAATTCTAACAATATAATGATCCTTCCCTTCCTCCCTTCTCCTTCCTTTCCTTTTTTTAATTTTTGTGATAACAAATTTTAAGTTTATAATAACAGGCTTAATGTTCCACTGAGCAAAGAGTGCAAAAAATTAAAAGTAGGAAGACCACTGTTAAGCAGGAATATAGAAAATGGTTATAAACAGTATCAAATACCAAGATGATGGCTTTACTCACATAAATTAATTTTTTTTAGTACTCTGTATATCACCTTTCACAAATCAGAGAAAACATGTAATATTTCTCAATTTTTGGTCTGACTTATTTCACTAAGCATTATGGCCTCTAGTTGCATCAAGTTTGTTGCAAGAGATAGGATTTCATTCTTTTTATGGCTTAGTAGTAGTCCATCAGTTGTATCTACCACATTTTCTTTATCTGGTCATCTGTTGCTAGAAATGTAGGTTGATCCCATATCTTAGCTATCATGAATAAGGGATAAAGGTAACTCTTTCATATGCTGATTTCATCTTTGAGTATATTCCCAGGGGTGTCATGGCTAGGCCATATGGCCGATCAATATTTAGGTTTCTGAGGAATCTCCCTGCCATCTTCCATATGGTTGTAGCAGTTCACATTCCCACCAACACTGTGTAGGGTACATTCTGCTCCACATCCTTGCCAGCATTTGGTGTTTTTTTTTCTTTTTTTTAAATTTTTTTCTTTTTATTTTTTCTTTTTATGCCAGCATTTGTTATTATTTAATTTTTGGATAATAGCCATTCTGACAGGAGTGAGGTGAAACCTTATTGGTAGTTTCATTGGCATTTCCCTAATGGCTAATGATACTGAGCATTTTTTCATGTGTCTGTTGATCATTTGTGTTTCTTTGCCGGTTTCTTAACTGAATGATTTGTTTTGTTGTTGAGTTTCTTGAGCTCCTTGTGTATTCTGGATATTAATCCTTTATCAGATGCTTAGTTTGCAAATATTTTTTTCTCATTCTGTTGCTAGCCTTTTCATTTTGTTGTTTCCTTTGTTTTGCAGAAGGTCCTTAGCTTGATGCAATCCCATTTCTCTCTATATTTGCCTTTATTACCTGTTTTTCTGGGGTTTTATTCAAGAATATGCCAGTGTCTTGCAGCATTTCCCCAATGTTTTCCTGTAGTAATTTGATGGTTTCTGGTGTTAGGTTTAGATAACAGTTCCTTTGTGAGTTGATTTTTATATAGGCTATTATGAAGTGGTCTTCTGCATGCAGAGTTCCAGTTTTCCCAATTTTTGAAGTGAATATCTTCAAAATGTTGTTAATTTCAGTAATTTCAGCTCATTTGTCAAAGATCGGTTGGTTATAGATGCATATATTAATTTCTGCAGTTTCTGTTCTGTTCCATTGGTCCATGAGACCAGTCTCCTTTGATTCGAACAGCCTTATAGTATGTCTTAAAATCTGATATTGTGAAGCCTCCAGCTTTAGTTTTATTGTTTAAGATTGCTGTGTCTATTCAGGGTCTCTTGTGTTTCCATATGAATTTTAGGATCATTGTTTTTTGATCAGAGAAGAAGGTTGTTGGTTGCTGCCTGCTTGGAAATCATCCTCACTGCTCCATGGAGTCAATGGTTGGTGGATTATCCACTGAAAACTTCTCTCCAAATGTCCCTCGGGAACATGCTCCTTCCTTCGTTTTTCTGGTATATCCCATGGCTAGAATCAGTGTATCTTCTCCTTAGTCAGCCTTCTTGTATTGGTCTATATTATCCATTTGTAAAAGCATTTATGTTTAGTCAACTGGTAGGTTGTTAATTTCTTCTAAACAGAAGCGTTTTTATCTTGGAAGTGTGCAATCTCCAAATAATTCTGGCCATTCTAATAGTACATGACTTTTTTTCCAGATAAGAATATATTCTTCTTTATTCCAGTAAAGGATTTAAAAGACACAGTTGCTTAATTTTTAAATTTATTTTTATACAAATTTGAAATCAAATGTTTTGAGCCAGAAACAATCACGGAGGTCTTTTATCATCTTGCTATTCACAGGCTAAATTTGAGACCAATTTAAATGAATAACTGAGGATCTGAAGAATAATTAGTGACAAGGCTGTGACCAGGATTCAGGTCTCACAATATCCATTCCAAAACCATGAGACCTCATGCAGGCCTCTTCCACATGATGTATTGTGTATGATAGCATAATGGACTTTTCTACACAAGTGCAACAACCTTTACCTTGGAGTGACTGATTAGTGGAGAAAAGACGAAAAGGATCACAGCAGGTTCAGATGAAAAATTAATAGGAACCAACACCTAAATCGCTTACCGTCTCAGTCAGTGTTAAGTGTAGCGATGGCAACATGCAGTGTATGTAAAAAAAAAAAAAAAAAAAAAAAAAAAAAAGTTGTGGCCTACCAAAAGTGTACAAGTATGTAACTATGGTAATTATTAACTATTATTAATAATTACAAGGCTCAAGCAGCCCTCTTCAATAAATTGATTGTACACTGGCTTCCCGATGGGGTGATTGTTTATCTTGCTAGCATCAGTTAGTTTGTTGCATTACTATCATAATTACATGTGTGAACTAGTTTTTTTAAAAGCATAAAGGATTTTGGATTCTGCTAGTTAATTCATGGTTAAGTAATAATAGCAGAAACAACACAAATATTAGCAAATACTTACTGGGTATTAAAAATGTGCCTGCCACATGTTAGCATTATTCAACACTATACATATTTGTCTCCTTTTATGCATTTTAGATATTTCTAAATAATTAAATATTTAACTGCATTAATTACTACAAAAACCTATATTTGATCCCATTTTACAGATGTGGAAACCAAGGAGGATAGTCTGGGGATAATGTTTAACCACTTTTTTAAAGTGTAAAATTAGCTTTTTATTTTTTCTTGCCAAATCTGCAAGGAAAGATTGCATTCCAAGCTAATACTTTCTGCTGATAGTGGCATAATTTTTGCTGCTCTAATAGTTTCTGTTTAATGAGCAAATTGCCTTAAGTACACATATAACACTGCGACACTAAGGATAAAGATATTTAGCCAATTTCTTTCTCATTTGTGATAATTCAAACTCCACCAATTTGTACAATAGCACTTTGAATTTAACCTAAAAACACTTAGGAAATTAACATTGTAAACTTTTTTTTAAATTACCAGTGCAAAAAAGGCAGGCGATATAATCAGTAATTTATTCAATAAAGCACAACGGAAACATTCATTAGATGTTATCATGAAAACACTGATTAATAATCAAAACTTATAATATTGATTTGAGAGCTCTTCAGTATGAAGACTTCCAGGAAATATTTAATAATAGCACCCTATGTATATAAGCAGGGATTTTGTGAGTGGTCCATAGCCTCTTAGAGAACCTCCTTTTTTGGTGGGGAGGAGAAACCTGGTGGTGAATGTCCTCTGAACTGGATTACTCCATGAGGAAAAACCCAAGATAAAAATGCTCTTCCAAGTCACCAGTGCTCATTATTTTCTGTCACATTGCTCTTTCTTCTGCTCTCTGGTCTTGATAAATGAAAGATCAGTTCTCCAAAAACCCAAATTGATGATTCTATGGTTTTAGGTCTATCTTTAGTTTCATTATTTTTCCCTTTAACTTTCATAGTACTGCAGTTTCTACACCACACAGAACACTCAGTTATATGCTATTTGTGCTGTTAGCTTTTTAAATTTATTTTTTAAGAAATACAAATTTCATAAGTACAACTTTAGGAATATAGTTATTCTTATCACCGTACCCACCCTCCCACCGCTCCTCTTCCTCCCTCTCCCATTCCCAGTCCCATTCTCCATTAAGATTCATTTCCAATTAACTTTGTACACAGAAGACTAGCTCTATACTAAGTAAAAATTTCAACAATTTGTGCACACACACACACACACACACAAATCTGCTTGAGAACAAGTTTTACAGTTAACTCTCATAAATAATTCATTGAGGCCAGAGGTCCTGCAAGAGGAGTGCACAGTGACTCCTGTTAATTTAACAATTAACACTCTTTTTTTTAAAGGTTTGTTTATTTGAAAGCCAGAGTTACAAAGAGAGGGAAAAGGCAGAGAGAGAGAGGTCTTCCATACCGATGGTTCACACCCCAGTTGGCTGTAATGGCCGGAGCTGCACTGATCAGAAGCCAGGAGCCAGGAGCTTCTTCTGGGTCTCCCACATGGGTGCAGGGGCCCAAGCACTTGGCCATCTTCTACTGCTTTCCCAGGCCACAAAAGAGAGCAGGATCAGAAGTGGAGCAGCCAGGACTAGAACCGGCACCCATATGGGATGCTGGCCCTTCAGGCCTGGGCATTAACCCACGGCGCCACAGCGCCGGCCCCAGTTAACACTCATATATAATGTCAGTGACCACCGAGGCTCTTGACATGAGCTGCCTAGGCTATGGAAGCCTTTTTGGGTCTACAAATTTCATCAGTATTTGGAAAAGGCCATAAGCAAAGTGGAAGTTCTCTCCTCCTTTTAGAGAAAAGTATGTCCTTCTTTGATGGCCGCTACTTTCCACTGTGGTCTCACTCACAGAGATTCTTTATATAGGACATTTTTTGTGACAGTGTCTTGGCTTTCCATGATTTGATTATTGATTCTAACAACTAGGCTGTGTATTAAGTTTGGCACACCTTTCATGTGGCAACACCTCATCTTTCTCTAATGCCACAATACCTAAAACAAAGCACAGGTAAGAACTTTCATGAGCACTCTGGTCTGTTTTTATAGTCAGATGAGTACATATTTAGTTGAAGATGGATGTAACACTAATTCACATAAGAACCAGCAAGTGAAGAGTTTTCTTCTCTTGAATATCTTTGTGTAATATTCTGCTGAGATCTACAGAAATAAAGAGAGAAAATACAGTCAAACATTGTGGAGGTTGAACATGACTGATGCTCTCTGGCTAAAGAAATCTGATGGTTGTTCTAGTCAAATTTCATTAACAAATTGGTCTTTACTAAAGAATCTATTTTTTAAAGGCTGAATGGTATTTCTTTGTGAGTTTATGTGTGTATGTAATCTCCATATTTTCATTATTCATTTATTTATCAGCAGTTAGGTTTTTTTCCATTTCTTCGCTATTGTGAGCAGTGCTGTAATGAACATGCATATGCATATATCTCTTTAAGACACATACTTAATTTCCTTTGGATATGTGTACAAATGTAGGATCAATGAATCATATGTAGATCTATTTTGAATTTGGGGGCTAACTTTCATGCTGTATTCTATACCAACTACTTGCCCACCAGTAGTGCACTTTTGTCCATATTCTTCCCAATGCTTATTTTTTGTCTTTCTTATAATAAGCATTCTGATAGATATGAAATAATTTTTAACTGTACTTTTTAGTTGTATTTCCCTGATAATTAGTGATGTTAAGCACTCTTTCATATACTTATTGGTCAATTATATGTCTTCTTTTTTTTTTAATGCCAAATAATCTTTTTGAATATGATTAATATATCACATCTTTTGAAAATGATGGAATATGTTTTAAAATGGTGTATCCAATACTTTTGTCATACATAGCAATTATAATTTTTTTTAACTTTTATTTAATGAATATAAATTTCCAAAGTACAGCTTATGGATTACAATGGCTCCCCCCCCCATAACTTCCCTCCCACCCGCAACCCTCCCCTTTCCCACTCCCTCTCCCCTTCCATTCACATCAAGATTCATTTTCGATTCTCTTTATATACAGAAGATCAGTTTAGCATACATTAAGTAAAGATTTCAACAGTTTGCTCCCACACAGAAACATAAAGTGAAAAATACTGTTTGAATACTAGTTATAGCATTAAATCTCAATGTACAGCACACTAAGGACAGAGATCCTACATGAGGAGTAAGTGCACAGTGACTCCTGTTGTTGACTTAACAAATTGACACTCTTGTTTATGGCATCAGTAATCACCCTAGGCTCTTGTCATGAGCTGCCAAGGCTATGGAAGCCCCCTGAGTTCACTGACTCTGATCATATTTAGACAAGGCCATGGTCAAAGTGGAAGTTCTCTCCTTCCTTCAGAGAAAGGTACCTCCTTCTTTGATGACCCATTCTTTCCACTGGGATCTCACTCGTGGAGATCTTTCATTTAGGTTTTTTTTTTTCTTTTTTCCCCAGAGTGTCTTGGCTTTCCATGCCTGAAATACTCTCATGAGCTTTTCAGCTGGATCCGCATGCTTTAAGGGCTGATTCTGAGGCCAGAGTGCTGTTTAGGACATCTGCCATTCTATGGGTCTGCTGTGTATCTCACTTCCCATGTTGGATCATTCTTTCCCTTTTGATTCTATCAGCTAGTATTTGCAGACACTATTCTTGTTTATGTGATCCCTTTGGTTTTTAGTCCTATCATTATGATCAATTGTGAACAGAAATTGATCACTGGGACTAGTGAGATGGCATTGGTACATGCCACCTTGATGGGATTGAATTGGAATCCCCCTGGTATGTTTCTAACTCTATAGTTTGAGGTAAGTCAGCTTGAGCATGTCCTGAATTGCACATCTCTTCCCTCTCTTATTCCCACTCTTATATTTAACAGTGATCACTTTTCAGTTAAGTTTCAGCACTTAAGAAGAATTGTGTATTGATTACAGTATTCAACCAAAAGTATTAAATAGAACAAACAAAAAAAATACTAAGAGGGATAACATATTAAGTTGCTCATCAACAGTCAGGGTGAGGGCTGATCAAGTCACTGTTTCTCATAGTGTTCATTTCACTTTAACAGGTTTCCTTTTTGGTACTCAGTTAGTTGTCACCTATCATGGAGAACTGAGAGATATCTATTTGGATCCTTTACCCATTTTGTAATTAGATCACTTTAAGTGTTAATGTTCTTTAAGCAATCACCTTGTAAAAGTTGCTTGCATTTTTTTGTTTATTCACTTCTTACACAATTATTTGCTCCCATACCATAGGTTGCAATTTTACTCTGTTGATTGTTCCTTTTGCTATTAACAAGGTTTTTGTTTGATGCAATCCCACTTGGCTAGGTTTGATTTGTTGCCTTGTTTTTGGTGTCATATAGCAAAAATAATTATCTAGACCAATGCCAAGAGATTTCTACCCTGTTTTCTTCTAGTATTTGTTGCTTCCAAGGTTTTTGAGCTGATTTTTTTCAACATCATTTGACAGCTATGCTATGTGAAGTTAGATAGACATTGAAGGGCAAATACATGCAAATACTCCCATGCAAATACTAAAATAGATGAACTCACAGAAGCAGAGAGTGGAATAGTGGTTTCTGGGAGGGGTCTGAGGACCAGAGGAGAGGATCAGGGGGATACAAAGTTACAGTTTTGCAAGATGAGGAGCTCTGAAGAGCTAATGTACACAAATATGATTATAGTCAATACTGTCTTGAAGACCTGAGTGTTCTCACCACACACACACACACACACACACACGTATGTTATTGGACTGCTTACCTAATTTGTTTCTCCAAAATCCACATAAACCCTCAAATGAGCATATGAAACTAAACGGAGTTTTCTCAGAAAGAACAGTGGTAACTTGTGCTAATGTTACTTGGTTACCTGTGTTAGAATCACTAAAAATAATTGATCCACCCAGGAAAGCACAGGCAAATAGTAGATCACCTTTGCAAATCTCATCTTCCTTTTATCTCTTATGTTGAATTACAACTCCTGTGACAGACTCTGTTTTCTAATTATTTTAGAGTTAATGACATAGTTGATAATTAAAAATAAAAAGATGAATTTAGTGATTAGTAATAGAAAGGAAAATTAATTAAAAGTAAGATGATCATTTAGTTGTTAGTAAATAAAAATGAAAGAATGTTTTTAATCACACGTTCATTTTAGTATGATTTCCTAAGTCTTATTATTGCACTTTAAAAAAGTATAAGCCTTACTTGTCTTTCTTTTTGAGTTTTTAGCAATGCCAGCACCTAGCACGATCTGCTGTTATCTTCTAAACTACTTCCTATCGATTATATTCATTGAAATGTTGACTTTGAAAGATTGCTGAACTCTATCCGTATAAGCACTGAGAGTATTTGAAAGTAGAAATAACTCTACTCTTCAAATTTCATTTATGTTATCTTTTTTCCTGTTATAAGAACTTATCAGTGATTTCTTTCTGTATCCCATTATAGGAATGGCATCATGAAATAAAGTATAAGCCGACAGTTCACAGATTTATTATTGCATTTGATATATTCACATTCTAAAGAATGATGTTCTGTAGTTAAATGAATCCAAAGAGATTAAATCTCCTTAAAAGGAATCAATCCTCTCAGAGTGGGATTTTCTTGCCAACGTGGTTTGATCAGACTATAATTGGGTGTGGGCTTTCAGAGATTGCAACACTTTACATCTGTTCATCTGCTTGAGGTAGAATTTTTTTTGTTTTAGTATGTTAAAATATTGATTTTTTTCTGCCTATCCATTGCAACCAGTTGCATTCATGTTAGTGTGTTTCAATGGATGCATCGACAACAATATAAAATTATATTTTGAAACTGATTTGAATCATATATTTATTTATTTAAATATTTATTTATTTGAAAGACAACATTACAGAGAGAAGTAGAGCCAGAGAGAGAGAGAGAGAGAGAGAGAGAGAGAGATCTTCCATTCTGGTTCACTCCCCAGATGACCATAATGGCCAGAGCTGTGCTGATCCGAAGCCAGAAGCCAGGAGCCAGGAGCTTCTTCTGCATTTCCCAGACAGGGGCAGGGGCCCAAGCATCTGGGCCATCTTCTATTGCTTTCCCAGAGCCTAGCAGAGAGCTGGATGGGAAATGGAGCAGCTGGGACTTGAACCAGCGCCCATATGGGATGCCAGTGTTGCAGGCTAGAGCTTTAACCCTCTGTGCCACAGCATCAGCCCCACTGATTCATCTATTTAAAAAACCATTATGTGTGGAAATTATGAAAGTCCAAATTCCATGGATATTTTCTTAAACTATGTTCATCCATTTATTGGAGAACCAAATGCTGGGAAGGGCAGCAGGGAACTGTGTACTTGGGTCTGTCATTTTCAGCTGCCACATCTGTCAACCTTGACTATAGTTAATACCCTGCCTGTGTCAGTAGCAAATCATGGACTTAGTCATAGGAACTCTAGTGAAAGTCCAATAGTAGGTTGCATTTGTATATACTAAACAATTACTTGATACTAAACAGCCAGCCCTATGTCTATCTTCCCCACAAACAAGGAAATTTATCAAACAAGACCTAATAATGCAGTTATCTTAATGCCTTTCCCATAAAGGCTTCTGTGATGCCTAACTACAAGTCTAACTGGATCCAGCTCTTAAGTATGGAACCAGCATTAATGACTGTTCTAATACACACTTAATTTTCTTAGCTCACATATTGAGAAGGTTTTGATTATTAGGGAATAACTGTTGGGTCTATATCCCTGTCCTATATAGTCATAGTTGCACTGTTACTGGCCGAGGGCCTGATGAAATCAGGACATTCACCATCTGCTGAGATTGAGGAGTAAAAAAGTATCACCAGGGCTAAGCATTTAGCCTAACATTTCAAATGCTGTTTAAGACACCCACATCTCACATCAAAGCTCCGGACTTCCATGCCTGGTTGTTGTTCCTAACTTGCAGCTTCCTGCTAATGTAGACCCTGGAAGGCCCTAGCAGTGGTATAAGTAGTTTGGGTTTCCCTCACTCATGTGAGAGAGCTTGACAGAGTTCCCAGCTCCGAGCTTTGGCCCTAGCCTAATCCCAGCCAGTGCAGTCATTTATGGAGCGAATCACTGGATGAGAGCACTCATGCACATGTGTGAGCTCTCCCGTTTCCCTCTTGTTTTCTTCTCTCTCTCTCTCACTCCCTTCCTCCTTCCTTCCCTCCCTCCCTCCTTCTTGAATAAGTAAATGAAATTTTAAATAAATGAAATTAAAATAAAAAAATGACACCACTTTAAGAGCTAAGTTTTGTACATAGTGCATCATACTTGGCTCCATACTTCATTCCATTTTTCGAGATCAAACTTCCTGCTTTCATCCTCATTTTCTGACAAGTAAGGTACTTGGCATCCAGGGGCCAAAGTGGTCAAAGCATTCTTTGGCTGGTGAAAATATGCATAACTTTTTCACCAAGTCATGCTCCATTAAACAGGCAACTCTGCGTTCACATTCATGTCAGGAGGAATGATTTTAATAAATTCTAAGTTTAGTCCTTACTCTAATGAAACAGTTTTGCTAATATAGTATTTTTAAGCCCATTTTAAAACTTAAAAGTAAATAGTGGATGCAAGCAATGGATCTTTTTTTTAAAAGGTTTATTTATTTATTTGAAATTCATAGTTAGAGAAGGAGATGGGGGAGGGGGGTCTTGGCCACAATGGCTGGAGCTGAGCAGATCAGAAGCCAGGAGTAAGGAACTTCTTCTAGGTCTCCCACGTGGGTGCAGGGGCCCAAGCACTTGGGTCATCTTCTACTGCTTTCCCAGGCTACAAAAGAGAGCTGGATCGGAAGTGGAGCAGCCAGGACTTGAATCGGTGCCCATATGGGATGCCGGCACTGCAAGCTATGACTTTACCCACTGTGCCACAGTGCTGGCCCCACAAACAATGGATCTTTAAAGGATGGTAAATGCCCTCTTCTCCCTAAGGTATCCTTAACTGGAGTGTAAAGGATATAAAGTCAGACCAGATGACCAATGTGTTACATATTCACAAATCATTTTCTTGACTACCTTCAGTTAATTTATGTTTCTCAGTGTTTCCTTTGAATTAGGTAAGTTCAAATTTGATACTGTGGATTAAATAAATAAAATGTCTCAGTCCACATGATATACTTAGTGTGGCTGTTATCCTCATACATCCTATTCTTTATAAGAAAGAATAAAATAGAAAATGCTATCTAATAGAAGAGATTAATATATACTTATACAATTTAAAATGAAAAATTATATTTATGAGCATAAAAATATTTCCATACTAATAACATGAATTATTCAAGGAAAAAATAAAATACTTCACATGGGTTTTATTGCGTGGATAATTTCTTTTGTGATGAAAATGATCATGTTTAATGATGTGAATCACATCTTTTAACATTATGATAAATCTCCTAAATCCAAACTGAAAATTATATTCACAATCTTCCAAATTAAAACCAGAAGAAATATCCTCCCAAGGTGAGTTAGTATCTTTTAGACCTGTGTTACCTCTCAGTTTATGCAGTTGAATACCACTTGGTAAATTTACCTGCTCTAAAGGGTATTTTTGTTTCATGCAGAGGTAAAAATAATATCTATCCTAATAATTATTTGAATCCAAATGGATAAAGGGAGAATAAAGTTCATCCTGAGTAAATCTGCTCAGATCTCCTGATCCTGACTTTGAACCCATTGCATGAAGTTGTCACAGTATCCATAGTTTATAATATTGTTTAGTATAGGTCTAGAACTTTCTAAAGAAAGTCTATTCTCCTCTAATTGCTCAGTGCTCATGGATGGAGGCCTATGTACTGACCTCCCTGAGCCCCCACCTCCTGGGTTGTACCAACTATCTGGGAACTTCACCATGCACAATAATAATCTTTACTACTTTACATAGAGTCCAAGACATTGAGTTATTATGTGGCTTTAAAAGCATTATGTCCTTAGACTATAACAGTGATTAATGTTTACTTGTACATGTCAGAAGTATCATTCCATTATTTTAACCACAAATTCCTATACAGTGTAAAATAATTAGTACTCTTTCTGTATGGTCTTACTGTTTCTTGCTTTCTTTGCAGCAGATGATCTAGTTTATTTCTGTTTAGACAGATGTTGCTGACAAAGCATTCAGTTATCACTATAAAAATGAAGTAGAAAATGGAAACAGCTCTCTTTTTTGTTGCAAACCAAGACAATAAAAATCACTTGATATAAAAGGACACAACTATAGGAAAGCAAAGCTATAAAACTATATGTAATTTTTGCATTCTATAATTTTAAAAGGATTAACTATGGTTAAAGTTATTTTTAAGTAAACAGAATATACTTTCATAAAAAATCAGGTAATTCAAATCAAGCATCTCCTTTAATAAAATTCAAATTGCAATATATCAGCCTATGGCCCTTCTTCAAAAAACTTAAACTCAAGTTTAATATTAATGAATGATGCAATCTACACTAATTATTCCATCTAATAGAACAATATTTACAGATAGTGTGCATTCCTAGAAAAACCTTTGTTTTTTTTTTTTAATTTAACATCAATTATCTATTTAATTTTAAGGACATCCCCCCAGACCCAAAAGAACTCCCACTTATATTTGGAAAAGGATTACCAAGCATTCAGATACCTTTCATCTTCTTCGAGTATTTTCATAGGATATATTTAGGAAAACTTCTCAATAGTGTCACATTCCTTCTAGTAAAATTAGAACAGAATCATACCATCCTCCAACATTCTTGTAAGACTTACTGCACAGCCAAAGCATATGAGGAGAGTCCTATAAATATTGACTGCTTTGAAAAGATTTTTTTCTGTTGGTCTGCAACATTCACTAGTTTAAAATGTTTCTGCAAACAATATTTAAATATTTTTTCTTTTTTATATGTGCCTTTTCAAATTCACTACCTATATTTTTTCCCAGTTTTTTCCTGAAATTAAAACCAAATATGAATACTGTAGATATTACAATGGCCAGCAACAGGTAGCAACATAAGAGTTAATCTTTTTGCCTCTTGTTTCATTTTCAATTTTTAAATTTTTCTTCGCTTTTATACTAAACAATTGCCCATATCTTTATTAAGATCTTATAATTATACCTAAGTATTTTTAAATGATTGTTGCTAATTCAAAATGCACCACAATGTGCTAATCATTCAAATTAAGTCTACTTCATGGTATAATTATTGATTTGTCTACTTGCGATATCATATTTATAGCTAGGCCTAGCAACTTTGTATTTATTCCCAATATTACTGGAGTTTAGTGAATGCATTGACTATGCATTGTTGATTCATAATAGATGAGTCATTTGAAAATCAGCAAACACATCTTTGTAAGCTTCCTAAAGTCTCTTGGGAAAGTTCACAGTAAGTACCAACTTTTTTTTTTTCTTCTGAAGGCAGAGACAAAGAGAGAGACTCCTCAAATACCCGCAACAACCAAAGGCAGGAGCCAAGAGCTCAGTCTCAGTCCTCCTCAAGAGTGGCAAGGATCCAACTACTTGAGCCATGACCTGCTGCTTCCCAGATTGCACTTTAACAGGAAACTCAAATGGAATGCAGAGCCCGGACTTGAAACCAGTCACTCCTTAGTGGGATGCAGGTATCCCAAGCAATGTCTTAACCACTAGGTCCACTGCCTGCTTCTAAGTGCTGACTGTAATCAGTGTCTCCAAATTCTGAAAGCTGAATGGAATAATAAAGGCTCCTTTTGTATTTTTAATTCCAAACTCATTTATTTAACAGACAGGAGTAAATACCCTGGAGTCTGTCTCTTTGGCCTGAATCCCAATTCTACCACTTACGAAAGAAACCTTAGGCATGTTATTGAATATTTTCTTGAACATCTTGCTAAATTTAGAAAGATGGCTGATTTTAGGATAAGTACAAGTCAGAGAGAAATTCCAATAAAGTCAAATAGCATAATGAAGGCATGAGCAGGCAGTACTCACAAAGTCCAAAGAAGCAACTGACTAAGCCCAAGGATGCAAATACTGTGATGACTTAGAAATGTTAGATGACAGGAGCCATGTCAGGTGGGTACACATTATGCAAGACCTTAGGGGCCAGGGCGGTGGTGTAGCAAGTAAAGCTGCTGCCTGCAGTGCTAGCATCCCATATGGGCTCCAGTTCAAGTCCCAGCTGCTCTAACATGTCCTGGGAAAACAGTTGAAGATGGCCTAAGTCCTTGGGCCCCTGCACCTATGTGGGAGACCCGTAAGAAGCTCCTGGCTTCAGATTGGCACAGCTCTGGCCTTTGCAGCCATTCGGGGAATGAACCAGCAGGTGGAATGCCTGTCTGTCTGTCTCTTTGTCTCTCTGTCTCTGTAACTCTACCTTTCCAATAAGTAAATAAATCTTTAAAAAAGAAAGACCTTCAACATCCAGAAAAATAATGGTTGAGAAGAGTGGCATGATGAAAGTAGCTTTAAGAACCCTCAGAGTAATTTGTGGATGCAGAAATAAAAGATTTACTCTGACAAAGAAGAAAATAGTTACTGCCCTGATAATTATGGTTAGTGGAGAAGGTTAGATATGATGGTTTATAAAACCAGAAGGCATTCAAAAACTATGAGACTTTTAGTGGAAGAATTGCATAGACGGAGGTTTCTGAACCCATCACCTTCTGGTCATCTTTACTAGTTTCATCTGTTTTTCTTCAGTAGTTGGGAAGGAATTAACAGCTAATAGAGACAAGCATCGGTAGAGGACAGGGATTGGAGCCCTCAGGAGACGGAATAATCACAGTGCCATCTCAGTGGCCTTGCTTTGTGCAGGCTGACCTCCCAAAATACCAGTTCACACTGTATGAAAACCAAGCCTGCTGTAGAATATCTGAATAGGTGTTATTATTAAATGTGATTAACTGAATTAGAGGGTACTGTTTCCTCTTCTCGGTTCCCTTGTCATAACCTCAATTAAGAGAATGAAAAACATTCTGTTTCCCTTCAAATGGAAGTAAAAGCATGAGGAATTTCATCTAAAATGATGAGGTCATGTAGAGAGACGGTGTAGTGAGGTGAATACATATACATATACATATATATGTATATATATATATTTATTCATTCAACCAGCGATTGGATTTGAATATTCAGAGGTGATCTATTTACTTTTATCATTTGTTATTGAGAGGAAGAGACACAAGAGACAGAGAGAGAGGTGGATCTCCCATTCTCTGGTTCATTCTCTGAATGCCTGCAGTAACAGGGGCCTGGGCCACAGCCAGAGCCAGGAGCACAAAACAGATTTCTCACATATCTGACAGGGACTCAATTACTAGAGTCATGACCACTGATACCAAGAGTGTGCATTGGCAGGAAGCTGGAGTCAGGAGCTGGACCTGGGGATAGAAACCAAGCATCCCATATGAAATGCTGGTATTTTAACTGCTAAGCTAATTACCAGCTGCTTCACTTAGTTTTATATGGAAATGTACATTTCATTCTAATATAGATCTCTTGCTTCTAATCCAATAATTATGAAATGGGATTTCAAAGTATGTTGTCATTTACCTATACTAGTTTGTTTTGTTCAAGGAGAAGTAATAACACAGAAATGATTCTACTGAATTTGCAGTCTTCTCTATAAACAGTTTCTTTAGTTCTATTTCATACAAGCCTCAGTCACCTTGGTGACCATGTTCCCTTTGATCTCTTTCCTTTTTTTTTTTTTGTTTTGTTTTTCAAGATTTTCTCTATACTTATGAATCCCAAGTGACTTAAGGAGTGCCTCTATAGGGCCTATTGTTCAGAGTTATAATAAAGCAAAGGTGTGTATTAGAAACTTAAGGCAGCAGTAATCCCTTTGCAAATGCATGAGGTTTCAGAGATGCCATAAAGCAGTGTGAATGAAATGAGAGGACACCCTAGCTCTTTTGTGGGCTTCAGAACAAGAAGCGACTCACTTAACCTTATCAGCAAGTGAGAGGGATATGGATCCTAATTTCCCTTTAGGAACAAAGTCCTTGCACAGAATGCTTTTGGTCGATGACAGGCAGTTTTTAATCAAAAACGGCATTGTTGCCAGCACCTTATTTGGGCTCTTTTTCCAAGAGCCACCAAAGAAAGTGGGACATGGTAATTCTGAAGAAATCTGCCCTCTTGCTCCCACCTTTGTAGGCCAGGAGACTTGAGTAACATTTTTCATAGGAAATATTTCCTATACTGATTTCTGTAACTCTATATTTTTAAATTCTCAATCTTAAATACATAAACAAGTAAGCATGGATTTCTGCAATTTTTGCAACTTGGATGTTTTGCCTCATAATTCCATTAGTGTCACATGATATACAATCTCATAAACTGACCCTCACCTACTAACTTCAAAAACAGCTTGTAGATTGTCCCCGTTTTGGCCATTTTCATGGCCCTTCTTACCATATAACTTCACTATATGCAGCACTTCGACAAGTGGTCAACGGCCCTGATTGTGCCAGACCCTGGACATAAAGTATTGTGATTCAAATCAGTTAATAAGAAACCTCTAATGATTATAGTAATAAGAAAACTTTATGTAATACGTGTGGATTGGCAAAATAGGAAGAACAGGCCGGCGCCGTGGCTCAATAGGCTAATCCTCCACCTTGCGGCGCCGGCACACCGGGTTCTAGTCCCGGTCGGGGTGCCGGATTCTGTCCCGGTTGCCCCTCTTCCAGGCCAGCTCTCTGCTATGGCCAGGGAGTGCAGTGGAGGATGGCCCAGGTGCTTGGGCCCTGCACCCCATGGGAGACCAGGAAAAAGCACCTGGCTCCTGGCTCCTGCCATCGGATCAGCGCGGTGCGCCGGCTGCAGCGGCGGCCATTGGAGGGTGAACCAACGGCAAAAGGAAGACCTTTCTCTCTCTGTCTCTCTCTCTCTCACTGTCCACTCTGCCTGTCAAAAAAAAAAAAAAAAAAGACTAAAAAAAAAAAAAAAAAAAGGAAGAAGACTCACTTGGTAGAAGCATTCCTGTATGTAGTACCTGCTGCTGATTCCTGGATGTAAATTATGTTTATGGTTGGGCTTTAGAAAATTAGAGGCTGAAGCCCATTGGAGATAATCAGATGTAGTCTCCTAACTTATCACTTGAGAAACTGTGTCCTAGGATGTTTTGTATTCTGACCAAGGTCACACAAAAAGTCAGTACCTAAATAAGACCAAAAATTGAAGTCCTCTGACTTTGAAAGCAATGCCCTTCCCATTTCATTTTACTTCACAAAGTGCCAGTAGTTAACATTAACATAAAAATAATTTGCCCATGTGACCCTGCGGAAATAATTGATGTATTATACTGAAATTGTGACGGAAACAGCTTCTGAATGGAGTAAGCACACCTGGAATCATATCCCCTTTGCACAGATGCCTGTCAATCACTTACGACTTAATATTCCTACACACGCATGAGTACCTTTCTGGAAATTTGTATATTTTAGCCATTACTTCTAAAGGTGATGTGAACACCAGTGGTTTATTAGTTCACAAAACAAGTAGACCAGAGATAGCGAAGGGCCATAGTCAGTTGATTCATCAATTTAATTTTGTGAGATTCTGTTCCCCTGTGGTTTTGTTGGCTTCGATTTTTCTCATGCCGCTGTTTTCAGGCCTCCTGCACATCCACAGGCTGGAAAGAAGTGCAGCTCTTCACACAAGAAGAGTACACAAGAGGAGCTCATGCCTCTTTTTTCAGAGTTAAGCAATATTTTACCAGTCCCCACACCCCCCCGGTATATTATAACTCATTATTGCATCACAAGCCCTAGCCTAAACCAATCACTGTCAAGATAATGGGGTTACAACTGGTTTAGAGTCATGGACACTCAGTTCCCATGCAGCACAAAGCCTCCAAGTATATGGACAAAATCAGAGTTTTTTGACCAAAAAAAAGAATTAGAAAGTGTATGAGGGAGGATAATGATCAATTTTTATAATTGAGGCAGATTTCTTAATTGTGTTTCTTGTTAGAAACATTTAGGATGTAAAACATCAGAAGCCAGGATTCATCAGCTCTGACAAGGTACTTGCACAAATCTAGAAGCTTCCACCGTATGCAGTACATGGCACCTGGGAATATGTACTCTGTGCCAACTGGGATTGATGAGTCATGTTTTGAAGAGTCATAATTTTACTCACAGAAACAGGAAACTTAGCAAATGTTAGAGAAGCAAGTTTTCACTTAAGCTGCAGTGGAAGATTTGATACACACTCCATCCCTCTATGCTAGCACCCAGGCTTTGGAAGTCTACAAAGAGGCAGGCAGAGGTGAGAACAGGCAGAAGTACTTCCAGACCCTAACCTGAAGCAGAGGCAAGCCCACAGTGGGGAACTAGGTCAGTTGTAAGCAACTGGAATGATGCTGTCCTCTTTCAGCTTTGTTTTTTACCAAAATGTTACTTTTTACATTTGTTCTTCTGAATCAGTCTCATTATGTTGCTAGAAACCTTCCCATGGATATATCACCTCCATACACTCTCCAAACATTGACATTTATATGCTTGGGAGGCACAAGGGGTTTGGCCGGGGAAGCAGGGAAACAGAGGAAGGGAAAGACAGAGACAGTGAGAGCTCTCATTTGCTGGCTCACTCTCCCTGTACCCACAGTAGCCTGAGCTGAGTCAGGGCTGGAACCACGGATACAGGAACCTAATTATTTGAGCCATTGATTCTGTATTGGTGGGAAGCTAGAGGCAGCAGCTGAGCTGAGAATCAAGCCAGGCAGGCCCTACAGTGTGAGACCTGGGCACCTTCAATGCTAGACTAAACACCTGCTCCAAAAAAGAGAGTTTTGAGAGTGCATTCAGGATGAGCAGTCTCTCCTACTCATCTTCCTGATTATGCTTCAAAGAAGTGAAAATTTTCAAGGTGATGTGGATTTAGATTCTGAATATTTCTTAATGTTGGACCAGTTTTTGGGCCAGCGCTGTAGTGCCATGGCCTGAGACACTGGCATCGCATATGGACTCTTGTTTGTGTCTTGGTTGTTCCACTTCTGATCCAGCTCTCTGCTAATGACCTGGGAAATGCAGTGAAAGATGGCTTGTGTTTGGGGCTCTGCCACCTACGTGGGAGTTCTTCAAGGAGCTCCTGGCTCCTGGCTTCAGCCTGGCCCAGTGCTGGCCATTGTAGCCATCTGGGGAATGAACCAGTGGATGGAAGATCTCTCTCTCTCCTTATCTCTCCCTCTCTCATTAACATTGCCTTTCAAATAAAGCTAAATAAATAGTTTAAAAAAATTAGGCCAGTTTAGTTGGATTCTATAAATTAAGAATCAAACAGGATGTTTGCAGAGTAAAGAAAAAATTAGAATTTCAGAGAGATTAACATGGTTTACAGCATGTGATATGAGAGCGTAGAATAGAAGAAAAAACTAATGCAAGATATCAGTAAAATACAAAAATGATAAAGTCCCTATACAAAAGAATGGGACAGAAAGGACCATTAAAAATAAATAATAGGGGCTAGTGCTGTGGTGCAGTGGGTTAACCTCCTGGCCTGAAGCACCAGCATCCCATATGGCTGCTGGTTCAACACCTGGCTGCTCAACTTCTGATCCAGCTCTCTGCTATGGCCTGGGAAAGCAGTAGAAGATGGCCCAAGTCCTTGGGCCCTTGCACCCATGTAAGAGACCTGGAAGAAGCTCCTGGCTCCTAGCTTCAGATCAGCACAGCTCCAGCCATTGCAGCCAATTGGAGAGTGAACCATTGGATGGAAGACCTCTCTCTCTCTCTCTCTCTCTCTCTCTCTCTCTCTGCCTCTCCTTTCTCTGTGTAACTCTGACTTTCAAATAAATAAATAAATCTTTTAAAAAAAATAAAAATAAATAAATAATAATAGCAGCTAGTGGGAAAGTAGGTGGAAGTACTGGTAGAATTTTACTGTAGTGGCGAATGTAGGTAACAGACAGAGGGAGAAACCTATGATGTCTTTCCTGATGTCAGTATTTCCTTTAAGGAAAAGATGGCACTCTCTTCTCCATATTGACTTAAATTTGTAATTCCAGAACATCTCACACAATGCCTAGAACATAGTTAATGCTCATTAATATTCCTGAGTAAGTAGAAGCTTTATTCATCATTCAATTAGTATTGATATATATATGAAATTATAAAACAGAAATTTATAAAGCATTTTTAGATATACTTGAAATTTTTATTTATTTTATTTATTTGAAAGGCAGAGTGAAAGGGAAAAAGATTTTTTCCATTTACTACAGGCAGGGCTAAGCCAGGCCAAAACCAGGAGCCTGAAGCTTTTTTTTTTTTTTAAAGATTTATTTATTTATTTGAAAGACAGAGTTACAGAGAGAGGTAGAGACAGAGAGAGAGAGAGGTTTTCCATCCACTGGTTCAATCCACAAATGACCGCAACAGCCTGAGCGCTGATCCAAAGCCAGGAGCCAGGAGCTTCCTCCAGGTCTCCCATGTAGGTGCAGGGGCCAAGGACTTGGGCCATCTTCTACTGCTTTCCCAGGCCAAGGCAGAGAGCTAGATTGGAAGTAGAGCATCCAGGACTCTAACTGGCACCCATATGGGATGCAGGCCATGGTTTTAACCTGCTGTACCACAGGGCTGGCCCCCAATAATTTCATTTTTTCTTTTTTTAATATTTTATTTATTTGAGAGATAGAGTTACAGTGAGAGAGAGAGAGACAGAGACAGAAAGGTATTCCTTCCGCTGGTTCACTCCTCAAATGGCTACAACGGCTGGAACTGCACTGCTCCAAAGCCAGGAACCACATGCTTCTTCCTGGTCTCCCATGTAGGTGCAGGGGTCCAAGCACTTGGGCCATCTTACACTGCTTTCCCAGGCCATAGCAGAGAGTTGGATCAGAAGTGGAGCAGCCAGTACTCAAACCAGCACTCACATGGGATGCCGGCACTGCAGGCAGGGACTTCAACCCACTGTGCCATGGTGCTGGCCCCAGGAGCCTGAAACTTAATCTGGGTCTCCCACAGGGTGGCATTCAGACATCCGTCCTGGATACACTTTTCCAACAGGCATCTTCATTGAAACCAGAGCATGTTTCTCCTGTTGTCACCATCTTAAAATATTTCTCTAGCACCATGAAATTACACAAAGAATGCGAGCCCCGATTTTTATTTTGTATGTATCTGTTGAGCAAGACTCAATATTGCTTTCAAGAACCCATGTGATCCAGCCCCTGCTGAACTGTCCAGCCTTATCTCTTACTAAATCCCTTTATCTAGCCATAATGACTCCTCCTGATATTTAATTCCATTCTCCTTCCTTTGAGGCCTTACTAATTGCTAGTCACCTTTGCCTGCAAAATCTTACTTCCCTTTTACCTCTACCTGACCCATTCCTGCTCATCTGTAAGATATGAGGGTATTCACTTCCTTCCGGATATTTCGATCATGGCCCCATCTCTCTGCTCCCATCTCACACAAGCCTTTCTTCGTGTAGTATTGATAATACTGTTCGCTTTTTTTTGACATGTTACATTCCTTTCTTGTTAGCCATACTTTGACAAACCCTTACATAAAGTCTGGTACTTAGCAGTTCTCAATATATATTGTTAAATGAATGTATGCATCAATTAATGAAGAAAAATAACTTATGGTGGATTGGTTGGAAAATTTATAAATGTTTGTTAAAAAGTCTACAAATCTTATAGAATCGCACAGCCTGTTGATATGTTAGTAAATAAATACATTGACAACAGGTTGGAATGCTCACACATGGGAGACCTGGATGAGTTTTAGGGTTCTTGCTTCAGACTGGCCCAACTCTGGCTATTGTAGGCATTTGGGGAGTGAACAAGCAGATGGGACATGTCTTACAATTTGTCTGTCTCTCTGCCTCTCTCTACCTTTCAAATAAAAAGAAAATAGTTTCACATATGGAATATAATAAAACAGTGACAAAAAACATTAGATGTTTTCAAAGAGCACTTGAGAAAAAGGAATTTGCAAAAGTATAGGTAGATGTGACTCTATTACGATTATTTTATTAAACCATTTAAGGTATCAGTATGCATTTGCATAGAAGATAAAACAAGCAATCTTTGCTGGTGTTGAGATCCATACCTGTGAATCTGTTGTAGGCACAGTTCTGCACAGGGAATGAGTGTGATGCTTAACCCACACAATTAAAGATGGTTGCTCTGGTTCTCCCCTATTTACTAGTCTATCTTGATCTATGTTCAAATTGTTTAGTTGACTTAAAGTGATCATATAATTATAAAGTGTAACTATCATGAGTTATAACATTTATCTTGGCTATTTTAGGCCAAATTTTTCAATGTGCATAAATTCAAATAATCTAGGACAAAATTTCCTCATTGAGCTAGCTATCTTCATTCACTTATTTGACTAGATTATGATGATCAAGTGCTACAAATGAGTTATCTGTGTATTTGCATAAATAATATTGTATTGATAAGAAAACTCAAAATAATTTCAAATTCATTAGTAGATAAATGGCCAAGATAACCCCATTTATGTCTATAGCTATTTCCTTGAGAAACATTTCTATGCTCCCCTCCACCAGTATTGGCTGCTATTTACTGTGTTTTTATGCTACTTTGGACACAAATAACCACATTTTAACCTTCCTAATTTACTAAGGTATTTGAATTTTTAAAAGACAGACCTGCAGTTTTGAAACAAAATATATATATTTTGAAATATATATATATATATAATCATTTTGTAGGCTTTCTTCCACACCATTTTCTTTTATGTATTTCTATCAATGCTGTTAACTACATTGACATAATTATTTACATTTGGTCTGTTTTCCAATGACTATCATCCTTGATGTACATTAAAATCATATAGGGTGATTTCCTGGAAATTCAAATAAACTGATATTCCTTCTCCAAATTTCTATTAGAGTGGTCTGAGAAGAAAACCAGGTGTCACATTTTGAAAACCAATTCAAGTGTTCAGATTACCTGGTTTATCTATGTATCTGCCATTTCTGTTTCCTTATCTTGAAATTTCATTTAAAAATAGTGTACATGGTTGTTGAAGAAACTGATTAGTTTATTCTTTAAAGAGTCAAAGTTGCCATGATTAACTGGAATACAGAAAACCTAAATCTCTTGTTTCTAATTGGCATATATAAATTCCTCACTTTATGGAAAAATATATCACAGAAAAATTGGTACAAAGGCATATTTCCAAATAATTATGCTTTCCTGAAGAGTTTTATGTGAACTTTGGATACATTGTTGGGTAGATAGGTATTTGGCACTAAAAACTTAAAGACTTTTTTTGAGAGAGAGAAAGAAACACTTTTGTCTGTTCATTTAGTCCCCAGATGGCTGCAATGGTCAGGGCTGGACCAGGCCAAACCAGGAGCCAGAAGCCAAGAGCTTCATCCAGGTCTTCCACATGGGTAGCAGGGTCCCAAACACTTGGGACGTCTTTCACTCCTTTACCCAGGCTATTAATAGAGAGCGGGGTTGGAAGTGGAAAAGCCAGGACCTGAACCCATGTCCATATGGGATGCCAGCACACAAGCTGGTGGCTTTTATGTTACCCCACAATGGTGGCCCTAAGTTTGCAGTTTGGTTGATTGTCACTCCTCTTAATATAAGCCAATACAAGAAGTCTTTTTAATGTGTGTTATGTTCATTTTAATAAGATTTTTCAGATGTTTTTATTGACAGTTTTCCTTTTTTTCAATTTCTTTTATTAATATAAGATAAGTAAATCTAATGTATTTCATATGTACAGATTTAGGTGAATAGTGATATGTTCCACAATTTTCCTTTTAAAATTATTTTATTGGCACATAGTAGTCATGCATGTTTATGGGGTACGATGAGTTTTTTATTTTAATTTTTGGTTTTTTTTAATTTTATTTAAATTATACAAGTTTGATGTATTGCAGATATACAGATTTATGAACATACTTCCCTCCCTCCCACTCATGTTCCAATCCTTCTTCCTCCTCCCTCTCTCATTCCCACTCTTAATTTTTACAGAGATCTACTTTCAGTTTACTTAATGATCATAAGATTGGCCATACATTAAATAAAAGAGTTCAAGATAGTATAAAATTAAAAAAAAAGTGACTATATCAGCTCTTGTCCTGACGTTGATGTACAATGTAATACTTTATCCATTATAGTGTTTTTTTTGTTCTAGTACCATTGGTTGAACTCTGTAATTAACACACAATTATTCTTAGGTGTTTAAATTTTAACTGAAAAGTGATCCCTGTTAGGAATTTGTTCTCCTTGATAGGTGACAACTAACTGAGCACCAAAAAGGAAACCTGTTAAAGTGAAATGAACACTAGGAGAAACGGCGACTTGATCAGCCCTCACCCTGACTGTTGATGAGCAACTTAATATGTTATCCCTCTTAGTATTTTTTTGTTTGTTCTACTTAATACTTTTGGTTGAATACTGTAGTCAATACACAATTCTTCTTAAGTGCTGAAATTTAACTGAAAAGTGATCACTGTTAAATATAAGAGTGGGAATAAGAGAGGGAAGAGATATGCAATTCGGGACATGCTCAAGCTGACTTACCTCAACAGTAGAGTTAGAAACATACCAGGGGATTCCAATTCAATCCCATCAAGGGGGCATGTACCAATGCCATCTCACTAGTCCCAGTGATCAATTTCTGTTCACAATTGATCGTAATGATAGGACTAAGAACCAAATGGATCACATAAACAAGAATAGTGTCTGCAAATACTAGCTGATAGAATCAAAAAGGGAGAGAATGGTCCAACATGGGAAGTGAGATACACAGCAGACCCATAGAATGGCAGATGTCCTAAACAGCACTCTGGCCTCGGAATCAGCCCTTAAGGCATGCGGATCTGGCTGAAATGCCCATGAGAGTATTTCAGGCATGGAAAGCCAAGACACTCTGGGGAAAAAAAAAAAAACCTAAATGAAAGATCTCCACGAGTGAGATCCCAGTGGAAAGAATGGGTCATCAAAGAAGGAGGTACCTTTCTCTGAAGGAAGGAGAGAACTTCCACTTTGACCATGGCCTTGTCTAAATATGATCAGAGTTGGTGAACTCAGGGGGCTTCCATAGCCTTGGCAGCTCATGACAAGAGCCTAGGGTGATTACTGATGCCATAAACAAGAGTGTCAATTTGTTAAGTCAACAACAGGAGTCCCTGTGCACTTACTGCTCATGTAGGATCTTTGTCCTTAGTGTGCTGTACATTGAGATTTAATGCTATAACTAGTACTCAAACAGTATTTTTCACTTTATGTTTCTGTGTGGGAACAAACTGTTGAAATCTTTACTTAATGTATGCTAAACTGATCTGTATATAAAGAGAATCGAAAATGAATCTTGATGTGAATGGAAGGGGAGAGGGAGTGGGAAAGGGGAGGGTTGCGGGTGGGAGGGACGTTATGGGGGGAAAGCCATTGTAATCCATAAGCTGTACTTTGGAAATTTATATTCACTAAATAAGTTAAAAAATTTTAAAAAATTAAAAAAAAAAATACTGTTCTTCAACAGAAGAGACCAGGGCTGTAAACAATCATTGAATCTCAAAATGTTCATTTCACTCCAATACATTATATTTTAGGTACTTGATCAGTTACCCTTGATCAGGGAAAGCATATGATATCTCTTTTGGGGACTGGCTTATTTTACTAAGTATAATGGTTTACAGTTGCATCTATTTTGTTGCAAAAGACAGGATTTCTTCCTTCCTTTCCTTTTTTTTTTTTTTTTCAATAGCTGAGTAGTACTCCATAGTGTGTATATATCATAATTTCTTTATCCAGTCTTTAGTTATGGACATCTGGATTAACTCTATATCTTAGCTATCGTGAATTGAGGAACAGAACACATGGGGTACAGAAAACTATTTTTTTTTGACAGGCAGAGTTAGAGAGAGAGAGAGAGAGAGAGAGAGAAAGAGTGAGCAAGAGAGAAAGGTCTTCCTTTTCCATTGGTTCACCCCGCAATGGCCACTGCGGTCGGCGCGCTGCGGCCAGCGCACCGCCCTGATCTGAAGCCCAGAGCCAGGTGCTTCTCCTGGTCTCCCATGCAGGTGCAGAGCCCAAGGACCTGGGCCATCCTCCACTGCACTCCCGGGCCACAACAGAGAGCTGGACTGGAAGAGGAGCAACTGGAACAGAATCCAGCACCCCAACCTGGAGTAGAATCCAGTGTGCTGGCGCAGGCAGAGGATCAGCCTATTGAGCTGCAGTGCTGGCCACAGATAGCTATTCCATATGCTGATTTCTTTTGGTTTGGGTAATTTCCCAGGAGTGGGATGGCTGGATAATGTGGTAGGTCTGTATTCAGACTTCTGAGGTATCTCCATACTGTCTTCTACAGTGGCTGGACCAGTTTGCATTGCCACCAACACACTTTGATATTTCAATACATGGATATGATTGTAATGATCAGAAGAGGGTATTTGGAATATCCATCATAATATACATTTACCATTCAAAATCCATTCTACCAGCTGGTTTTAAATTTCTAAGGAATAACTTTTAAACCTTATTTGCCTTATTTTGCTATGGAACATTAGAATATATTTGTCCTATCCAACTCCACCTGTAAACTCATTAAACATCTTGTCTCCATCCCCCCTAAACATACCCTTCCCTGGCTGTGGTAACCACTATCTTACTTTCATACAAGATCAACTTTTTGCCTCCCAATAAAATTTAGGATATGTGACTTTTGTCTTTCTGTTCTGCGCATTTTAATAGCCATTCTAACAGGAGTGAGATGACATTTCACTGTGGTTTTGATTTGCATGTTCTTGATGATTAGTGATTTTAAGTAATTTTTTTCAAATGCTTCTTGGCCATTTTTGTATCTTCTTTTTTTAAATGGGAACTTTTATTGTTGTTGAGTTGTTTGGGTTCTTTATATATTCTAGATAATAATCCTTTGTCAAATGAATAGTTTGCAAATATCTTCTCAGATTCTTATTGCTGCCTCTCCACTTTCTTTTTTCTTTGTGCAGAAGACTTATTTTCATGTAATCTCATATGTCAATTTTTGCATTTTTTTGTCTGTACTTTTGTGTCAAAAACTTTGCCAAGACCATTTTCCTGAAATGTTTTCCCTACATTTTCTTCTGAAAGTTTCACAGTTTGTGGTCTTACATTTAATTTATTGATCCATTTTGAGTTGATTTTTGGATATGGTGTGAGATAGATATCTACTTTCATTCTTTTGCATATGAATATCCAGTTTTCCCAGCACCACTTATTAAACAGACTTTCCTGGTTTAAGGGTATGTTCTTGCTGCCATTCTTAAAATCAATTAGCTATAATTGAACATCTTCATTTACAGGTTCTCTATTCTGTTCCATTAATCTATGTGCATGTTTTTATGCCATTACCGTGCTATTTTAGTTAGTGTAACTTTGTAGGATATTCTGAAATCAGGCACTATAATCACTCAAGTTTAGTTTTATTGGTGCTAGCTTGCTTTGAATATTGGAATCCATGAACTTGTACAAGTATTATTTCTATTTCCCTGAAAGATGTCATTGATATTTGATAGGAATTACACCAAAACTATGTATCATTTTGAATAATATTAACATTTTAGATGGTATTGTTTCTTCTATCTGTCAACATGGGATGTCTTTCCATTTTGTGGGTGTATTCCCTTCAGTTTCTTTCATCAATGATTTCTAATTCCCTTAAAGAGACCCTTCACTGTATTGAGTTTATTTTCGTAGCTACTGTGAATGGGGTTCCTATCTTAATTTATTAGCAAGTTTGTTACTGGTATATAAAAATGCTTCTCATGTATGCTGATTTCGTATCTTGCAATCATGACGAATGTCAGTCTGGTGCTTTTTTGTGACATTGTTATGTCTTTATATAGAGAGAGCCATGTCATCTGCCAACAGGGACAATATGATTTCATCCTTTGCTGTTTTGACACCCTTAATTTCTTTCTCTTGCCTTATTGATCATCTTTATGACTTTATGATTTTTCTTTCCTCTTTCACTTTTGTGAATCTGCTGTTCTAGTGAGTTGTGTATGTTCATGTGTTTTCATCATGATAATCATTGTCCTTTCAAATATAATATAGGATTCAATTAAGCATCTCTTTTCAGGTCAGTCTAGCAGTGATGCATGGCTTTAGTTTTCACTTGTCTAGGAAAGAATGTATTTCTTCTTCATTTCTGAAAAGGGGTATTTCTGCATGTGGTAGTCTAGATTTACAGTTTTACTTTTTACTTCAGAAATTTAAACATGCAAAGTTTCTGTCTAAAAATTTGCTGTTAGTCTAACAGAAGTTGCCTTAAATATGACTAAGCACTCTTCTCTTGTTCTTAGACTTCTCTGTCTAGTTTGACTATAATGTGTCCCAGACAGGACTTTTTTGGTCAAAACTGTTAGGTTTCCTTTGGGCTTCCTGTATTAGTATGTCCATATATTCTCCTAATGCTTTCAGCTATTATTTCATTAAGTAAGTTTCTTTACTTTTCTCCTGCAGCACCGTTAGTGCAATATTTGCCTACTTAATGGAGCCTGTCATGAGTTCCCTTCATTCATTTTAATATTTCTGTGTGTGGGGGTGGGTTATTTTGAAAGACCTTCCTTCAAGCTTGGAAATTCTATCTAATCTGGGCTATTGTTAAGGTTCTCAAGTATATTTTGTATTTCATTTATTCAATTCTTTGGCTCTAAGACTTAGGGTTTTTAATGTCTCAGTCTCTTTGCTGAAATTGTCATTCAGGTCATGAATTGCCTTCCTAAATTTATTGAATTCTCTCTCTGCATTGTCTTGTATCTCAATGAGTATCCTTAACTTTCTTATTTTGAATTTTTTTTCAATCAGTACATTTATTTCCATTCCTTTGTGATCTCATGCTGGAGAATTATTGGGTTCCTTTGGAGGCATCTTACTACTTTTCTTTTTCATGTTCTGTCCATGTGTAGATATTTGCACATATGGCAGATCAGTTGCCTTCACCAACTTTATTGGATGTCTTTTTCTTTTTAAAGATTTATTTATTCACATGATAGGCAAAGTTACAAAAAGAGAAACAGAAAGAGTGGTCTTCCATCCACTGGCTCACTCCCCAAATGCCCTCAATGGCAAGAACTGGACTGTTCTGAAGCCAGGGGCTGGAATTGGAAACAGAGCCAGGAGCTTTGTCTGAGTTCCCACATGGGTACAGGGGCCCAAGAACTTGGGCCATCTTCTGCTTTCTTAGACCATCAGCAGGGAGCTGAATCAAAAATGAAGCAGCTGGGACTCAAACGAGCGCACTTATGGGATGCAGGCATCCAGGCAGATGCTTAATCTACTACACCACAGGGTTGGCCCCAGTGGGTGTCTTTTATACTAAAACATTTTCTCCTGGTGCTGGTATTCTGGTGTAGCAGGTAAAGCTGTCACCTGCAATGCTGGCATCCCATACAGGGGCAAGTTCATGTCCAAGCTGTTGCACTTCCCATCCAGCTCTAATAGAGCTAATGGCCAGGGAAAAGCAGTGGATGATGGACCAGGTACTTGGGACCCTGCCACCCCCATGGGAGATCTGGATGAAGCTTCTGGTCTGGCTCTTGTCTGGTGCTGGCCATTGCAGCCATCTGGGGAGTGAAACAGAGGATGAGTGATCTCTGTCTCTTCATCTCTCTCTGTAACTCTTTTAAAATAAATGAATAAATACTTAAAAATGACTTTTTATTACCAGAGAGATGTCCTAGGGTACCATTTGGAAGGCAATTTCGGTTCCTGGTAGGCATAATAGCATAGTGTCTGTGCAGCTGTTAGCTATAATCAACATCAGCAGTGCCTGTGAATATCTCAGTGGCTTAGGCTACAGGGGATTTTGTGTGAGTATTCAACCAGATGGGATTCAGTTCACTCTCTCTCTCTCTTTAAAAGATTTATTTTATATATTTGAAAGACAGAGTTACAGATATAGAGGGACACACACACACACAGGTCTTCCATTTGCTGGTTCATTCCCTAAATGGCCATAACAGCCAGTGCTGGGCAAGCCTGAAGCCAGGAGACAGGAGTCTCTTCCAGGTCTCCCACAGGGGACCAAGCACTTGGGCCATCTTCCACTGCTTTCCCACCCACATTAGCAGGGGGCTGGAACTGGAAGTGGAGCAGGTACTCAAAGCAGCGCCCATATAGTATGTTGGTGCTGCAGGCTGTGGCATATCCCACTATGCCACAATGCTGGCCCCCTGGGATTCAGCTGGTTTAAGTGGGGTGTATTTGTAGTTAGCACTGGACATAGTGCGTCAAGCAGTAGGTATGTGGTGGTGCTCTAGTGGGCTCATACAGGTGAAGAGCAACTGGCAAAGCAGTGGAGACAGGCCATCCATTAAATTCAAAACTGTGGAGTTCAGGGCTCATCCAGTGGAACCATGTGAATGCAAAATAGCATGCCTTTTTATAGGGGTGATATATTTGTAAGTGTCTGACAGCTATACTGTAGGAAAGGACACACTAGTGGGGCTGGACAGGTTGCTTGTCAGTGTGGATGCCTGTGGGGCTTTGGGGATGACTTCCCGGGTAGGATACCCAGTTGCTTTCCAGGACTGGGAGTGGTGGGCAAGATTTAAAGCATACCTCTCTGCTTCCCAGGGCCTATTTGGGACAAGCCACACAAGGTAGGATTCCCAGCTGCCTCCAGGGGCTGAGAGTTAGTGGTCAGAACTGCATGGTTTGCTTCCTGGGCACCTTGTCAGGCTGGATGGCTGAAGGTAGGTCACTCAGCTGCATCCAGTGAATATGGGTGGGTAGTTAGGGTCACCTGGATGTTTCCTGTGACTGTAGGAAGATGGAAAGGTTATCTAAATGATTCCCAAGGCCTTAGTGGGGAAAACTATAAATTTTATTGACCATTAAACTATAGTTATAGTATTTAACCTTCCATTCATCTACCACCAGAAAAGTATTACTTTTTATAAAAACTGAAAGTATGCAGTGAAAGTTACTTTTCCAGGGACTGTTGGTAGTGAGCCAACACTTATTTACTTTTGAGATCGTTTTTAAAGGATCACACTTAAGAAAATAATTTATATCTATATAAATATTAGGTATTTATCCCAAGCAGGAAAGTGGTACATATTTTTAACTACATGAGTGAGTAGAGAAATAAGTTCAAATTGCTGTTTTTGAATTCTCATGCTAGCCACTCCTAAATGCATTAAATCAAGAATTTCTCTCATCCTGGAAAATTAAATAGCAGGTGTAGAACTTAATGAACTGCAGAACTTGGACTTATTGGTGTGGCAAATAGATTGTGATATTCATTTCCAATTAAAGTTATTTTGCAAAGATCAATGAAGCACATTTTCACAAATTGAATCATGGTAAACTAATAAACAAAATTCTCTCATCCTGTTGATGGCAAATTATTATTTCCTTAACATTTAAAATCCCATCACACCACTAATTATGAAATTCAAGGAGTAGAAATTTATTTACTCATGTGTATGGGTTTCACTTCTGATGTTGTAAAAAAGGTAAGGAACATTAACAATTTTCAAGGAAGCTTCATAAGAATAATATTCCAAATTTGACCTTTTTGGTCTTTGATCCATAAGCACTTCTTTTATTTACTAAGTAACATGTTTGTCCTAATGATTAAAAGGTCTGCTCTTTAATAAATTAGAAAAGGATCTGTTGTAGGGTAACCTTTAATTAATGAATGCACACTATATATTTGCATCAGAAACAATAAGTTTTATGGAAAAATGAAACTAGCTTATGACTTTGCCTCCAGAATCATTGAGCTGCTTCAAAGAAAAATTAAAATGTTAATTTAGCAACCTTAAATGGCACCACTTTATTCAAAGAATGCATAAACGCTATGATATTCTTTTTAAGGACCTCCTCACCGTTCACCTCCCCTTGATATTTCTATCCAAGTATCCTTTTAAAGAAATGTTAAACATTTGTGTAGTTTTTATTTAAACTTTTAATATTTCAGTTTGATTAAGATAACCAAAATGGAGTCACCTTCTAACAGAAAGTCTTGTTTTCAAAGAACAAAAGGAAATACTCAGTGGTTAAGACTTCCTCCCCAAGAAAACTCTAGGATTTAAGAATACTTTATTTAGTGGAGGATTAAGCTTGTGATTATAAAATAAATTGAAAATATGTCATTGCAGAAATTAATAAAAATATGAAAGGATGAAGGAGGGAGTGTAGGAGGGAGGGAGGATGGGTAGGGTAGGAGGTAATGTTATGTTCCTAAAACTGTATATGTGAAATACATGAAATTTGTTCCCTTTATATAAATAAAAGAATGAAAATTAAAAAAATATTTTTCACACAATAATGTAAACTTCAAAAGAAGTTTCCAGTAGCTTATGAGAAGACATATTTTGTGAACATTTCTGTCATAAATAGTTCTTCCAAGTTGATTGGCATCATGGTGATTTGTCACATTATGTCTTGTGGTCTCTCTAAAGAGATCCAGCATAAGAGGAAAAAAATAAAGAAAAATCCCTTTCTGATATTCCATGCCACCTCCTCTCTTCTCCTCTTCTCCTAACTTCACCTTTCACTTTAGTGACTCTTGTGTCCAAGCTATTTTTGAATTTTATTGAACAGTAACATAAATGTGAAAAGTTACTGTGGGTGCTTGTCAATTTTATTTTGCAAATGATTAAATATACACATACATGCATTTCACACACAACTGTCTGAAATCTCAGAGATAGTAGAAACCCTTAATATGAGAGATTGTTCATTAAATTAAATAAGCTTAGCTTCACAAATTCACTAAATGAACTTATTTTGTCCCATTTCTTCACATAGCGATTACTTTTCATAAATCGACGTAAGTCTTCAGTTCAACTTCTGAGAACTACCATAATATCATCTAATTTCAATTTTTTGTAGAGTTGGACAAGATCTTACTGATTTCTGAAAATATAATGGGTGAGTTCTTTGTTCATGATGCTTCTGTAGGTCCAGGTGCTTCCTGAGAATCTGCAGTTCTAATGAATTCCAGGTTGTACTGCTCATCTATGTACCAAACTTTGAGTATCATGAAGCAAAACTATTTTTCCCCAAGTGTTAAGAGCTAATCCTGTAGGACAGTATCCCTTCTAGAACTCTTAAGTGGGCTGGCGCCGCAGCTCACTAGGCTAATCCTCCGCCTTGTGGCGCCGGATTCTGTCCTGGTTGCCCCTCTTCCAGACCAGCTCTCTGCTGTGGTCAGGGAGTGCAGTGGAGGATGGCCCAAGTGCTTGAGCCCTGAACCTCATGGGAGACCAGGATAAGTACCTGGCTCCTGCCATCGGATAGGCGCGGTGCGCCGGCTGCAGCGCACCAGCCGCGGCGGCCATTGGAGGGTGAACCAACGGCAAAGGAAGACCTTTCTCTCTGTCTCTCTCTCTCACTGTCCACTCTGCCTGTCAAAAAAATAAATTAAAAAAAAAAAAGAACTCTTAAGTGGAGGAGAAAATAAATTACTCTGTTAAAATGTAACTGGGGTAACTTTGGAGGCATATCACCTACTTAATTGGGCTACCCAAACCAAAATCAATTCATTAATAAATTATTTTGACCTTGAGTTACATGATGCCTCATTAGGTATCATTACTCATATTCTACTGGGAAAACAATGTTTCCAACATTTATTTCTGCTTGATGCTTCCTTCAGTTATCCTCGGAGAACTCCCTATTATAGAGCAGCTTCCTTTTGCATGTATTCTAGTCACAGAGGAAGAACACTGGCACGATGTCCAGCTCTTTTTTCCTTTTATTAGACTCCTGAGGCAAAAGGCAGAAAGGATATAGATATATTAATTCTCAAGGGATAATAATTTCCATTTTTGTATTATTTTGTAATTTCCAAAGTACTTTCAGCAATTAAGATGCCCTTCATGATCTTAAGGGTCATGCCCAATTCTCCAAAAGTAGTCCCAGAATACAAAGTGATAGCTGCAGTGGGTTTAATGGCACCCAAAAGAACAAATCCCCATTCTAGAACCTATCAATATGACCTTATTTGGAAAAAGTTTATTTTCAGATGCAATTAAATTAAAGATCTTGAGCTGAGATCATCCTAGGTTATCCAAGTAAGCTCTAAATCCATTAGGTATCCTTACAAGAGGCAGAAAAGGAGACAACATGGATACATATAGGAAGGAACAATGTAGAGTATAGCAAAGACTAATGTGATGCAGTCACAAGCCAAAGATGACCAATAGCAGGCTGGGAACAGAATCTCCCGTAGAGCTTCAGGAGACAGCATGGCCCTACTTAATGCTTATTTTTTTTTTATTTCTGGCCTCCAGAACTGTGAGAGAAGCTCTGTGTGTGTGTGTGTGTGTGTGTGTGTGTGTGTGTTAATGAAAGTTTAAAAATATTGTACTTACTTTCATATAATTGGGAGAGAGAGACAGACAGACAGACAGACTGGTTCCATATGGTGGTTCATTTCCCAAATACCCATAAGTCAAGCTGAAGCCAGGAGTCCAGAAATCCATGTGGGTCTCCCCATGGGTGACAGGCCAGGCACTTGAGTCATTATCTGCAGCTTCCAAGGATGGATTAGCAGAAAACTAAATTGGAAGTGGAGAAGCTGGGACTTCAACTGGCACTCCATTATGGGGTCCAGGAATCCCAGATGGTTGCTTAACCATCTACATCACAACACCCATCCAATTTGTAGGCATTTGTTATGGCAGACATAGGTAACTAATACAATAATAAAAAAGCAAAGATTCATTGAGTTACAGAATACATAAGGTAGGATGGGTGTTAGAATTGCAGTCTTAAAGATAAAAACAGAGAATTTAAAGTGGTAAAATAAGTTGACTAAGTTTGCTCAGCTCCAGTATAATACAAATGTGTGTGTAAAATATCATTCTAGTATGGGTGTACTGGGAGTGAAAAAATAATTAGTTTTTAATATATTACAAATTCTCCACAAATAATAGAATACTAGTTCAAAATACTGAATATTTTATAGTAATAATATTATAAATATCTTCTTTAGAATAAGATTAGGCTTTTTTTTTGACAGATAGAGTTAGAGAGAGAGAGACAGAGAAAAAGGTCTTCCTTCCGTTGGTTCACCCCCAAAATGGCTGCTACGGCCGGAGCTACGCCGATCCAAAGCCAGGAGCCAGGTGCTTCCTCCTGGTCTCCCGTGCGGGTGCAAGGGCCCAAGGACTTGGGCCATCCTCCACTGCCTTTCCGGGCCACAGCAGGACGAGAACCCTGCACCCATATGGGATGCCGGCACCACAGGTGGAGGATTAACCCAGTGAGCCATGGCACTGGCCCCCAAGATTAGGCATTTTTATAAATTTTTCCTAACATCTATATTTTTGAAAGTTTAAAAACTATATAATATTCAGGGCCGGCACTGCAGCACAGCGGGTTGACACGCTGGCCTGGAATGCTAGCATCCCATATGGGCGCCAGTTCAAGACCCAGCAGCTCCAATTCCTGTCCAGCTCTCCGCTGTGGCCTGGGAGAGCAGTGGAGGATGGCCCAGGTACTTGTGCCTCTGCACCCACATGGGGGACCCGGAGGAAGCTCCTGGCTCCTGGCTTCGGATAGGCGCAGCTCTGTCCAGTGCAGCCAATTGGGGAGTGAACCATCAGATGGAAGACCTCTCTCTCTCTCTCTGCCTTTCCTCTCTCTGTGTAACTCTTTCAAGTAAAATAAACCTTAAAAAAACTATATAATATTCATAGTGTGATCAACTAGACCATGCCTGTGAAACATCAACTTTCTTGATTAGTTCACTTAATCAACTAGTTGGTCAATGGCCTGGTAGAAAGAGGAAATACTTAAAGATTAGGTAGGTAACTTTTATTGGAAGATAGACAAGAGCTTGAATCATGATTCTGTCATAAGTGCAGTAAGACCTTGGGAAAGTTACCTAACTTCTGTGCCATTTTCCCCCATTGAATAAAAATTATAATTATTTTAAATAACATGAGGATTAAATCTGACCACACTCTCAGGCCCATAGGCTCTAATGCCTGGAACAGAATAGGAATTCAATCAATATGTATTAAATGTAATTATGCAAATTTTTGGTTGGAAATAATAACACCATATTTAACATTTATTGTTTATGTATCCCTGAGAATAGTGTATACTTGTTAAGTCCAATTCAAATATCTGGCTTAGCTGTGTGACATTATATAAACTATAAATTGTACATATAAAAATTATCTTTTTCTTTGCACCCACTGTTGGGTCATGACTATCAAAGTAAGAGATCATGAATGTGCTTGAGAGTAAGAAGGAAAAATCTGGTGCAGATTCTCCTCTTTTTTCCTCTTTTGTGTTTTGTTTTATTTGTGTTTCTAGTGTCCTTTCTTGGAAACTGATTTTTCCTTCTTGACTGAAAAGTTTGGAATTTGTTGGCCTGCAAGTGACTTTCCAAAAAAAAAAAAAAAAATCCATCAAGTTAATCAGTCACTTGACTGATTGATAGTAGAACATCACCAGGGTAGGTTATTGATCACGTAGCAAATGATTTGACATTCAATTAATTCAATGCCATTTTTGTACGTTCCTGGAGGCTCTATGATAGAAGCAGGTTTTAAATAAAGAGCAGCTATTAATCTACATTGAATTTAGTTTCATTCTGAATTCATGTTGCATAGTAGTTCATAAACACAAGTTAATTGACAATATTTAATGGTGTTTAAGAAAATTTTGGATGAAAGACATCATGTTGGATCCCAGAATACCTTACACAGCCTCCCCAGCTCCCTCAGTTTCTTTGCATTGAACTTAAGGAAGGATGGAATTTACACACTTCAATTAAATACAAGTATATTTAAGCCTCACATATCAAATTATATTTTAAAATCTACTTCATAATATTCTCCAGTTTAAAATTCATATGAAAAAAGTGTATTACTCCCAAAATTTTCCAGTTATCTTTTGATGATGTTTCTGTAACTGTGCAAAGCTACATTGGGATAATATTTTCTCTTATACTTCTCACTGGATTAAAACTTCTATTCATGCCATAACATAAAAGAAAGTTAACATTCATTGACTACTTATTAGGTTCCATGACTGAGGAGGGATGTCCACATTCTCCTAGATCTTTCCTTATTTAGCACATATGATTTTGTTAAAGCTTGAAGTGACAGTTCGGGGAGCCAGTCTAAACTTTTACAAAAACTGAGGCAGAGAGAAGCTAAGTTACTTGATCAGCCAAGGACACAAAGATGGTTAGAAATGTGTCTATGTCAAATCACATTTTTTGTGACAAAAGAACAATAGAAAATCTGTGATGCAGAAACAAAGGAGGGTTCTCATTCCATTCTGTGTGAGACAGAGCTTCTCAGAGAACAAAGCTGCCTTTGAAGCCAGGGATTGCTCCATCTCAAATCAGCTCTGTGAGGTACAGAGCATGACAAGATATGGCCAACATAGAAAATAAAGTTCAAAAAACTCTAAAATTATTCACAATCCTTTGGTGTCAACCCTTAAAGAATCATTATCTTAAGGATATTCTGAACTTGTCTTTGTTAGTTTCTCTTCCATATTTTTGGCAAATCAGTTTAACCTTCAGCATTCTTCATTTATTCTACTTGATTACATCAAACAAATAAATAAATAGCACAGAATCAGAGCACATTATATTAGTGCCAAGAAAGCAGAAACCCAAAAAGATTTCTTAAAAAACACAAATATTGAACTCGGTGGATGTTTGTATACACTACTTTATTGAATATGTAAAATCCACCCAGATCTGAATGGTGGGAGAGAAATCAAAATGTCTCTGGATAGACAATTGAATATTTGACATACTGTGTATGGAATGTTTGAAAAACAACTTAGAAAAAATGATTGAAAAGAAAGTTTAAAAATATAAAGCATTTTTTGTCTTTTTGTTGGTGCCTACTGGTTCTCTACCTTAAGGCAGGATTTTCTTCCAAGTACTTCCCCTAGAGTATATAAATCAATGCAATTCTGCCCTGCAATAGTATCCTAACCTGGTGAAATATCACAAGACTATAAAAAATGCTTTTAGCAAAGGTCTTAACTTTGCTCCTACATCATCAATGAGATGTCAACTTGAAAGTCCAGGTATGTTGGAACCGTTAGAGAGAAAAGGAAGAGAAGATAGATGAAAGAGGCCAGAAAGTGGACAATTGAAAATGAAAAGTTTATGGGACAAGCACAGCTAGATCTTTTAGCTCCATGGGAATAAAGTTGAAAATAAATTGGGAAAATAGCAATGTTACAAGAAAATGAAAGGGCACTGCCTTATATCAGGTTCCCCAAGAAATACTCTAAATGGAGATCTGCATCTAGGAGTTTTATTGGAAAATGATCTTGGGAATACCTGTAAGGGAATGAAAGAAACAGAATTGAGCAGAAGAAGCTGTAATGTAGTGACAACAGAAGACAAATTTGTTTTCTTGCAGAGAACTTGGATTCCTTCTAGAAATTGAAAGACTGTGTCTTCCAAAGGCACATGACAAGTGTGGGAGATTATAAAATATTTATCTAAACTTGGGCAAAGAAGATACTTGATTTTTTTTCAGAGTTTAAAGATACCATTCACTTAAAAAGTACATATAAATGAAACCTGAAGTCACATTTTTCTACTTGTGAGCAGTTTTAGTTTAAAATCATAGTTCAATTACGCATAAAATCAATAGAATTTATTTTGAATGAATACCCTATCTATTTTCTATTACCTCTAAAAATGCTCTGATAGTATTTCTATTCAGTTAAGATGTTAGATTCTCGGTCCTCCGATCTTTTGTTTGCATCTCTTCTGTTGCTTCTCTCTATGACATTTAATATCAATTTACCTTCTAAATGAGGTTGGACAGAAAGAGAATGAAAAGCACACCCTAATTTTGACAGATTTTTCTGTTTCTACTGGGTTCCTAAAATGCTTTGTTAGGTATAAAAATATTTAAGTATGTATTTAATGATCTAAAATCTCAATTATTTATAATTTTCTCTACTCCCAGTCCCAGAATGTAATACTGCCACTAAAGAATAGTTGCATTATTCTAGTTTTTAATGAGTTCCTTGGAAAACTATTAACTGTAGGAATTACATGGACTATGTGTTTTGACACAAGGTAATATCTAACACCTTGCATGTTAACTCTGCACTGCTCAACATTGTCTTCATTTTTGGTTTATACAAATGCTGTATGTGTGAGGAAATTTTTGCTACTTCATGAGTAGCAAACAAAAGTTTGCACATTAAAATATAAATGAATACTTAATTAAATAAAATTTTGATGATTATATTGTTAAGCAATTGCCAGAAAGTTTGGGTTAACAACTAAGTGGTAACTGAGTTTCCTCTGCTGGTACTATAATGAAGGAAGGTTACTACTAATAGCTCCTACATTACAGAAAACTAGGAAATCAACCTAACGCAAAACCGTTAGTTGTACTAATATCAATATCTGTTGTTGGTCTGTAATAGAAGGGACACTAGGAGAAAAAAGACAGGGAAGCAAAACTAAGATGACAATTGTAAAATGTGTTATAATATCAAAACAATGTTTGGGTAGGCATTTGATTGGGTAAGAGGCTCCTTGCTGAATTCCCACCCACTTCCTGCTTTCGTACACCTGGGGAGGCAGAAGATGATGGCTGGAGCAGTTGGATATCTGACACCCATATTGAGATACCCAGATTGAATTCCAGGCTACTGGCTTTGGTTTGGCCCTATCCTGGCTCCTGTGGGCACTGGGGTGTGAACTAACAGATGGAAGATGAATCTCCCACCTTCTCTCTCTCTCTCTCTCTCTAATAAAAATAAAAGATACATGGCATGTACCAATGCCATCTCACTAGTCCCAGTGATCAATTTCTGTTCACAATTGATCATAATGATAGGCCTAAGAACCAAACGGATCACATAAACAAGAATAGTGTCTGCAAATACTAGCTGATAGAATCAAAAAGGGAGAGCATGATCCAACATGGGAAGTGAGATACACAGCAGACCCATAGAATGGCAAATGTCCTAACAGCACTCTGGCCTCAGAATCAGCCCTTAAGGCATGCGGATCCAGCTGAAAAGCCCATGAGAGTATTTCAGAGTTCAAAAAATTGATGGTAGGAATACTTAGAAGTAATCAGAAGCAAGTGCATGAACTAATGAAATCCATGCATCACATGAAAGAAAAGTTCTCCCATGAAATTGAGATTTTAAAAGAGAAATCAAAATAAAATTATGGAAATGAAGAATTCAATGGAACAAATAAAATTACAGTGGAGAACATTAACAACAGAATCAGTAAAGCCGAAGAAAAAATAACCAACTTAGAAGACAAGGCACAGAAAATTATACAGTCACACTAAATACAAAAAGAAGAAATTAGAAAACTAAAAAACACTGTTGGAAATCTACAGGTACTATCAAACAACCCAACATATGGGCTCTGGGAGTTCCTGAAGGCGTGGAAAGTGTGAAAGGATTAGAAGGCCTCATTAGTGAAATAAGAACAGAAAATTTCCCCAATTTGGAGAAAGAAAAGGACATCCAACTACAGGAAGCACAGATAACTTCTAATAAACATGACCAGAAGATCTTCACCACAACACATTGTAATCATACTCTCCATGGAAAAACAAAGAAAAGATTTAAAATGTGCATGAGAGAAATGCCAGATTACTTTCAGAGTATCTCCAACTAGACTCAGATCTGACGTTTCATCAGAAACCCTACAGGATAGGAGAGAATGGCAAGATATATTCCAAGTGTAAAAAGAAAAAAAAAAGCATCAACCCAAAATAATATACCCTGCAATGGAGGTGAAATAAAGACCTTCCATAACAAACAGAAATTGAAATAATTTGTCACCACCCATCCAGCCCTGCAGAAGATGTTTAAGGATGTGCTGCACACAAAAACACAGAAACATGGTTATCACTATGGAAGAAGATAAAGGAAGGAAAACTCCCAGTATAAGTACAAAGGAAATCCAAAGTAAAAAATAGGAATATGTATGGAAAAATGGAAGGGCAAAGTTGTTACTTACCAATAGTCACCTTGAATGTAAATGGGTTTAACTCTCCAGTTCAAAAACACAGACTAGCTAAATGGATTAAAAAACAAAACCCATCTGTTTGTTGCATACAAGAAACACATTGCACCAACAAAGATGCACGCAGACTGAAACAACAGAAACCAAACAAGAGTTGGTGTAGCCTTCCTAATAAGACAAATAAGGACACTGTGTATTGATTAAGGGAGCAATTCAACAGGAAAATGTGACTATTATAAAACTATATACAACTATTTACAGGGCACCTGCCTATTTAAAAGAAATGTTAAGGGATATAAAGGGAGACATACTCAAATACAATAGAAATGGGGGATTTCAATGCTCAACTTTCAGCAATGAACAGTTCAACCAGAAATAAAATCAGCAAGAAAACAGCAGAGCTAACCAACACTATAAACCAAATTGCCCTCAGAGATATCTACAGAACTTTTCAACCTACAGTTGCAGAATACACATTCTTCTCATCTGTACTTGGAACCTTCTCTAGAATTCACCACGTAAGACCACAAAGCAAGTCTCAGCAAATTCAAAAAAATCAAAAGTATACCATGCATCTTCTTGGACCACAATGCAAGGAAGCTGGAAATCGCAACTCAGGAATCTCTAGAACGTATGCAAACACATGGAGACTGAACAACATGCTCCTGAATAAACAGTGGATCATAGAAGAAATCAAAAGAGAAATCAAAAATTTTACGGAAATGAATGAAGATGACAATATAACATATCAAAACTTATGGGATACAGCAAAAGCAGTGTTAAGAGGAGAGTTTATAGCAAACTGGAAATGCACCAAATAAATGAGCATCTCAAGGATCTAGAAAAACAACAATAAACCAAACCCAAATCTAGCAGGAGAACAGAAATAATTAAAATTAGAGAAGAAAACAACAAAATTGAATCCAAAAAATTACAAAAGATCAGCAAAAAGAACCATCAGAAATCATTAAAAAGTGCTGTATGTCAACAAACTGGGGAAACTAGAAGAAACTGATAGATTCCTGGACATATACAACGTACCTAAATTTAGCCATGAAGACACAGAAAACCTAAACAGACCCATTACCACGACAGAAATTGAATCAGTAATGAAAACCCTCCCAACAAAGATAAGCCTAAGGCCAGATGGCTTCACTGCTATATTCTACCAGACATTTAAAGAACTAACTCCATTTCTTCTCGAGTTATTCAAAACAATTGAAGCGGGGCGGGGTGGGGGGGGGGATTGTCCTAAATTCTATGAAGCCAGTATCACCTTAATTCCTATACTTCAAATGCAACAGAAAAAGAGAACTACAGACCAGTTTCCCTGATGAACAGAGACACAAAAATCCTCGACAAAATTCTGGCCAATCAAATCCAATAACACATCAGAAATATCATCCACTTGGACCAAGTGGAATTCACCCCTGGTATGCAGGGATGGTTCAGCATTCACAAATCAATGTGATACATCACATTGAGAAACTGAAGAACAAAAAACACATGATTATCTCAATAGATGTAGAGAAAGCATTTGATAAATATCTTTCATGTTAAAAACCTTAAGCAGATTGGGAATAGAAGGAACATTCCTCAACACAAACAAGGTAATTTAAGACAAACCCATAGCCAGCATCCTACTGAATGGGGAGAAGGTGGAAGCATTTCCACTGAGATCCTGAACCAGACAAGGATTCCCACTCTCACCACTGCTATTTAATATAGTCCTGGAAGTTTTAGCCAGAGCCATTAGACAAGAAAAAAGAAAGGAATACAAATCAGGAAAGAACAATTCAAACTATACTTATTTGCAAATGACATGATTCTATATATAGGGGGTCCAAAAGACTTCACTAAGACACTATTGGAACTCATAGAAGAGTTTGGTAAAGAAGCAGAATATAATATCAGTACACAAAAAACAACAGCCTTTGTATACACAGACAATGCTGCCACTGAAAAAGAACTTCTATGAATGATTGCATTCACAATAGCTACAAAAAAAATCAAATATCTTGGTATAAATTTAACCAAGGACGTCAAAGATCTCATGATGAAAATTATAAAACAATAAAGAAGCAGAAACAAAAAAATGGAAAAATTTTCCATGTTCATGGTTTAGAAAAATAAATGTCCATTCTTCTGGAGGAAATTTACAGATTTTGTACTATACCAATCAAAAAAAGACATTCTTCTCAGATCTAAAAAAAAAGGTGCCGAAATTCATATGGAAACTCAAGAGACCTTTAATAGCTAAAGCCATCTTATACAACAAAAACAAAGCCAGAAGCATCACAATACAAGATTTCAAGATATAGTACAAGGCAGTTGCATCCAACTGGGGAGTGAACCAGATGGAAGACACCCCCCCTCTCTCTTGATTTCTCACTCTCTTACTTTCCTCTCTCTGGGTAGCTCTGACTTTCAAATAAATATTTTTTAAAAAAGTAGGAAATTATGGAAAAAAATAAAATTGACAATCCGGGTATGTGATGCTTAGTCAAACATTAAAATGCTGTAGTGTTTATAGATGTATTTGCAAATAATATAAGTGCCATACGTCAGTAATTACACTATTATGCCTTGCAGGTATGGAGCTGACACAAATTGATGCCAACTAAGACAAACAGATATAATGGGATAATAGATTTAAAATTTAGTTAAATCTATTTTTGTTCAGTTAATCTAGTTTCTACCTGTGTCTTCTAAATTAACTTTAAAACTTCAAATAAATTATAACTAAAATAACAAAATAACCCCCACTGTATTAATTTTCCTGAGGACAATTAATAAAAATAGATACCTGGCTTACTGAGCTAGAATGTGGGAGAATAAACAATGAGGTGGAAAGAACCCAGCAATGATACTGAGATGAGAATGTTCAGAATACAGTTCTGAGTCTCAAACCGGAACATATTCAATTGGGCCTTCGGGAAACAAATGAATTTTTATTCTTTTACCTTAATAATAGTGGGTTTCCATCCCTACCATACAACTTTTCTTTTTTCTCAACACATATGCTTTCACTAAAAGCACATGTATCATCAAGTACCATTTATTAAAAATACTGTTCCATATTCAAGAGAGTATCAGTGTGTATTGAAAAAAGAGATATGTATAGTTGCTGTGCATTTGAATGACCTTTCAAAACCTTCCTTTCTTGTGTAGAGGAGATAACACTTAATAAAGTCAAAGTCCTCCCAATTGTTTAACTTTTTAAAATCAGAATGTCATAGCTTTGAATTATTTGAAATAAAAACTGGCTTTCCCAGTACTGTGGAAACTTCAACTTGACTCTAGTTTTAAAGCTTGAAAAATCAAAAGACTTTTAGTTTGGCTATAGAATTCCTAGCTTTTTATAGATATGAATTGCTTGGAGAAATTATCATTTTTACTACTGTAATATGAACTTCTGACAGGTTCTTTTGAAAAATCTGCTTTATTGAATGTGATTCTGTGCCCTTCTTTAATATTAGTCAGAAGCAAGGTCAATATATTTAAAGTTTAATGTTTCCTTTATTTTTAATACATAATGGAAATTAAGATTAAACTTGAAATTTTTAAACATGATCTTACCTAAAGTGCCATCTAAATCATAATTCACATAGTTTGTAACATGGGAATTTAATATAAGCATCCCTATATATGTGATTCTCCAATCTTGCACCTAAAAATATGCTCAAAACTTGAGTAAATTAAATTTTACCTGATATTTTAAGTAAATTAAAATTTACCTGACATTTTAAAACCGAGACTACATCTTCCCTGTCAGATAGAAAGGGAGGCTGGAGAATAGCTTTGAACCCAATCCTGAGCTCCCAGTTCCAGATTATATTGCTCCTCACCTCATGTGGTTTGCCTTTGTTCTGGGAACTAGGATCTTCCTGTATGCACATTTTACTAAACCTGCTCCTTAGACTTCAGCTTAAGAAAGTGAGTTTTTTTCCTTACTCCAAATCATTTGCTTATTCAAAGAATCTTTCATCAATGTTTGTTGTGTGCCTATCATATTTCAGGTACATTCTCCTTTGTGAGAAAATCAGAGAGAACAAAAATCTTTGCCATTAGTAAAAAAGGAGAGTAACTGAATTATAGTCTTTTTTGACGACTGAACTCGGTATCCCACTTCTGCTTCCTGAACTGAATCCTAGTCCTTCTAGGGCTGAAATAGGACCCAGTGGCTTGCCCCTCCACAGGTAGATTTCAGCAGCTTTCTGGCAGTCTTTGTTGAAGTTAACTCACCATTTTCCTGGACTTGACATTTGGCTGTTATCTCCTGTTAGATGAAGACCCTATAATTATTTCTTAGGATAAATCCATTATGTCTTAAGAAATGAGGAATGAAACCAGCTTCCATTTGACTCTTATCTCTTTCTTTCCTTTCCCAGTACCCATGCCTTAATTTAAGACTCCTTTCAGCTTTTGACTAATAAAATTTTCTCCTAAACATTCCTACTATCATGTGTTTCTACTCAAATGTAATATATCTACTGTTTCCTAAAACTAACTATAAATATACATCTGAAGTACATAAATTTTAATGTGAAGTTCTGTTAATTATTATAAAGTTTAATATATCTCTGAAATCACTTCTCAAGTCCACACATAAAATATTCTTAGAACCTTAAAAGTCATCACAAGCCTACTCCAATCACTTTCTATTCCCTCATCAAAAGTAACTGCTTTTGACACCCAATAATATATGTTAATATGGCCTATTATTGAAATGCAAATAAATAGAAGTACATCACATATATTCTGTACCCAATTTCACATGTTCAACATCACATCTGAAAGATTCAATCACATTTTTACATCTAGGTAGAATTCATTAAGCTTTCTGGCTGTGCAGAATTTCATTGGCTAAATACAACACAAACTATTTACTCATTGTGTTGTTGACTAACTTTTGAATTGGTTCCAGGTTAACCCATTAAAATAAGGCTACTGTAAATATTCATATGCAAAATTTTATGAACATGTATATGCATATATGTTACATTATTATGGAGTGTAAAATGCAAATGATCACAAAATGTTCATGGAAAAAGCATATTATGAAAAACCTGTGCATGGATTTCTAATTTTTTGCACCAAAATAAACTTATAGTTTTTTTAAAAATTATATATTTCTGAATTTTATTTGAGAGGTAGAAAGTGAAAGAAAGAGGTAAAGATGAGGAGGGAGAGAGATAAAGACCTCTCATATTCTTGTTCACTCCTCAATTGCCTAGGGCCAGAAACTCAATCTGGGCTTCCTAGAGTGGCAGTGACTCAACTACTTAAGCCACTACCTACTCCCTTTCTGGGCACATGTTAACAGGAAACTGGAATTAGGAGCACAGCCAGGACTCAAACCAAGTTATTCTGATACAGGAAGCAGGCATCACTAGCAGTGTTCTAACTGTTAGAACAAATCTCCCAACTCTTATTATTTAATTCGATTTTTCCATAAATTTTTTGAAGTATGCTATATATTTTCATATGGTATGTGTATATTCAACTGTAATATTAGGTAACGATTATCCAAAGGCATTTTATCAACTAATGTACTTCTTGCAGTAATATGTGAAAATATCCATATGCTATCAAACACTTATTCCTGTCATTCATTCAAATATTAGTGATTAATGTGAGTAGGCTGCAATGTGTCCTCATGGTTTTTTGATTTATACTATGACTAATGGAGTTGAGCATTTTTAAAATGTTCTTTGGCCATTTTGGATTTTCTCTTATAAAGAATTCTTAGGTTCCTTGTTAATATTTCTTTTGAACTATGTAATACAGCCACATACTCCTTGACACTCCTCCTATTGAAATATGAGGTCTATTTCCCTTCTCTTGTTATTTCTTCACTCGCAGAAAACTAAGCAAGGGATGCTATATGACTTGGGAGTAAATCATCTAATGCCATACACCCTCCTCATTGGTCACTGTAAAGCTTGTTTTTGAAACCCTGAATCTCAAAGTCCAAAGCCCAGGTACCCAAAGAAGACAATTCTTAAAGAAGCCATGTGCAAGCACTCCTGCTAACAGCTAAGCCCATTCTTTCAGTTGTTTTCAATAAAGCACCAGACACACAAGTGAGGCTGTTCTAGGCCCCCAGGACAAGCTCATTTTCCAACAAAAGCACTAGATGACTGCTATCAACTTCAAACAGAATCTTCCAGCAAAGCCCTAATTTCCTGATCTATTAAATGATGAATCATACAATGGTTATGTTAAGCCATTAAGTTTTGAGTTAGTTTGTGCTGCAACAATAGATTTACTTTTTAAACTTTTTTAATTTTAATTTTAATTAAACAGACTCAATTTGATTTGTAGATACAAGTCTAAGAACATGAGATCCCCTCCCTCCCTCCATTTGTCCCAACCTCCTTCAGGTAACTTTCTTTGTTGTTTTTTTGTTTGTTTTTTAGCTTTTGAGATGATATATTTTAAATTCACATTGCAGTAAAAAGGCTTAAACTTAACCAAATAAGAAGTTTAACAAGTAAAAAGTAAAAAGACCCTAGTGGGAATATATAGACAATGGGTATAAACAATACTTGAATGGGAATGGAAAAAATGACCAATTCACACATATACAGTTTTTTTTGTCAGTTAATCATTCATAATTTATTTTAGTGAGGTAGAGCCAATGAAATGTAATAGCTAAGTATTTCCTGTGTGGTTACAAAATAATAAATAAGTTATTTAGATTTTAAGCCATTTCCTCTCAACAGTTAATGTACATGAATACAAATATTTATACTTTTTTGTACTCTGTTACCACAAATCAGGTAAAATACATGGTGATGTTTTTGGGGCTGGCTTATTTCACGAAGTATAATGGTCTCCAGTTGCATCCATTTTGTTGCAAAAAAAAACAAAAACAGAATTTCATTTGTTTTTGTGGCTGAGTAATATTCCATAGTGTATATATACCCCATTTATTTTAGCCAATCACTGAAACGGAGAGAATCCTCCCAAATTCCTCCTATGAGGCTAGTATCCCCTTCATCCAAAGCCAGAAAAAGAAATAACAAAGAAAGAAAACTATAGACTAATAGCAGTGATGAACATAGATGTAAAAATCCTTAACAAAACACTAGCTATTGAAACCAACAACACATCAGAAAGATCATTCACCCAGACCAACCAGGATTTATCCTTGGTATACAGGGATGGTTCGATATATGCAAATCAATAAATATGATACATCATAGTAACAAATTGAGGAATAAAAATCATATGATTATCTCAATAGATGCAGAGAAAGCATTTGATAAAATACAACATCCTTTCATGATGAAAACATTAAGCAAATTGGATATAGAAGGAACATTCCTCAACACAATTAAGGCAATTCATGACAGGCCCACAGCCAGCATTTTACTGAAGGGGGAAAAGTTGTAAGCATTTCCAGTAAGACCAGATCCAGACAAGGATACTCACTCTCAGCATTACTCTTCAATATTCTCAGTATTACTCTTCAATACAGCCATGGAAGTTTTAGCCAGAGCCATTAGACAAGAAAAAAGAAATCAAAGAGATACAATTGGAAAGGAGGGAATCAAATTATCCCTGTTTATAGATGACATGATTTTATATAGATAGAACAAAAAAAACTCCATTAAAGACTATTGGAGCTCATAAGTGGGTTTGGTATCATTGCAGGATATAAAATTAAAATATAAAAATCAATAGCCTTTGTATACACAGACAATGTCATGGCCGAGAAAGAACTTGTAAGATCAGTCCCACTCACCATAGCTAAAAAAAATTTAAATAAATTGGAATAAATTTCACCAAGGAGGGGAAAGATTTGTATGATGAAAATTATGAAACATTAAAGAAGACAACACACAAGAAATGGAAAAAAATCTTCCATGTTTATGAATTGAAGAGTTAACATCATCAAAATATCCATAATACAGAAAACTATTTGCATATTCAACGTGACTTCTATCAAAATATTAATGACATTCTTCTCAAATCTAGAAAAATGATATGATACTAAAATTCATGGAAACACAAGGGACCTTGAATAACTAAAGCAGTCTTAAACAACAAAAATAAAACAGCAGGCATCACAATGCCACATTTCAAGACATATTACAGTGCAGTTATAATCAAAACAGCCTGGTACTGGCACAACTGTAAATATACGGATCAATGGAAAAGAATACAATCCCCAGAAATCAATCCACACATCTACAACCAAGTAATACTTGCTAAAGGAGCTAGGACTAATCACTGGAGAAATTACAGTCTCTTCAGCAAATGGCACTGGAAAAATTGGATCTCTGCAAGCAAAAGCATGAAACAAGATTCCTACCTTAAACCTTATACAAAAATCAACTCAAAAATGTTCAAGGATCTAAATCTATGACCTGATGCAATCCAATTACTGGAGGAGAACATTATAGAAACTGCAAAGTAGTGGTATAGGCAAAGACTTTTTGGAAAAGACCCCAGAAGCACGGGCAATCAAAGCAAAAATAGACCAATGGAATTACATCAAGCTAAGAAGCTCCTGCACACAAAGGAGACACTTAATAAAGTGAAGAGACAACCAACAGAATGGTTGAAAATATTTGCAAACTATGAAACTGATAAAGGATTAATGTCCAGAATTTATGAAGAGCTCAAGAAAGTCCATATCATCAAAATAAACAATCCAGTTAAGAAAAAGGCAAAGGACTTCCACAGGCATTTTTCAAATAATGAAATGCAAATGGCCAACAGACACATGCAAAAATGCTCAGGATCAATAGCCATCTGGGAAATATAAACAACAATGTGTCACTTAACTCCAGTTAGAATGGCTATCATTCAAATCTCAAAAAATAACAGATGCTGTTGAGGATGTGGAGAAAAAGGTATCCTAATGCACTATTAGTGGGAATATAACTATTAAAACATTATGGAATGACAATATGGAGATTGCTCAGAAATCTGAAAATAGACCCTGCCAGCCCAAACCTGGGAACTTACCCAAAGGAAATGAAGTCAGCGTATGAGTTATCTGTACCCCCATGTTTATTGCAGCTCAGTTCACAATAGCTGAGATTTGGAATCAACCCAGATGCCCATGAACCAATGACTGGATAAAGCAGTAGATAATGTAAGCAGAATTTGGTTCCTAAAAATGGGTTGGTGTAATCATAAAGACAAAACATGTTAAATTGGTTCTAGAGATGGCCACGTCCTAGTGGAGCATATTGGTAAAGAAACAAAAGAAAGTGAGGGGGACCGGCACTGTGGAATAGTAGGCTAAGCCTCCACCAGTGGCACCAGGATAATTTATGGGCACTGGTTTGTGTCCTGGCCACTCCTCTTCCAATCCAGCTCGCTGCTGATGGTCTGGGAAAGCAGTGGAAGATGGCTCAAGTGCTTGGACCCCCTGCACTCGTGTGGGAGGCCTGGAAGAAGCTCCAGGCTCCTGGCTGTGGATCAGCTCAACTCCATTTATTGCAGTCATCTGGGGAGTCAATCAGAGGATACAACACCTTTCTCTACATCTCTGTTTGTAACTCTACCTCTCAAATTTAATGAGCAAGCTATCATTGGAGCTGGAAGAAAGACACTATTTATGAAGGTGTGGCAAGTGTAACACTGTTGTCATCTGTGGCACAAAAAAGAAAAGAAAAGAAAAGAAATGTCCCAAATAAACTTCAGTAATCTAGCTGAGGATACTTTGAACAAGTATGCTGATTCTGCTACCTGGCTTCTTCTGACTACCTCCAGTAAAATGAGACAAGACAGATGAACTGAAGAACAAACTATTTGGATTGCTAGTAGAATTTATAGGAAATATAGTATAAAGGACAGGGGTAATTTCTAAATCCAGTAAAATTTCCATACAATAGAATGATGATATGAATGTAAGAATCAAAACCTGAGTATTGCCAGTTAAAACTTGCCTCAGAGAATCCAGGTGTCAAAGTAAAATTATTTTTTAAAATCATGGAAAGACTTAAGCTGTTGCCTCATGTATCTTCTCAGTTAACAAAAGGGTATCCAAGAATACTAAAGGTATATTTTAAGACCCTCTCTGCTAGACTAGATATTTTTTAAAGTTATTATTTAGCTATTACAACATAACTGCACTTAACAATTTCAGAAAGATTTGTGAATGAATCTTTTGTCTAACAGAGTATGTCATAAATTGATATTTTAGAAACCCAAGAGAATTATATCAGCTTAGGCTAGAAGGGATAGACCCAGTATATGATAAAAAGAGGCATTGGATCCCTGAACTTTGGTGAATAAGAAGTAGCTTGAGAAAACTACTCAGCTGCAAACATAAGCGACTCTCTATGGGAGAGGAATGACTCACAGGAAATAATCAAGACTTTGGAGGGAAGAGCCATATTCCATGGAGAATCATTCTTAGGGGAGTGAGTAGGACTGGGCCTTAAGCAAGAAACTCCAATTACTGCTATGTATTTTGTGAATCCCACCAACTTGAGAAGGATCTATTCTCACTCTCCTGTAATGTCCCACCATTGTGTGCTGGTTCAGGAAGAGGAGTGTGTGGCGGTGGATATCCATCACAAGGTGTCAAATAGATCAGAATAATAACATAGAAATTCAAACTAATGAGCCTTTGTCTCATATAGGCATGATTTAGATGATTAGACAAGATTGTGATCCTTGACACTTTGGCAAAGGAGATTCTTTATAGGGTGTTGGGGTATTTTCTTAATTATATGGAAGGAATGAAAATGGTTTGTGACCATAGGGTGGGATCTGAAGTTTAAAAAGTGGCCACAGATTCTTATATTTCCTCAAAAAGCAAGGAAATCACTGCTTCCTTTGCTTCTGTGTTGACAAGCTTGTGGCTGCTCTGACCAATAAAATATTGTGGAATAAATACTACGTGATTTCAAGCATAGAATCACAAAAGACTATAAAGCTTCCTCTTTATTTGTACCTTGAGTTACCCTCATAATACCATGCTGGAGATTCCAAGTTAAGGTGCCTTATCCCTGCATTTCCAGCTATCCCTAAAAAGGGGCAGCATCTTGTATCCTCCACGCCAGGTAATCTAGCAAATAATATCAAGTGACCTATGGTGCTACATGGGGCAGAAAAGCCACCCAGCTCAAATTTCACTGTATCATGTTATATAATAAATGGTTGTGGCTTTTAGCCTCTAAATGTTGACAACAATTCATAGCCAGAAGAGTCATATGTCTTCTTACTGATTTGTAGGACTTCTTTATATATTCTTGCTATAAGTCCTGGTTAACACATGCAATATCCAATATTTTATTCTACTCTTAGTCAATTTTGCATTTTATTTTTTAAAGCCTTCTTAAATGTGTGTTTTGATGAACAGATATGTTTACATTTTCAAATGGCTTATTAGTCTTGAACTTCATATTTTAGTTTTTTAGTTAGCTTTGTATTTGTCCAGAAATATTTTTCCAAAATTAAGACATTTTTCTATGTTAACTTCTAGAAGATTTATTATTTTGCCTTATTAATTGTTTGAAACTTACTTATTTGAGAAGGGGAGAAAGAAAAAGGGAGAGAGAGGTCTCATCCCTTGATTCACCCTCACAAATGACCCTAATAACCTATACGAGGCCAGGGCAAAGCCATGAGCTAGGAACTCAATCAGGTCTCTCTCATGTGTGTCCGGGAACAATTCCTTAGGCCATCATCACTGCATCCCAGGGTCTGCACTAGCAGGAAACTGGAATCAGGAGTCAAAGCCAGTAATCAAATCCAAGTATATCAAATTGGAACAACAATATCTTAACTTGTGTCTTAACTACTAGGCTATCTGCCCACCCCATTTTACCTTAATTAGATTTAGAAAGACCTGATCTGTATGCTTATTTTCCCTAAATTCAGTATCACCTTAATTGGTGCAGCTTTATAAGTCTTAATACATGCAATTATCCTTTATTTTTATTCTTCAATATACATGGCTTATATTGATCCTTGACTTTTCTATGCTACCTATATAGGAACAGACACCCTGTGGGTATATATCCAAGGTCAAACATCACATGCCAGTATCTCTGTGTTCTCCTACCATTTCCTGACAAGGAAGATAAAACTAAATGTAAAAAGATTGAGAAAGGAAGAAATAAAAACTGATATCATTTGTGGTAGACATAATTTGTATTTATTTATTTTTTTTGCTTTCAAACTTTTGTTTAATGAATATAAATTTCCAAAGTACAGCTTATGGATTACAATGGCTTCCCCCCCATAACGTCCCTCCCACCCGCAACCCTCCCCTTTCCCACTCCCTCTCCCCTTCCATTCACATAATTATGTATATAGAAAATTCATGGATTCATTTTGGCTGAAACAGGATTTCCTATAAATGGAATCATGCAATGTATAATCTTTTCTGTAGGCTTTCTTTCACTTGAATAATGTTTTTAAACTTAACTCATGCTGTTGTACTAGTTTTCTTCTTTTTATTAGTGGGGTTATCACATGGTTATATGTGGTCTATTTACCCATGCCGTATTTATGGACACTTAGGCTGTTTATAACTTGTGGCCATTGTGAATAAAACTGTTAGGAAAATTCTTCCAAAATGCTTTCCATGAGCATGTGTGAGGTAACTTCAAAATATTCATGGAAAAATAGAATTGAAAGATAAAAATTAAATATATAAACTTATCACTCAATATAAGCTCCATCAATTTCAATACACTTTGTAAATGAGAATAATAGCTATTTTCTTCGTTTTTAAGGAACTAAGGAACCTGGCAGTTTAGTCACATCAATGCAGTCTTTTTTTTCATTATTAACTCACTAAAATATGTGCTCTTTAAAGATTTTTATAGGTTAGGAAACAAAAAGAAGTCAGAAGGAATCTAATCAAGAATTTAAGATGAATGTCTACTGATTTCCCACTGAAACGCTTGCAAAATTGCCTTTGTTGAGAGAAACAAACAAGAATAGTATCATGGTAGATAGACTCTGGTGAAACATTCCTATGTCTTTTTCCTGCTAAAGCTTTGGCTGACTTTCTCAAAACATTCTCCTAATAGGTTATTGTTCTTTGGTCCACCAGAAATACAATATGCAAAGTGCCTAGAGCATTCACAAAATTTGCCACAATCTTTGCTCTTGAATGTCCACTTTTGTTTTTCTTTTTTGACAAGACCATTTCCACCTCTTGGTTGCCATTGGCTTTATGGCGATTTGTCTTCAAGATCTTACTAGTACAGCCATGGTTCAACTACTGATTCTCTGAAGAAATGCTTCAGGATCTTGATCCCACTTGCTTAAAATTTCCATCAGAAACTCTGTTCTTATCTTCCACTAATTTGGGTGCAACAGTTTTTGTGCCCCCGTTAAAGAAAGTTGAAATTTGTAGTCAGAATTGTGTAAGTTAAACCAGTTAAGATATCTGTGGGGTCAATTAGTGTGCCTGCTGCTAATCATTAGTCCTCTTAAATTAGTGAATGAAAAAAAAAAGATTTTTTAAAATATTTATTTATTTATTTGATAGAGTTACAGAGAGGCAGAAGCAGAGAAACAGAGATGGAGGGAGGGATAGGGAGAGAGGGAAGGAGGGAGAGAGAGGTTTTCCATCCGCTGGTTCACTCCCCAGGTGGCCGCAATGGCCAGAGCTACGCCAAGCTCAATCCAGGAGCCAGGATCATCTTCCAGGTTTCCTATGTGGGTGCAGGGGCCCAGTACTTGGGCCATGTTCTACTACTTTCCCAGGACATAGCAGAGAGCTGGACTTGAAGTGATGTAGTTGGGACTTGAACCAGAGTCCATATGGGATGCCGGCACTGCAGGTGGAGGCTTTACCCACTATGCCACAACGCCGGCCCCAGAAAATGATTTTTTCTCCTTGTAAGATGATGTGGATGGCCTTCTATGAGCTTCATTTTCAACATCATCTTATCTAGTCTTCAGATGACTTATCCACATATAAACTGAAAATTTCCGTGCTGGCACACCGGGTTCTAGTCCCTGTCGGGGCGCTGGATTCTGTCCCAGTTGCCCCTCTTCCAGGCCAGCTCTCTGCTGTGGCCAGGGAGTGCAGTGGAGGATGGCCCAAGTGCTTGGGCCCTGCACCTCATGGGAGACCAGGAGAAGTACCTGGCTCCTGCCATCGGATCAGCGCGGTACGCCGGCTGCAGCGCGCCGGCTGCGGCGGCCATTGGAGGGTGAACCAACGGCAAAAGGAAGACCTTTCTCTCTGTCTCTCTCTCTCTCACTGTCCACTCTGCCTGTCAAAAAAATTAAAAAAATAATAAATAAAAAAATAAACTGAAAATTTCCATGGTACATTGCACATGAGCTTTGTAAAGAAAGCATCAATGCTTTCACCATCCTTCACCCAAGCTTTACTATAAAATTGATTTCTTCTTATTTTAATGAGAATTCATATTAAAACCAATATCTTCTCTGTCATAGTGTCTCAAACTAGATTATGTTCAGATATGTTTTATCATGTTAGTATGAATGTACTGTGGTACAAAAACATTTAGAACTATATGCATAGTTTTAGATAACATGCATTTTCATGAACTTGTTAAAAGATCCCACAAAGTTCTTTGCGTTAGTATTACTTCACAGAAGGGGAACTGCTGATTCATGTGATAGGTGGATGTTTAGTTTTTATAAGAAATTGCCAGACCTTTCTCCAAATCACATATACCATTGTATATTCCCAGCAGTTTTTTACATTTTAGTGTTTTTAGTTTTATTCTGATGGATGTCTATCGTGTGTCACTGTGATATAATTTGCATTTATTTTATCACTAATGATGATATGTTCTTTTATGTGCTTGTTGGATATTTGTGCCTGTTTTTATGAAGTGTCACATATTTTACAACTTAATTGTTTTCTTTAATAGCACGACTGATGTACATAGTCTGACAATCAGTTCTTTGTCAGATATATGTGGTATGGATGTTTCTCCTAGTCTTTGATTTTATTCACCTCTTAACAAGTCTTCTTTACCAGTGCTTTTATTCATGATAATAGTCCAAGAAAACTTTGCCTACGTTTAAGGCATGATTGTCTCCTTGTTTTCATCAAACAACTTGATGCGAATTGCTATTCTATTGTATGTAATTTGTCATTTTTTCAGGCTAATTACAGGATTATTTTTCCACTAACTTTAAGTATCAACCATCAATAATGTGCATAAGTAAGGTTTCCTTTTTATCTTACTTGGGGTTTACTGTTTTACTTGAATCTAAAATTTATAGCTTCTAACAAATATGTGGAATTTTCAAAAATTATTTTTTAAAATATTTTTCTGCCTTATTCTCTTTCTCTTGTATTTTGAGATTCCAATTGCAAATAAAATACACCCTGTGATACTGTCCAATAGGTCCTTGAAGCTTGATATGGGGGGTATTTCCTCTCTAAGTTCTTCAGATTACATAAATTGTATTGTTCTCTCCCTACATCTGCAGCCCCTTTCCTTTATCATCTCTTTTCTGATGTCAAAGCCATCCAGGGAATTTTTTGTTTAGATATTGCATCCCTCAATTCTAGCATTTTCCTCTGTACTTAAGCCCAGTAAGCAGGCTTCAAGAGAACCATTCCAAGAGAATGACAGAGCTTTTGTCATTTAAAGTATGTAGAAATTATTTGTCTCAATGTCCCCTGGAAAATTTGATGGAAAGAGACTCCAAAGGGTTGGCAGAAAAAGAAAGAAAAGGCTGAATTGGGGGTTAGCACCACCTCCACAGAAAGAGGCAAAGGTACATATTTCCCTGTAGCCTTCCTGATAGACTCAGATTCATTTCTAGAGAGACCCTACCTATGAAAATCTCATGGAGGTCGTGTGATTCTAGCATAGTAATGAGCTTGTGGAAGTGCGGGGGCTGAAGAGGACATTGTTGACAACTTGGAGGAGTTAGGCAATGCCACGTCAATAGACGTACACTGGACATTCCAACCCCAGAAGAAGAGCTCTAAGCAATCTCCTATGAACACCCAAGGAAGTTAGATAGTTTCCACTGAGTTCAACCTGGAGTTCCCTCAAGGCATCAACTAAAAGAAGAATTAGAAAAGAAAAGAGAGTGGGATCAAATGTTCCCCCTCCACTACAAACATCCAACCTGTTGCAGGTCTGAGCTGGATTAGGCAAAAGCATGAATTGGGTCAGAGGGGGATTTTGATGCTCTTTTGTGATGAATTACTGGGATTTTATGTTATTTTAATCTTATAATGATCAGAAAAACTATGGGAGTGTCTATAAATGAGTACACAAAACAAATTGAAACTACTGATAGAGAAAAAATAAGATTGGAATCTACTTGTCCTTGTGTGTGTGTGTTCCACAGCATTGTAGAATTTCTTCTATTGTGTATTCAAATATCAAGGTTATTTATTAATCATCTAACTTCATGTTACATTTTTATATACATATGTAGTATTGTTTATGTATATGGGTACTTAAAATGTTAATAGAAAATATAATTAAAAGTTAAGTTTATTATGGCACAAATAAGTTTAGAAATCTGTGGAGAAATTTTTCATAATAAACATTTCACCTCAAGGATCTAGAAAACCTACAGCAAACCAGACCCAAATCTAGTAGGAGAAGAGAAATCATTAAAATCAGAGAAGAAATCAACAGGATTGAATCAAGAAAAACATTACAAAAAATCAGCCAAACGAGGAGCTGGTTTTTTGAAAAAATAAACAAAATTGACACCCCATTGGCCCAACTAACTAAAAAAAGAAGAGAAAAGACCCAAATCAATAAAATCAGAGATGAAAAAGGAAATGTAACAACAGACACCACAGAAATAAAAAGAATCATCAGAAATTACTACAAGGACTTGTATGCCAGCAAACAGGGAAACCTATCAGAAATGGATAGATTCCTGGACACATGCAACCTGCCTAAATTGAACCAGGAAGACATCGAAAACCTAAACAGACCCATAACTGAGACAGAAATTGAAACAGTAATAAAGGCCCTCCCAACAAAGAAAAGCCCAGGACCAGATGGATTCACTGCTGAATTCTACCAGACGTTTAAAGAAGAACTAACTCCAATCCTTCTCAAACTATTCAGAACAATCGAAGAAGAGGGAGTCCTCCCAAATTCTTTCTATGAAGCCAGCATCACCTTAATTCCTAAGCCAGAGAAAGATGCAGCACTGAAAGAGAATTACAGACCGATATCCCTGATGAACATAGATGCAAAAATCCTCAATAAAATTCTCGTATACACAGACAATGCCATGGCTGAGGAAGAACTTCTAAGATCAATCCCATTCACAATAGCTACAAAAACAATCAAATACCTTGGAATAAACTTAACCAAAGACGTTAAAGATCTCTACGATGAGGCCCATTCTTAATATACTGCAGGGCACAGCAGTGAGTTAATGTTCTGCTAGCAAACAAGGATCCCAGATCTTGTAATTGGGTCCTCAGGGTTATCATCATTTTCAAAATTTTAATTTTAATGATTTGCACATTAGAGAGACCAAGTGTTTTATTATGTTATATTTGAAAGATAAATTACATTTTAGTTCCCTTTATTAAGCAATACACTTGAAAATTCCCAAATGCCTTCATAACTTTCTCCTTAAAGAGGTTGTAAGCTTATTCAGACTTTCTCTAGTCTTTAAACCCTGCCGCAGTACTCTAGCCCCTGAATTCTAACATATGTCACACAAGAGAGTTGATGTTTCTCTTGCTCTGTGTGTGTGTGTGTGTGTATGTGTGTAACTGAGTCCTTCCTCACATTCTTTTTTTTCTCTCTTTGTCTTTGGATATTGCTTGCAGCATTTTAGTGTCCTCTAAAGTTTTTATTCTTTGAGACTGTTTGACATTTCAAAGTATACTTTTAAAATCCCAGTAAATCCGTGTGCTTTGCTTCTCCTTTTTTATTTATATTTTTGCCCTTTCATGGCTTGCTATATAAACTATTTACACTCCCTCAGTTTTTATGCTGCCTTTGGGCTAATTATTTAACTTTAATGTACATTTTATTTTGTCATTGAGTCTGCTTTCAAGGATTTTCCTCATAACATTGAGAGAGACAGCCTTTAAAGATACACATACTTACTGTGCTATAACCCCTTTCCTATGGTTCTAGACATAAATGGGTGTATTGGGAGCCTCTAATTCTTGTCTTTCCCCTTTCAAATACTTTTGTACATTTATTGGATGACTAATGGACCTTTCTACCTGTATCTTCCCTGGTTCTTTATTTGAAGAGGCATATGCATTCTTTTACATTATCCTGTTGCAAAATGAACATAATCTCAATATTGAGTAGGTCCAACTGTCAATGCTTCTTTATTGCATAAAATTTACGCTAAGCTATGGGAAACTTCAGGCAAGGAAGAAGGTGGTAACTTTACAGAAAGGCTGAAAATCAAGTTGATTAATTCAACATTTCTTAAATTTACTACTAATTATATATGAAATTACTGAGAAAAATCAACTCTGATTTCATATTCTAAATCTTGTGATAATACTGTGCAAAGAGAGATCAGTATAATAAATTTTCTAAGTCTAACTATGATGCTCAAAGGATAATCAAGCATAGTCACATTTCCAAACCTACAATTTAGGGTCTAAATTGTAGAATGTTCCAGAAGTCAATCTGCAAGAAGTGTAGACAATCTTTGATGAAGGTCTCAGGAAATTTATTCTTTTCCTCAAGAGTGAGGCCATCAGACCTGATATTCACTTGACGAATTAAGCCCTGTGTTTCATAGCTAACAAAATACCCAGTTGGTCAGGGATCAAATGCTAAAAGGAAGAGTTGAACCAAGGAGGAATGAATTTACATTTCCTTAGTTTTCTAGGATATGTAAGTGTCCCCTGACTCCCAATTCCCCTTTAATCACATGTTATTTAGATGGTCAGTGATAACCTATAATGGCAGTTTTTATTATATAAATATCTCAGACCACTCATTTCCAACCTATTCCTACTACACTTGTATTTTGAACTTGGCAGCATGTCTCACTTCGATAAAAAAAAAAAATCCATCTGAAAATAATCAGCTGGGTAAATCAATTACCTCCACTGATGTTAGCTGCTTCCCATTCAGGATCCTTAAAAAAAAGATATGCATTTCCCCCCATGCAGTAATCATGTGAAATAAACATATTTTCTTATTTTGACAAAGAAATGATGGAGGGAAAGGGAGAAAAATTTTATCTCCAGGTGTAACTGGCTACTAGTGTTCACAACCCATATAAAATAAAAGTATAGAAATATCTAGCCTCCCATAATTTATCAACCCTCTTCATGAGGATATTTGGTGTCAATCAAACAGCAAATTAATAAACAATGCCTGTAGAAAAATAACACTTTCAGACGCATTTTTAGTTTTCCTTTTTCTCCTGCACATATGGGAGCTGTATCTTTTTCACTCAGAATTTATATACATTATTTCTATTCTGTTCGTAGTTATTCTAGTAGCATTAACATAGATATTAACAAACTGTATTAACTATCCATCAAAACAACACAAGGATATTTATATTATTTAACTCAAGGCACTGTCTCCTCTCAAGTAAACTTTTATAAAGTGTATTTTGAATCTCTCTTATTTCTAACCTTAAAATTATATGAAAATTTTAATAATTACTTAGTATTACCTGCATGATTGCTAGATTTTTAGCTCAAACTTTTCAACTTCCATATTATAACTTCCTTGAGTAGTCATTTTCAT